>NC_058083.1:219200796-219511707 GCF_014858855.1 Bufo gargarizans
AAAATCGCGGATAATCAATTTGCCAAGCCTTTTGTGCCGGAGAACGTGTATTATTAAATCGTGTTTTAAGCAACACTTTATAAAGTTGAGAAATTTTAACCTTCCGTTCCATATTCCCTATAAATGAATATCCGAAGCGCCAACTCTGTGGCCTCCTCATGCTGCTGCCATTTCCACAATCTCTCGTCATCGTGCCACTCTCTGGCCCCCTCATGCTGCTGCCACCTCTGCAGTCTCTCGTCGTCGTGCCACTCTGTGGCCTCCTAATGCTGTGGCCTCCTCATGCTGCTGCAACCTCCACACTATGTCACCTTGCCACTGTGTGGTCTCCTGATGCTGCCACCACTTTCACACTTGTTCATTGTGCCACTCTGTGGCCTCCTCCTGATGCTGCTGCTGCCGCCACCTCCACGCTATGTTATTGTGCCACTCTGTGGCCTCCTACTGATGCTGCTGCCACCTCCAGACTCTGTCATTGTGCCACTTGGTGGCCTTCTCCTGATGCTGCTACGGCTGCTGCCACCACCTCCAGATTCTGTCATTGTGCCACTCTGTGGCCTCCTCCTGATGTTGCTGCTGCCGCCACCTCCAGACCCTGTCATTGTGCCACTCAGTGGCTTCCTCATACTGCTGCCACCTCCACACTCTGTAATTGTGCCACTCTGTGGCCTCCTGATGCTGCTGCAACCTCCAGACTCTGTCATTGTGCCACTTGGTGGCCTCCTCATACTGCTGCAAACTCCAGACTCTGTCATTGTGCCAGTCGGTGGCCTTCTCCTGATGCTGCTACTGCTGCTGCCGCCACATCCAGACTCTGTAATTGTGCCACTATGTGTCCTCCTCATACTGCTGCAACCTTCAGACCCTGTCTTTGGCCACTCTGTGGTATTAACTATGTAACTATGTGGTCTCCTCATGCTGTTCCCACCCTCCCCACTTCATGACTGGGCCACTATGTTGCCTTTTGTCCTTGACTCTTCTTCTGATCTGTCAGAAGGAAGGAAAAATGAGACGCACGACAAATCCTGTCTGTGTAGCAGCTGTAAGGCCTGTATGGTCCCATCAGAGTATGCTTATGATTTGGTAGCCAAACACAGAAGACATGCAAATATTCCATTCACGTGTCATCCCTGTTTTAGATTCACTCCAGTTTTTTGGGGCATTAGCAATACTGATGGATTATTGAGCAAATGCTGACTGAGTGAAGGCGTCTGCTTCACAGACAGAATCCATTTTTTGTGGGTTATTGTTCTAACGGATCAGAGGAAGGGCAAATTAATCTGTGACGTCAACATAAACTTACTGCTAACACCTTCTCCACTCTGTCAGGGGGGCTCTACTTGTATAAGCTTTTAATAGAACAGGTTCTGATAACATCTATGTGGAATCAGCTGGCGACGGTGTAAAAGAAGTTTGCTTGACACTAACTTTGACCTGTAAGGTTGATTTCATAATTGAGTTATTTGGTCAGTTATGGCCCTGCGCCTGCCCAAATAAGTGAAGTGTGCAGTAATTCTAAGAGCAACACCTGTCATCTGCATGTAATAAGGATTTTGTCACTACCAAAGCAGACTCCCTATGCATTTCACTGCAAGGCACAGTGTTATACACTACTATAAAGGCTCTCAGCAGCCAGGAAATAGCTGTTTTTTTATGTAATTCGCTGCGAATATATTCGGATTGAACCAAATTTTTCCCGAAAAATTAGGCGAATTAGATTTTTTTTTAATTCACTTATCTCTAGCTGTTATTTACTTACCTACTATTTAAATCGCATTTACACTGCACTAATGAGCAGATAAACGTTCCTTCCCAACAATTTCATGCTCGTCAGTGGAAATGAAGAGCTGCAGCTACATGCAGCGATCGCTTCCACTGTATGTATGCCAGCACTCATGCCTATACAAATTCCATGTTTCTGGGCGGCAGAGTGCTGTTCACACAGCACAATCTACTGCCCAGAAACAATGATTGACATGTCTGCACTTTACTCATTCATTGGGTGATCTGTGACACCTATACAGAGGCGGATTATCAGGGGCGAATGTTTGTAGACATGTTCATTCACGATAATCTGCCTGACATTTGGGCAGTCTGTATGAGGCATCAGACAAAAAAGTACAGTGATTGTTGAAGAATGTCATCGACCTTATCTTGTCTCACACCTTATGTTAAACTCCACACTTAGGTTGCCTTGCAAACATATAATATTTTGGTTGGCGTTCACGTGAATCAAATGGTACCTTTGTTGCGTTCTTCTGCGGTTCACCTGCGGCAAAAACTGGCTCTTATTCATATGTAAATGAGGGCTCGCAAGAGCCCAGCGGTGGCATTAACTTCTTTGGAGCCCAGGCTGCTCATCCTCTTTTGTTAATATCCCCGCCCCAGCCTCTGCCTGCCCTTCTCTTTCCTTGCGTCCTCCTCCTCTCCCAGCAAAATCCTGCGCCTGCGCTCTGCCTCGCTTGGCCGGGGCATGCACACTGCGATGCCCACTGTGGGCACGGCATCACTGTAGCGACTGCGCATTCTCCGTCCAACGGCCTGAACCCAGCTGCAAGGAGGCGGATCAGAGTCACGCAGGAGAAGAGGAGGGCATCGCAGCGCATATCCGCATATCCTGCCAACCAACATTGTACGGTGTGAAGTTCCCCCCCACTCCCCTCCGTGACATGTAGTGACAGGTACCCTTAGGAAAACACTGCATCGCTTTCTTTAAATGATGTAGCCATTTTTCTGCCTCATCCTTGCCAATTTAATAACAGTATTTTAGGCAATTTGTGTGTAGCTGCCTTACACCTGGGACATTTTTTCAATTTACTGTTTGATTGGTTATCAATCCTTTAAATATTTAGAGTTGCTGTGCTTCTTTGCTGGTGTAACCAAAGATCTGTGCATTGCTTTCCTATTTCTTTCATCAGTATGTATTGTATCAGTGTATCTTACTGTAGATCCTGTAGCTCTACCTTCTTTCACTGCTGCTAACATAGTAGCTGTGTTTGTTGTGGATTCTGTTTTTTGCCAGCTGTTTAGTTTTTATTTGTCTTGGCTGTCTTGCTGGGTCATATTGGAGAGAAGAGTCAGTTCAGCAGAGTCTTTATTTCTTCTGTCATTCACCTCTGTCTATCTAAATCATATTACCATATTCTGGACTTCTATCTCCATCCGTTGTGATCATTATTCAGTTGTTGTTATCTATTGGTGAGGTATTACTATGTATTTGTTGGTTTCCAGTGTCAATATATGCTTCGTATATTTTCTTGTGACCCTCTGAATATTAAGCAGTTATTTCTTACTGTAGGTCTGGGGGTTTCAAAGTACCAAGAGACACTGGGAATTGTGAGATGAGCGAATCGAAGCATCCGAAGTTTAGGAAAAATTTGATTCACAACTAATCCTGAATTTCCTTGCAATTCATGATAACAATGTCACAGCCCTATAAAAGTCTCATCCCGCACAGTCTCCACAATTTCACAGTGATCTGAGCATAGGGAGAAACGTGGCAAGTGCTAGGGACTGTGTTTCAGACATTTGTAGTATATTGGATAGCGAGAGACAGTGTAGGGAGATTGTAGGGAGAATTTTTAGACACTGTAAAAAGAGCATAGGGAGACTGCAGGGAAAGTGCAGGCTGAGTATATTCGTCCTGTGCATCTTGTTCAACTGCTGCGCCATTCATACTTAATATATTCTATTATACATAGACTTACTGTGTTTCAGATTCATTGTCAATAGGAGATTTAATATGTAGGCGCATTTATCTAGTTCACCTAATGCGCCATTAATACTTAATCTGTTCTGTTACACATAGGCTTACTGTGAATCAAACTCAGTCTCAACAGGCGGTCTAATATATAGGTGCGTTTATCTAGTTCACCTGCTGCGCCATTAATACTTAATATGTTGTGTCATGGATAGGCACATTAATAGATAAGCAATTCTATTAGGCCCTGATTCACAAAGTGGGGTGATACACCTGTATTATTCTGTTTGTGGTTTGTCCACATTGATTTTTAATCGCTTCTGTTACACAGTTTTTGTGATTTAGTGTTACTGACCGTTTTTATTTAATACAGTGTGGGCAGTGCAAATAAATTGGTTCTGCACACAGCAGAGTTGCCCATGGAAAAATAATTATTTTATCTTTAAAATTATTCTTTTAGTGAAAACATTCGATTTTTTGTGAAAAAATTAGGGGCACATTTATTAAGACCAGTCTTAATAAAGCCCTTAACTGGAGTTTGATCCACCATAGTTCTGAAGAGGCGCAGGCACCCCTAAAATGCCCGGGCACCTCATACAGGTTATGCTTACTCCATTCCCTGGCACCTGCATCCCTTCTGATGCCTGCACAGCCGCCGCTGCATCTCCCCTTTGTGCGGATCAAACCATACAGCAACTGGTGGGGTCGGGAGGATCGTAGGGGGCAGCCAATAGCAGGCCGAAAAGTGAACAATCCTCCCTACTGTCACCTGCGATGCTAGGGAGGTTTGTCCTGTCGCAGCCTGCTATTGGCTGCCCCCTTGCCCCGTCGCAGGATGTTTTGAACTGCATGATGGGGAGCTGCAGTGGTGGCCGTGCGGGCATCAGGAGCGACGCAGGTGCCGAGAAGCGGGATAAGTATAACCTGTATGAGGTGTCCAGGCATTTCGGGGGGGGGGGGGGGCATTATAGTTGTTGGATAACCCCATTTGCTTTCAATATATATTTGCATTAAAACCAGATGAGCCGAACTTACAGGTTGGATGAAACCTGGCAGCTGGATTATTGCCATAAGGAGGAGTGTCGTTGGTTATCTGAATAAACCACACAAATTATTCCACCAACTTGACCCAAATTCATTGTAGCTAATATGTTTTTTTACTCATTGTTTGATCACCGTTTTGCATCAGTATTTTATCATAATTTGTAAGCCAAAAGCAAAAGTGGGTCCAAAACACAGATGAGATGCAAATAATTTGGACTTACTCCTGTTTTTGCCTTACAATTACTGATCAAATACTGATGCAAAATACTGACCGTCTGAAAGAGACTTTATGGATTTTCAAAATACAGGATTGTTTTTTTCCCCGCTTCTGATGGATCAGAAGAATTGAAACATAAACTGCAATGTTGACACAGCCTTACTGCCACTGCTGCTGCCCCCCCCTCCCCACTTTGTCATGGGGTCACTATTGTCACTCCTACTGCCACTGATACTGCTGCTTGCACCGTCTCCACTCTGTCATGGCACCACTTTTGTCATGGTTACTGCTACTGCTGCTGCCACTGACCCCACTCTGTCTTAGGACCACTTGTGTTATGGTAACTGTTACTGCTGCCGCCACCATCCCCACTCTGTCATAGGGCAACTACTTGATTCTTGGGAGACTGCACGGTTAAGGCCTCATGCACACGACCGTTGTCTCATTCCGTGTCCGTTCTTCCATTTTTTTCGTGATTTTCTGCGGACCCATTGACTTTCAATGGGTCCGTTGAAAACTCGGCTTATGCACCGTTTGTCATCCACGTCCGTGATCCGTGGTTCCAGTCCATCAAAAAAATATAACCTGTCCTATTTTTTTCACAGAAAAGACCAGTTCTGTAGTCTTTTGAACAATTGGTCTTATAACAAAGTCCTTATGTTCATAAAGCACCAAGCTATCCCTGACCCCTGCTGCTGCTTGCTGTAGGAAAAAAATATGTAATTCAGCAGTGGTGAGGTGGTTAGAGTCGTGTCCTTTGAATATTAGAACTTATTAACTTATGCTTTTGAAAGCGCAGAGCTTCAGCTGTAAATGGCAAGTGATTAAAATGCTGAGTATACAATCTTTTATTATTTTATTATATTTAGTGACTTTTTTGGACCTTTTTACATAAATCAGACAACCCTTTTAATTTGCAACATTATTGTATAATCAATTTAGGTGGATCACCTCTTATAATAATAGCAGCAATAATAATAAAATATTAACAGTAATGAACAGTTTGCATGCTACTAATCATGCTTGCAGATGCCTTGAAAGAGATCTCCTTATCGTGGAGACATTTTTAATACATGTATTCAGTTGATATATTTCAAGAAATTGATCATTTTACTTTCGCATCAAAATTACGGTACAAATCCCGGAACAAGAAAGTCTCTTTAAACTCAGCATTTCATTATTACTGAATATATAAGTCCCCAGAAGGCAAATAGGACATTTTGACAGAAACAAAGTATAAAAGTTTTCTTAGAAGGTTGACAGTACCTGTCATGATTTAAGCTTTTGCCTGTTGCCCAGGAAAAGAACAAAGAGATCTAATAGGCTTACAAACAGTAAAAAAACATACTCTCCCTTTAACCCCTTATGGACCGGGCCATTTTTCACCTTAAAGAGGACCTTTCACTAGTTTACAAACTAAAAACTAACTATATCTGTGGGCAGAGCGGCGCCCAGGGGTCCCCCTGCACTTACTAGTATGTCTGGGCGCCGCTCCGTTTGCCCGGTATAGGCTCCAGTGTCTGCAGCTCCAGCTGTGCGCTGCGATTGGCCAGCGCTGCAGCAAGGGACAGCCCTAATACAAAAACTCCACCCAGTACAACAGAGGGAGCTGCAGACACCGGAGCCTATACCGGGCGAACGGAGCGGCGCCCAGACATACTAGTAAGTGCAGGGGGACCCCTGGGCACCGCTCTGCCCACAGATATAGTTAGTTTTTAGTTTGTAAACTAGTGAAATGTCCTCTTTAAGGACCAGGCCATTTTTTGCAAATCTGACATGTGTCACTTTATGTGGTGATAACTTTAAAACGCTTTTACTTATCCAGGCCATTCTGAGATTGTTTTCTCGTCACATATTGTACTTCATGACAGTGGTAAAATTGAGTAAAAAAAGTTTAAAAAAAATTATAAAACAATTATAAATTTACCAAAAATTTTGAAAAATTTGCAAATTTCCAAATGTCAATTTCTCTACTTTTATAATAGATAGTAATACCTCCAAAAATAGTTATTACTTTACATTCCCCATATGTCTACTTCATGTTTGGATCATTTTGTGAATGCCATTTTATTTTTTGGGGACGTTACAAGGCTTAGAAGTTTAGAAGCAAATCTTAAAATTTTTCAGAAAATTTCTAAAACCCACTTTTTCAGGACCAGTTCAGGTCTGAAGTCTCTTTGTGAGGCTTACATAATAAAAACCACCCAAAAAATGACCCCATTTTACAAACTACACCCCTCCAGGTATTCAAAACTGATTTTACAAACTTTAACTCTTTAAGTGTTCCACAAGAATTAATGGGAAATAGTTTTACATAACAAAGCATTTTTGAAAAAAATATATATTTTTTAATGTCTCGACATTCTGAAAGCCATAGTTTTATTTATTTTTTGGGCGACTGTCTTTTGGGCTCATTTTTTCAGGATGAGATGACGGTTTGATTGGTACTATTTTGTGGTGCGTGTGACTTTTTGATCGCTTGCTATTACACTTTTTGTGATGTAAGGTGACAAAAAAATAGCTTTTTTACACTGTTTCTATTTTTTACGGTATTCATCTGAGGGGTTAGGTCATGTGATATTTCTATAGAGCAGGTTCTTACGGACGCGGCAATACCTAATATGTATCCTTTTTTTTAATTTACTTAAGTTTTACACAATACCAGCATTTTTTAAACAAAAAAATGATGTTTTAGTGTCTCCATATTCTGAACCATAGTTTTTTTATTTTTTAGGTGATTGTCTTAGGTAGGGGCTTATTTTTTGTGGGATGAGATGACGGTTAGATTGGTACTATTTTGCGGGGCATACGCCTTTTTGATCACTTGGTGTTGCACTTTTTGTGATGTAAGGTGACAAAAATGGCTTCTTTTTTTTACACATTTTTATTTTTTAATGGTATTTATCGGACAGGATGGATCATGTGATATATTTATAGAGGCGGTCATTTTGGACGTGGCGATACCTAATATGTGTGGGTTGGTTTTTTTTCCGTTTTTTATTATAAAATAAGGGGAAAGGGGTGTTTTTTTTTTTACTTACCGTATTTTTTGCCGTATAAGACGCACTTTTTCTTCCCCCAAAATGGGGGAGAAATGCCCCTGCGTCTTATACGGCGAATGCAGTCAGTTTTACATCGCTGGCAGCGATGTAAAGAGAGCGAGGACTCGGGGAGGGACTGGGAGGAGGAGCTGGGGCCGGCAATAGCGGCGGGGCGGTGCAGTCACTGTACTAAAGGCCCGCCCCGCCGCTCCGGTGTACTAATAAAATATGTCATATTCAATGAATGGTTATTAAATATGCCCCTTTATGCCTAATAGTACCTTAAATCCTAAGCTCATCCGTACAATGCAGGCCGGGCGGGCGGCAGCGTAACTCCCTGATGTCACGTGCCTGCGCCGCCTACTTTATGAATGAAGCAGGCGGCGCAGGCAAGTGACGTCAGTGAGTGACGCGCCGCGCCGGCTGCCCGGCCTGCCGGCATTGTACTGAAGCGCTTAGGATTTAAGGTACTTTTAGGAATAAAGAGGCATATTTAATAACTATTAATTGAATAAGACATATTATATTAGTATACAGGAGCGGCGGGGGATCTGTGGATGGCACAGTTATGGGCTGGGAGGGTCTGTGGATGACACATGTATAACAGTGCCATCCACAGATCCCCCCCTGTAACAGTGCCAGCCAAATTTTATTACTTAAATTTTATTAAAAACACTTTTTTAACTTTTTTTTTCTTTACTTTATTTCTGATGTTCACTTTTGGGGGTCTGATCCCCTCTACAATGCATTACAATACTGTATTGTATTGTAATGCATTGCCTGTTAGTGCATTGCCTGTTAGAGGCTGGATTTCCTCGGCATCCGTAGAAGGCAGGTCCTGATGCCATACAAGGCATTGGGCAGCCTCTGCACAGCATCGGGCTGCCTTCTGAGACATCGAGTCCCCGCCACAGCAGCGCAGGGACTCGATGGGCTCACTCAAACACACGCCTCTTCTATGCGACGGTCAGCGACATAGAAGGGGTTAATCCGCAGCGATCGCCAATATGGGGGGGTCACAGAACCCCCCTCGGCATTGTCCCAGGGTGCCTGCTGATTGATTTCAGTAGGCACCCAGTTCCGATCACCACCCTCCGCGCGGCAGTGATCGGAAATACACAGGGCTTACAGGTACGCCCTGTGTCTTTAAGTACCGGGACATTAGGGGGTACATGTACGCCCTATGTCCCCAAGAGGTTAAGCATGGTATTCACAAATGTTTATCTTCTTATAATACCGACATTCCAAATACATCAGCACCAAACATTTAGTATATCATTACAATCAGCATATAAATACACTCCTCAACATTAAAATTGCAACACAAAGAAGGACCATCCGTAAGGTTAATGCATATTGAAGAAGTAGTGGGTGTATCTAAGATCTGCAGATAATCAAATTTCCAAGCACCTAGCTCCAATCTGTGGCATGTGGAGGGGCTTAAAAGTCAGATTGAAAGGATTTTTTTTTTTTAGCTTCAATACAAAATGCTCCAGTAGTCATCATGACATAAGACTTTTCGATTGGTTTTTATTCCATTTCTTTGTGGTAGATTCTGGCAAGGGGAAATTGACATGTGATCCTTTGATTGCTTACATACTGTAATACACTGTATAAGTATGTACTACAGTGTGTTATGCTGTCAGTTGGAATTTGACATGCAATCCAATAGGCAGTGCTTCTGGCACAGCTTAAAGGGGTTTTCTCACTTCATCAAATGGCATTTATCTTAATGTGATTGTCCATATCGCCTCCTTTGCTGGCTTGGTTCATTTTTCAATCACATTGTACACTACTTGTTTCCTGGGGTTACGGCCACCGCTGCAATCCAGTAGTAGTGGCCATGTTTACCAGGGCTGTGGAGTCGGTAGATAAATTCTCAGACTCCTCAGTTTTTGGTACTTCCTAATCCGACTCCGACTGCTCTGTATTTAATATGCAAATATATTTTATACATTCCTTTGAAGGAAAGAAAGGCAACATACATGTCATTACCACAGAACTACTGGCTAGGAAGCTCCTGCCTTCTCCTTTGTGTGCTGATCTTCTGCTGAAGAGAGGGCAGTGGGAGGATCCAGGAAGGGACAGGGGAAGGGGATTTTTTTTTAAAACATGATTTCCCTAGTAGAATCCCATAGTCCTGTTTAAAGTTTAAGCTAACAATCTGAGTTTACAAGTTTTTATAGCCTTAGCTGAATGACAGCAGTTTTTTAAATAGTTTACAGCAGGCATGCTCAACCTGCGGCCCTCCAGCTGTTGCAAAACTACAACTCCCATCATTCTCTGACAGCCTACAGCTATCATCCTTCAGAAGGGCATCGTGGGAGTTGTAGTTTTATAACAGCTGGAGGGCCGCAGGTTGAGCATGCCTGGTTTACAGCTTCAGTCTTGAACTATTGACTATCCATTCCCTTCACTTATACAAATGTCTAGTCCTGGAAAAAACATATTTACTTAATCAGTTATCAGTGAGAGGTTAGGTTAACCATGGATGTTGCGTTCCCTGTAACAGCAGAACACAACACAATGGAAAGTATAAGTATTGCCGCTCCTTAACTGTGCGTTGCGTACCATATAGTGAAGCATATAAAAAGCATGCTTCTTCACAGTCACTTAACGTGTTCGTTTTGCGGTAACGTGACGCACTGCATGCATTGACCTTTATTCTTACAGTAGAGAAGTTCCGTATTTTTCGCAAAAGTGGGGGAAAAATAGCAGTGCGTCTTATGGGGCGAATGCTGCGACCGTCCGGTGAATAGGCTGAGAGGGAGGAGGGGCTGGGGGCTGGCATCTGTTTCTGTGATGGCAGCTGGGCCCGGTGCAGTCACTGTATTCTACTACACCGGGCCCCGCTCACTGTAGTATACGGTAATCATATCTAACTTGTGGGTATTACTAAAGTATTCCAATCATCTTAAATCTAGCACTGTACTACTTACTACTAACTTCTTGGCGGTCAGGAGGCCGGGTGGGCGCTAGTAGCGTAACTCACTATGTCACGAGCCTGCTCCGCCCACTTTATGAATGAAGCAGGCAACGGGCCCCGCTGCCATTACAGAAACAGATGCCTGCCCCCGTTCACTACACAGGGACACTGTTATGGGGGGATCTGTGGATGACACATAAGATAAGATGCTATATACAGTACAGACCAAAAGTTTGGACACACCTTCTCATTCAAAGAGTTTTCTTTATTTTCATGACTATGAAAATTGTAGATTCACACTGAAGGCATCAAAACTATGAATTAACACATGTGGAATTATATACATAACAAAAAAGTGTGAAACAACAGAAAATATGTCATATTCTAGGTTCTTCAAAGTAGCCACCTTTTGCTTTGATTGCTGCTTTGCACACTCTTGGCATTCTCTTGATGAGCTTCAAGAGGTAGTCACCTGAAATGGTTTTCACTTCACAGGTGTGCCCTGTCAGGTTTAATAAGTGGGATTTCTTGCCTTATAAATGGGGTTGGGACCATCAGTTGCATTGAGGAGAAGTCAGGTGGATACACAGCTGATAGTCCTACTGAATAGACTGTTAGAATTTGTATTATGGCAAGAAAAAAGCAGCTAAGTAAAGAAAAACGAGTGGCCATCAATACTTTAAGAAATGAAGGTCAGTCAGTCAGCCGAAAAATTGGGAAAACTTTGAAAGTAAGGGCTATTTGACCATGAGGGAGAGTGATGGGGTGCTGCGCCAGATGACCTGGCCTCCACAGTCACCGGACCTGAACCCAATCGAGATGGTTTGGGGTGAGCTTTACCGCAGAGTGAAGGCAAAAGGGCCAACAAGTGCTAAGCATCTCTGGGAACTCCTTCAAGACTGTTGGAAAACCATTTCAGGTGACTACCTCTTGAAGCTCATCAAGAGAATGCCAAGAGTGTGCAAAGCAGTAATCAAAGCAAAAGGTGGCTACTTTGAAGAACCTAGAATATGACATATTTTCAGTTGTTTCACACTTGTTTGTTATGTATATAACTCCACATGTGTTAATTCATAGTTTTGATGCCTTCATAGTCATGGAAATAAAGAAAAGTCTTTGAATGAGAAGGTGTGTCCAAACTTTTGGTCTGTACTGTATGTGTCATCCACAGATGCCCCCATAACAGTGCAATCCACAGATGCCCCCATAACAGTGCCATCCACATATGCCCCCATAACAGTGCCATCCACAGATGCCCCCATACCAGTGCCATCCACAGATGCCCCCATAACAGTGCCATCCACAGATGCCCCATAACAGTGCCATCCACAGATGCCACCATAACAGTGCCATCCACAGATGCCCCCATAACAGTGCCATCCACAGACCACCATTAGTTCAAAACCCACCAAAAGCACACCTTTTGGTTCAAAATATATTTTTTCTTATTTTCCTCCTCAAAAACCTAGGTGCGTCTTATGGGCAGGTGCATCTTATAGGGCGAAAAATACGGTAATTACTTATAACTTTTTGTGAATTGGGACATTTAAACTTGCTTTTTTTTATTCCAATTTAAATCTAGTAGGAGTCGGAGTCAGTTCATTTTTTGCCGACTCCGACTCCAGGTACCCAAAATTGCCTCCGACTCCTCGACTCCACAGCCCTGATGCTTACACACTATAAGAAAAAGCGCTGACCTCTCTGGCAGCCTGGATTATGGGTAGGTGAATAGGCACGCATGCGCAGCAGCTCCTGTCCCAGCCACCTTGTATCTGCGCTGCAGCGGTGGCCATAACTCCTGGAAACAAGTAGTGTGTAATTCAATGGAAAAATGAATCAAGCTAGAAAATGAGGCAATGTGGACAATCACAATACATTAGTAAGTGCCTTGTAATAACTACATGATAAATGCCATTTGCTGAAGTGATAGGTATTCATAGAGGGCAGAGCTAGTGAAAGCATTGTGAAAGCATTGGGACCTTGCAATCTCATTTGCTGTGGCGCTGAAGGATGACAAAGGGAGCTCCCTCTCTCTAAAACCACTTAATGCCATCCCTTCCCTCTCTGGCTGCAGTGAGAGTCTGACTGAGAAAATCAAGTGATGCCATTTGCAGTGCTAAAACTCCAAATAAAAGAGAAGTTAAAGAGCTAGGGCAGGTGTGATTTCCAAAATATATCCAGAAAACCAGGTACCGGTGAATATTCACATATTGTTAGATGTTCAGTTGAAATCCTTTTACCCAAGCCAAAAGAATACATGAAACTGAAGATAAAAGACTATTGTGGTATCACCACAGCAGAAAAATAAAGTGAACTAAACATGTCAAAGTGTTCCTGGCAAATCTGAGCCCACAGAGAAGGCCATTTGAAGAATAAAAGGCAGGGAGGTGTATAACAACACATAAGCAATGCCACATTACGCCATTTGACAAGATGATAAACATTATACGTTGAATTGATACTGCAGGACAATAAAGTGGTGTAACAGTACTGAAGGAGGAAATATATGATAGGTGGATTATGAGTTTATTTCTGACAGTCAACTACGCAAATAAAACTCAACAAGATTGAATCATGCTTTATATCTTTAGGAAAGATCTGATTTTGCAAGCAATAAAACCAGACAAATGTTTGCAGTGAAATACAAGTCTTCTGAGAGCAAGTTTTAGATTTTGTGCGGTAATTGGGATTTGGGAGCATTAACTGCTGTTTGTGAACGAGTTTTGAATGTCAATCAGTACTTAGATTCTGCAAATGAATCCATGGCACTGCAGGTTCAGAAAAGCACTGTAATCTTGAAATCACAATTTATATAAATATATCACTTCAAAGCTTTTTTCTGACACTTAATAGCTTGTGCAAACCTCTACTTTGAAATGATTAGTAGTGAAATTGTAGTGTATTATAAAGTGCAACCACATGAGCAATACTTTAGTCTAAGGGCAGCATAAATCTTTGCTATGGAATAATATTACATATTTACACAATATTAATCTCTCAGATACAATTTCATACAGATATTTTTAAATGTTATATGTTTAGCAGCATAGTTATGCCTCTTTTTATAGAGATTTTCATTATTTTCTGGTTGTATATATATATATATATATATATGTACTTTATATGTCGTAATAATAATAATAATAATAATAAGCACTATAATAAAATTCTGTTAAACATATATAAACATGCTGGTAATCCAATGCTTAAAAAAAAAAAAAGAGAAGAAGTCATATCTGTTCATTATACATTCTCTATTATGATTTGCACCTGAGTTTGGCTTCAAAAACTGCATAACAAGGAAAAAACAGAACTGGTGGATGTACCCTTAAAAATGAATTTAGGGATTTAGTTCACAAGCTTAGGGCAAGGATCTCAAAGGTAGTGTCTTCCGAAATACTGCCTGTACCACGAGCCACACAAGAAAGGCGGGATTAGGGAGCTTAACAAGTGGCTCAAGAACTGGTGTAGGAAGGAGGGGTTTGGGTTCCTGGAGAACTGGGCCGACTTCTCTGTCGGCTGTAGGCCCTATCGTAGGGAAGGGCTGCACCTCAATGGGGAAGGGGCAGCTGTGTTGGGGAAGAAGATGGCTAGAAGGTTGGAGGAGTGTAGGGACTAGGGGAGGGTAATTACGTTATAGGACGGGAAGATAGTGCAGTTAGAGATCTGGGGCAAAGTGATCGGAATGGGGGAGGAATGGAAGGAGGGACTAGAACAGTTCAGAAGGAAAGGTGTAGGGTAAAAAATATACATAAGCCTTAATTGTATGTATACTAATGTCAGAAGCCTGGCAAATAAAACTGGGGAACTAGAATCAGTGATGTGTGATGAGGACTATGACATAGTAGGAATAACTGAGACATGGCTGGATGATAGCTATGACTGGGCAGTTAATGTACAGGGCTACAGTTTGTTTAGGAAGAATCGGCAAAACCGGAGAGGGGGAGGGGTCTGCCTTTATGTAAAGTCCTATCTAAAGCCCATAGTCCAGGAAGATATAAGTGAGGGACGTGGACATGTGGAGTAACTGTGGGTAGAAATACATGGAGGCAAAAACAATAATAAAATACTGATAGGAGTTTGTTATAAACCACCTAATATACCAGAATCCACAGAAAATCTACTTCTAAACGAAAAAGATGAGACGGCAAATCATAATGAGGTCGTCATTATGGGGGACTTCAAGTACTCAGATATAGACTGGGAAACTGAAACCTGTACATCTCATAAAGGAAACAGGTTTTTGGCAATAGCCAAATACAATTACTTTTCCCAACTGGTTCAGGACCAGAGGGACGGCCATACTGGACTTAGTATTAACCCATAGACCTGACAGAACAACAGATAGTGACCATAAAGTAATAATCTTTAAATTGTCATTCAAAAGAGTGGTTCTTCAGGGAGGAACTAAAATA
Organism: Bufo gargarizans; assembly: GCF_014858855.1. Taxonomy (NCBI): domain Eukaryota; kingdom Metazoa; phylum Chordata; class Amphibia; order Anura; family Bufonidae; genus Bufo; species Bufo gargarizans. Next base: position 219,216,140 of record NC_058083.1, read on the forward strand.
CCAAACTTCAAAAAAGCTAAATTTTGCCAACTAAGAGAGGCCATAAGCCTAACTAACTGGGACAAAGTCCTCAAAAATAAAAATACAGCCACAAAATAGGATATTTTTAAAACCATCCCAAAATCTAATTGTGAGAGGTACATACTAGTGTTGGGCGAGCATGCTCGGCCAAACACTAATTTCACTTGAATTGTTCGGCCGAATACCGTGTGTGCTCGAGCGCGATGCTCCAGTCTCCTCCCTTCACGTTTGTTTGCTGCAGGTAAGTACTGCCACTGTAAGGACTATTGTGTGTGTCAGCAATATATATTTTAGGTGCAACCTACACTAAATTGCTAAAACTTGTTCGAGACCCAAAAGTCATTTTAAGGACTATAGTTGTATCTGCCAGCAATATATATTTTTAACGCAACCTGCGCTAAATAGCTTGCATCTCCTGTCTAACGTGTGCACAGCCTAAAAATATCTGTGACATCCAGTGTACTTTTTCCATAGACGGTGTCCGCTGCGGGCAGTTACATTACCTGCGCTACATCTCCTGTATAACGTTTGCGTATCCGAAATATCAGTGACATTCAGTGTAATTTTTTTCGCCGCTGGTGACAGCCACATTATCTGCGCTACCTCTGCTGTGTAACATGTGCACAGTCTAAAAATATCAGTGACATTAATTCAATGTAATTTTTTTATTAGCTGCTGGCAACAGCGACATTACTTGGGCTATACCTCCTGTTTAACGTACCTGCAAGCATACCGTATTTTTCGCCATATAAGACGCACCGGCCTATAAGACGCACCTAGGTTTTTGAGGAGGGGGATCTGTGGATGACACAAATATAGCATCTTATGCTATGTGTCATCCACAGATCCCCTCCATAAGTGTCCCTGTAGTGAATGACCCTCAATACAGGGCTGGGGGCCGGCATCTGGTTTTATAATGACAGCGGGGCCCGTGCAGTGACTGTATTCTACTACACGGGCCCCGCTCACTGTATAATCGTATCTCTAATAGTTAATTGTTACGGTATGTATATAATCGCATAATGAGCGCTGTGTATTACTTACAACTACAAGCGCTCGCCGAGAGGAGGGAGGAGGAAGGAGGCAGGCCGGGAGGACAGGCGCTGGCAGCGTGAGTCATACGTCATGAGCCCACGCCGCCTGCTTCATTCATAAAGTGGGCGGCGCAGGCGCGTGACGTATGACTCACGCTGCCAGCGCCCGTCCTCCCGGCCTGCCTCCTTCCTCCTCCCTCCTCTTGGCGAGCGCTTGTAGTTGTAAGTAATACACAGTGCTCATTATGCGATTATGTACATAACAATTTACTATTACAGATACGATTATACAGTGAGCGGGGCCCGTGTAGTAGAATACAGTCACTGCACGGGGCCCGCTGTCATTATAAAAGCAGATGCCGGCCCCCCCTCTTCCCTCACAGCTGATACACCCGCCGCGCGGCATCACGGCGGGTGTATCATTGAAAACTCGGCAAAATCAGCAGCATTCGCCGTATAAGACGCACTGCTATTTTCCCCCCACTTTTGGGGGGGGGGGTGCGTCTTATACGGCGAAAAATACGGTATATACCAATAACATTTAATTTGCGCAAGGCGAGCAGTAAGGGACGGGGAAGTGGCCGTGCTGCTGATGGTGCACGCAGAGGCTGTGGCCCTGGGTGCGGTGAAACTGTGCCTCTTTGCCAGAGCACAAGAAACACACTCATCCACGATACCTAGCTTCATGTCCCAGTTTTCAGGGCGGCCCAAGACACCACTCTCGAAGTCAGACCAGTGCGACCAGGTGGTCAGTTGGATTGCAGCAGATAATGCTTCCAATCGGATAAGGGACAAGACTGAGCTGTGGCTCTTGCCACTCAACCTACAACCAGGCATGATTGTGTCTGATAATGGCCGTAACTTGGTGGCGGCTTTTGAGCTCGGCAAGCTCACACACATAACATGCCTAGCTCACGTGTTCAACCTAGTGGTTCAGCGGTTTCTCAAAACCTACCCCAATTTGCCTGAGCTACTGGTGAAGGTGCACCACGTGTGTGCCCATTTCCGTAAGTCATCGACAGCTTCCGCCGGTCTGGCAATGCTGCAGCAGCACTTGCAATTGCAAGCTCACCAACTGTTGTGCGATGCGAGCACGAGCTGGAACTCGACGTTCCACATGTTGGCCAGGCTTTGCGACCAGCAGAGGGCAGTAGTGGAATACCAGCTGCAACATGGTCATCGCCTTTCCAGTCAGCTTCACAAGTAACGAGTGGGCATTGATGTCTGACCTCTGTGAGGTTGTATGCAACTTTGATGGATTATCACAGATGGTGAGCGGCGATAGCTTCTGTGTCTACTCAAACGCTCACTGCTCACAATTAAGGCGGATGCTTTGCATGTGGAAGAGGTGGAAATGGGGGAAGAAAGTACACAGGGTGATAGCCAGACCACCCTCAGATCGCCTTCTCAGCGCAAATTGGTGTCACGGATGGTCTTGCAGAAAACTAGAAGACACAAATAAAGATCCGACTGACTTGATCCCAAACTAAGGAACATAAGATTGAGCCCTATAAAAGCCCTATAGCTCTCCCTGACTGCTCAGCCCATGCAAAGATCTTTATGATAGAAAATCGCATGCCCTCCTACCTAGACTGTGTGACACCTGAAAACCCTATAATAGTGAGGGGACACGACCACCGGCTCCCTACACTTGATACGGAGGGAGCCAGGGTCACCTAGGATCAAGCCAACAGGAAAACACAAATAAAGGAACAGACATATCTGAAGAGCCAGCAGTTGCAGCATCTAGCAGTGAGCACCATCCAGGAAGTTGTATAAACCGCAAAGTGATGCAGTATGGGAGGGGATATAAAGGGATGCAATCAGTGCAACTAGATGACAGCTGAGAGAGGGAAACGAGATGACAAAACAAAACCAAAACAAAAGAACCTCAAGCAAGAGGTACTGAAGAACGTCTGTCAGAGCTTCTCAGATCTCTGGCGATGACAATTGGATGATGAGGAGTAGGAACTGGAGACAGTTGCCTCCGCTACAGAGGGTAGTACCCATAGAATTTTTTTTCCATCTGTTCAGCGTGGATGGGTAGAAGAGGAGGAAGAGGATAAGGAGATTAAGATTCATCCTCCTGATGAGGACAGCGAAGTCTTGTCTGTTGGGACTCTGGCACACAAGGTTGACTTTATGTTAGGCTGTCTTTTCCATGACCCTCGCGTTGTACGCATTTTGGCCAACACCGATTACTGGTTGTTCACCCTTCTCGGCCCCCGCTTCTCATTTCTCATTCCTATGGTGGAGAGGACGAGCAAAATGGTGCAATACCAGAAGGTCCTTGTGGAAAAATTGCTCCAAAAATTTCCAGCTGACACTGCTGGCTGCAGAGTACATGGTTCCTTGGCCAACCGAGTAGGGGAGACGAGGGGAACACACAGCAGTTCCAACAGAGGCAGGGCTACAATCTCCAAGGCCTGGGACAGTTTTATGACACCCCGCCAGCACCCTCAACCTGATGTGTGGCCTAGTGTATGTAGCAGGCCATGTCAGCGTCCTCAGTGATACCTGTGGCCCTTACAACTATTGGGTGTCCAAGCTGGACATGTGGCATGAAGTGGCGCTCTACACCTTGGATGTGCTGGCCTGCCCCGCCACCAGCGTTTTGTCAGAGCGTGTATTTAGTGCTGCTGGGGGCATAATAACTGAAAAGGGGATCTTCCTGTCAACTGAAAATGCTGACCGATTGACTCTATAAAAATGAACAAGGCCTGATTGCCCCTTACTTCTCTACTCCACCAGAGGAAAGCGACTGAACATAAAGGCACTCTAAATGTGGCTTTTATGGTGTATTGAATACACTATATTCCCATGCACCCCTTCCAACACTAAAAAGGGTATATGGTTAAATCTCCCTTTTCTCGTCCTCCTCCTCCTCCATCATATCAACATGCTTATTAGGCTGCCTTCGCTCCTAATGTTTTAGAGGGTCAGCTCAGAAGCGGGCCCTCACCCATAATGTTTTTGAGGGTCACCAGCAGGCTCTCAACCATAATGTTTTAGAGGGTCAGCTCAGCAGCAGACCCTCACCCCAAATTTTTTTGATGGTCAGCTCGGCAGCAGGCCCTCGCTTACAAATCTTTTTTAGATGGTCAGCTTGGCAGCAGGCCCTTGCCCGCAAAATTTTTTAGCTGGTCAGCTCGGCAGCAGACCCTCGTCCACATAATTTTTTAGATGGTCAGCTCAGCAGCAGGCCCTCGCCCACAACATTTTTTAGGGTACTTTCACACTTGCAGCAGGACGGATCTGACAGGCTGTTCACCCTGTCGGATCAGTCCTTCCGCTATTTCGCCAGACCGCCGCTCTGTCCCCATTGACTATAATGGGGACGTGGCGGCGCTCTGGCGCAGTATGGCAGTTCGCAGTCAGAGGTCGCCGGTCTAAAAAGTCGGACATGCAGGACTTTTAGTTCGGCAGCCTTTCGCCGTGCACTGCCGTACTGCGCCCGGGCGCCGCCCCCATTGTAGTCAATGGGGACGGAGCGGCGGTCCGGCGGCATGGCAAAATAGCGGAAGGAAGGATCCGACAGGGTGAACAGCCTCTCGGATCCGTCCTGCCGCAAGTGTCAAAGTACCCTAAGATGGTTAGCTCGGCAGCAGGCTCTCACCCACAACATTTTTTAGATGGTCAGCTCGGCAGCAGGCCCTTACCCCTAATGTTTTAGATAGCCAGATCAGCAGCAGGCCCTCGCCTCTAATGTTTTAGAGGGTCACCAGTAGACACTTGCTCCTAATGTTTTTGAGGGTCACCAGCAGGCTATCAATCATAATTTTTCAAGGGTGTGTATGATGCCTTCCTTTATGTGTAAAAAAGGGTGTATTGGAGTGCCGGTTCCTTGTAATATTTGGAAGCCCTTTCCCTTAGTGCATAGCCTCTATGAGTGTAGCAGTCCCACTACCTGAACAATTGTACCACAATGTGAATGAGGCCCTCCTTTATGTAATATACAGGTTGTATCGGAGTGCCTCTCCCTTGTAATTTTTGGCAGCACTTGCACTTTATATACAAGTAAATATACAGGAAAGAATGTTTCCTATAAAATCGATTTTATCTTCGCTTTTGTGCGTATTGTCAGTCTGTAAAAGTGGCGTACTACTCAGACAACATCGTTCCCAGCAGCGACCTGGGAGTCCAAGATGTATCTGGACATCCTCCCCATGCTGTTTCCAAACAATTTCAGTGGTGTTTCCATCAATTTCTGACCTTTTCATGTGAACCAGACACCCTCCCCTCTTCAGAGCAGGGGGGGGGCCTGGTTTTATGCTTGGGTTCTCCCATAGACTTCCATTGTGCTTGGGTGCTTGGGGTCAGGATTAGGCCCTATTCTCTTCAATATATTTATTAATGATCTTGTAGAAGGCTTGCACAGTAAAATATACATTTTTGCAGATGACACTAAACTGTGTAAAGTAATTAATACGGAAGAGGACAGCATACAGCTGCAGATGTATCTGAATAGATTGGAGGCTTGGGCAGAGATGTGGCAGATGAGGTTTAACACTGATAAATGTAAGGTTATGCACATGGGAAGGAATAATGCAAGTCTCCAGTACATACTAATTGGTAAATCCCTGTGTAATACTGACATGGAAAAAGACCTAGGAATTGTAGTGAACCGCAAACTAGGTTTGAGAAGTTTGAGAACATAGTCCTGCCAGTTTACAAATCACTAGTCAGACACAGAGTACACATAGAGTACTGTGTACAGTTCTGGGCTCCTGTGAACAAGGCAGCTGGAGAGGGTTCAGAGGAGGGCAACTAAAGTAATAACTGGAATGGGTGGACTACAGTACCCTGAAAGATTATCAAAATTAGGGTTATTCACTTTAGCAAAAAGATGACTGAGGGGAGATCTAATAACTATGTATAAATATATCAGGGGTCAATACAGAGATCTCTCCCATTATCTATTTATCCCCTGGACTGTGACTGTGACGAGGGGACACCCTCTGCGTCTGGAGAAAAGAAGGTTTGTACACAAACATAGAAGAGGATTCTTTAAGAGCAGTGAGACTATGGGACTCTCTGCCTGAGGAGGTGGTGATGGTGAGTACAATAAAAGAGTTCAAGAGGGGCCTGGATGTATTTCTGGAGTGTAATAATATTGCAGGCTATAGCTACTAAAGATGAGTTGTTAATCCAGGGAGTTATTCTGATTGCCTGATTGGAGTCGGGAAGGAATTTTTTTCCCCTAAAGTGAGGAAAATTGGCTTCTACCTCAGTTTTTTTTTTTGCCCATCTCTGGATCAACTTGCAGGATAACAGGCTGAACTGGATGGACACATGTCATTTTTCAGCCTTATAAACTGTTACCTTAATTGTCTCCTTTTCTGGATATTTAAATGTAAGGGCTTCCCCAGATGAGCATTGTAAAACTCTTCTGTGTTGCGGACGTAAACATGGATGTATTTTTATGTGGAATGCATGTGGATCTTGTCTGTGTATGGTCCTTTTTCTCGGAGACCTGTTCACTTGAGTGTTTGAAGGTCCTTGTGGAATATCATTTACATGAATTGACTAGTAAACAATTAAAATAACTTCTTTAATTTGTCCAGCCTATCTTAAAGGCTATAGACACCTTTGGGGACATTTTTTTATTATTGCATAGTACTCTTTTTAAGCTAAGAATCATCTTTTCATTTGGTCTTTATTAAAAATGGTCAGCCCCTTTCTCTGTGCAGCCTTGAGATTTTCTAGTAGTTATACTGTGTCCTGTCAAGAAACTCAGCTAATGGCTTATCTCTGATCTCTTGACAGCTCATAAACACTCATTATTGCTTAATTCCTATTTTACTGATAAGAATATGGCTTAAATAAGTGTTTGTGAACTGTTAGTAGTTCCGAGATAATGGATATACATAGTCAGATGACAGCTCAAAATGAAAGTAAGATAGGCTAAAGCTTAACCCTTTATGACCAAAACTGTTGAAAATGTTTAATACAGACCAATTAAAAAGCTGATTTTTAGCCCTAAATAAATAGCCCTACTATATTCCGCAGCGCTTTACAGACATTAGCATCGAACCGTCCCCAATGGGGCTCACAATCTAAGGTCCCTATCAGTATGTCTTTGGAGTGTGGGAGGAAACCCATGCAAACACGAGGAGAACATACAAACTCCATGCAGATGTTTCCCTTGGTCGGATACGAACCTAGGACCCCAGCGCTGCAAGGCACCAATGCATGCTCTTATTCGGTCTGTGATCTACAAGTACACTTTGCGAACACCAGATGCATGGAAGCTCCAGGCAGTGCTGCATAAAGGCTAATGGTTCAACAACAGGCTGGGGAAAAAATCAAACATCCATGCAGATCACAACACTAAACAGACCTGACATGGAACACCAGACATGACATAAACAACTAAATCCCAACATGAACCACACCAAACAACATAACAGGTGAGGAAGGGAAAGGAGACCAGGGAGACAAACGATGTCCAACTAGGATGCCCTCACACAGGTAAGATAGACATAGCTCCTACACATATGCAGGCAAACAACAAACTGACCTTCAGGCTCACAACACAGTATAAAAGAGCCAGAGGCCACACCTTAACCTCGAACACACCAGGATGGGAAGGGACACACAACTTAAAGGGAAAGTGTCAAAACAACCACATGTTGCCACCAGCAACAAGCATGCACGGCAAAAGTGTCATGGTCCACTACACCAGACCATGACACAGCCGTGACACGTGCTCCTTGACATCATTACGCTCTGCGCGTGCGTGGACACGCTGAGAGATGGCGCCGTGCATCATGGCAGCGTCGCGCCCGCTTGGTTGGAGCACAGGTGTCCACAATCCAGGTACTTTACCCACTAATGTTACCCGTATATATACCCTGCTTGTTCACATTTTCATACCTCCTGACGAAGCCGATGAGGTGAAACGCGCGTCGAGGTCTTGCGCTTAGGGCTTACACATCTTTTCTGGGCTTGACCATGTCTTCAGGTACGTCCCGGGTTAGGTGTGTCTATTAAGACACTGTCATATACAATACTCATATTAGGCCTATATCATTGACTAGGCTGTGTATATATCATCTTTGTGTTGTGCTCATAGACTAGGCTGTGAATATATTATTACCATGCTATTTATATACATGCTGCCAATGGTTACCAAGGACGCAGGCTGTGGATCTCACAAATATCCAGGGATTACTCTCTGATATAACCGTATCACGTTGTATAATCCCCTATAGGGGTGCTGTACACTTTGTATCATTTTTGGTGGTACATAACCTGGGTTATTGCGAGACACAGCGTATGGCCTGGTACCTGATAAGTGCTTACTAGCCTTGTGGGAATACATGGTAGTCCAGTAGAGTGAATGCCCTTCGCTTCTCTGTATACCTTTTTCCATCCTGCCCTTTTTTCTTCATATTTTAATATACAATAAAGTGATATTATTTTGGATATATTATTTCCACTGGCTCTTTTTTATGTACATGGACCAGGTCTAGTGCTCTTTCAAACAGATTATGAATGTGCAAAACAGATTGTACATGTGCATGCTATCGTGATAAGGCCTTTGGATGTGACAAAAGACTTGAAGGACGTTACCTACAGCGCCTGCGCAGTGGGAGGGTATTAAGGAGTACAGTGAGTATAATGGGCAGGTTATTAGGGCCATACTTGGTATATTTTGTTTGTTAAACAAGGAGATGTGAGCTTTTATTGACACATCTGAGATTAGTAGTTATCTAGGAACACATAGAGGATACAGCTAGGGTATCATGGGGCAAAAAAATTGTAAAAAAAAAAAAAACTTTGTGAATACTATTTATTTTACTAGACACAATGTTGTCAGAGCTGTAAAACCTATTTAATCATAATGATTTCTTCCTTTATGCTGTGCAGACAAATAATTTAATGTATGCCCATATAGAGTGAAAATTATCTGTTTTATGTTTGTTTTTAACTGACAAATGAATTACTTTTCTTTTAAACCCCAAAACACAAACTGTGAACACTTTTGTCAAACCTGTGGAAATATGCTTTACTTCATGTAAATGAATCCTGTAACAAACACATGATGTATAATTCATTTATTCTGGTTGCATAAAAATACAAGTAAACTAAGAGTTAATCCTGAGTGGAAAATACAACTTGGCTTCATAGAGTGGGAGAATAATGGTGATATTTTTTACCATTCCCATGGAAACCAAAGTTGAGTCTAAGTTCTCCGTATTTCTGTCTGCAGATTTAACATATTGTACCTTCTGTGTTTTAAATAAAAATATAGTAGGTCAATTTGTATATGGACTAACTCTTCTAAAGATGTATTGAAGTTTTCATGATTTATTTGAATATTTTTTTGTAAAATAAAATAAATAAATGTATTGTGTAATATAAATGAAATAAATAATTTGAATATTTATATCTCATTAGTTAATGTAGATATAATATGCATAATGTTAAGCAGGCTGTAACAGAAGTATAAACAGGAATAAACATTAGAATATTTAAGACGTGTGGTGAACAATAACCCACATCTAAAGCAATAGGTGCAAACCACAATTCTGAAAATACAAGGATATTGGGCAATCTGCGACTTTTCTCCGCTCACACCCGGTCTAAAAAAGTGGGCATGGTGTGGGCGGAGAAGGGGACGCCAGTCTTAATAAATGGTCCACGTTGACTTTTGCTATAGCTACTTTTATATGTGAATAGGATATTGAGACATTATTGAAAAACCCTCTTTTATCAAAGTGAAAAAGTTTTTTCTTGATGAACATGGAAAGCCATTTTATCTAAATATTGAGTCACAACACGCTCCTGATGGTGATTCTAAATATTAAAGGGAACCTGTCACCGGGATTTTGTGCATAGAGCTGAGGACATGGGTTGCTAGATGGCCGCTAGCACATCCGCAATACCCAGTCCCCATAGCTCTGTGTGCTTTTATTGTGTAAAAAAAATGATTTGATACATATGCAAATGAACCTTAGATGAGTCCTGTCCCTGACTCTTCTCACGTACAGGACTCCTCTGAGGTCAATTTGCATATGTATCAAATCGTTTTTTTTACACAATAAAAGCATACAGAGCTATGGGGACTGGGTATTGCGGATGTGCTAGCGGCCATCTAGCAACCCATGTCCTCAGCATTATACACAAAATCCCGGTGACAGGTTCCCTTTAAATACCGCGTGGGTCCCGCAGAGAATAACTATATATTTCATGTGCACATGGTAATTAATACACGGAACATTTTTCCTTTGGTTATTTTTTATTATTTTTTGCCTATTTTTATTGTGATACACTGTAACTCAATGTTGGTATATACTATTATCCAATTGTGGATTAATTTAGGGGTGTAAGGTTTTTAACAGGTCAAATATAGGGTTGAGAGAACCAAAACTGTAAAGTTCGGGTTCGTACCGAACTTTAGGATTTTTGGACCCCGGACCCGAACCCGAACATTTTAGTAACTTCGGCCTTACCGCTCACCGCCTCATATGCAACGTGCCCACACGGGTGAGTCGCTCTGTGGAACAGCACCACTTCACCACCAATGACTGGGCCTCCATGTGAGACCTCTGTTCCTTGTTGCGCTGTTTCGAGTACTCCACCAACATGGCCAGTGCCGATAACGCCGTACTCAGCGTAACTATCCCACTTCTATGCCTCCTTGAAACGCTGCTGGCTATGATGGAAGAGGATGTGGCACAGGAGGAGGAGGAGGAGGAAGAGGGATCATTTCGTAGGGTTTCCGGCCAGTCATTCACAAGTGGCTCCAAGGGTGGGTTCCTGCACCCACAAACACCTGGTACACAATTGTCCAGCCAGGGCACAGTTCTGGAGGATGACGAGGTGGAAGATGAGGAGATAAAGAAGGAGGAACCATGTTCACAGCAGGGGGGCACCCAGACCAGCTCATGGCAATCACTGGTGCGTGGCTGGGGGGATACAGAGGACACAGACGATACACCTCCCACAGAGGACAGCTTTTCGTTGCCTCTGGGCAACCTGGCACACATGAGCGATTACATGCTGCAGTGTCTCCGCAACAACTGCCGAGTTGCCCACATTCTAACTTGTGCTGATTACTGGGTGGCCACGCTGCTGGATCCCCGTTACAAGGAAAACGTACCGTCCTTAATTCCCTCACTGGAGCGTGATTGTAAGATGCGCGAGTACAAGCGCACGCTGGTAGACAAGCTGCTGGTGGCATTCCCACCTGACAGCGGGGGCACAGTGGAAGCACAAGGCGAAAGCAGAGTAAGAGGTCGCCAACGCAGCTGGGGCACCGCCAGCACCTCAGAAGGCAGGGTTAGCATGGGCGAAATGTGGAAAAGCTTTGTCAGCACGCCACAACAACCAGCACCACCAGCTGATGGAACGTCTTAGCAGGAGGCAGCATTTCACCAACATGGTGGCGCAGTATGTGTGCACACGCCTACATGTACTGAATGACGGGTCTGCCCCCTTCAACTTCTGGGTCTCCAAATTGGGCACATGGCCTGAGCTTGCCCTTTTGGCCTTGGAGGTGCTGGCCTGCACTGCAGCCAATGTATTATCTGAACGCGTGTTTAAGACGGCAGGGGGCATCATCATAGACAAGCCCAGCCGCCTGTCCACAGCCAATGTGGACAAGCTCACGTTCATTAAAATGAACCAGGCATGGATCCCACAGGACTTCTCCATACCTTGTTCAGAATAGACATGTACACCTGCCTTAACCAGCCATTGTTATAATGCAGCGCAATTGTTCATTCTTGTATTTTGAGTATTCTACACTCTTTTGGAGTGTACCCTAATTAAAAAGAAAAATCATTTAAACCAAAAACCAGTTGGCTACCTCGTCTTCCTCCACCGCCGCTTCCACCTACACCACTACGTCCACCGCCTCCTCAAACTCCTACTCCATATGGAACTCCACCTCATAAATCAATTTTTTTTTTTTTTTATTTGTACGTATTTTATTTTATGTCATTTCACTACTTTGTCAGTTACAATTTTTGGTGTGATGTACCACTGCTATACCTAGTAGACAGATACAAAAAAAAAAATTGTCAGTTACATTTTCGGTTGAAATTAAACAATTTTTAAACCCCTGCTCTACATAGGTGACAGGGAATAAAATTTCAGAAATTCTTCTTTAATTGATGCGCGCCACCCCCTTTCATTCAATGCTTAAACTTTAAGTTGTACCACATTTGCGCTTCAATATTTTGTCCCACATTTCCACTTTACTAATTTGGACAACATTTGCGCCTCAATAACTTTTCCCATATTTCCGCTCGATCCCAATTTTTTAAAATAAATGTATCTCCCTTAAATGGGGTCTTTCTTTCTCACGCTCCCTCTCCGGCGTGGAACCCTGATTTGCCGATAACCGTGATCAACACGGTAGGCTCAGAAAAGAACATCGAAAGTTGATAGAGAAGATATCCAAATGGATGGTGTATGTCACTGGGGCACCTCTACGTAGGTGACAGTCAATTACATTGTCAGGTGACATTTTTCAAATTTTGCCGGATAGAAACCCCTGCTCTGCATAGTTGACAGGGAATAAAATTTAATAAATTCTTCATTAATTGATGCGCGCCACATCCTTTCATTCAATGGTTAAACTTTAAAAAGTTGTCCCACTTTTACGCTTTAATAATTAGTCCCATAATTCCGCTCTATAATTTTAAATTTGAAAAAATGAATCCTCCCTTGGATGTGGTCTCTCCTTCTCACGTTCACTCTCCGGCGTGGAACCCTGATTCCCCGCCTCCCGTGATCATCATGGTAGGCGCATAAAAGAACATCGAAAGTTGATAGAGAAGATATCAAATTGGATTGTGAACATCGCGGGGACGTGCGACATGTTGGGGCAGTAAGTGTGCACACGCCTACACGAACTGACTGACAGGGGTCAGCCCCTGCAACTTCTGGGTCTCCAAATTGGGCTCATGGCCTGAGCTTGCCCTTTACCCCTTGGAGGTGCTGGCCTGCCCTGCAGCCAGTGTATTGTCTGAACGTGTGTTTAGCACGACTGGAGGGGGTTATCACAGGTAGAGATGTCGCAAACATAAAATTTTCCGTTCGCGAACAGCGAACGCGAATTTTCGCAAATGTTCGCGAACCGGGCGAACCGCCATAGACTTCAATGGGCAGGCAAATTTTAAAACCCACAGGGACTCTTTCTGGCCACAATAGTGATGGAAAAGTTGTTTCAAGGGGACTAACACCTGGACTGTGGCATGCCGGAGGGGGATCCATAGTTGACGCAGAGTTGGATTTTAATCCATAAAGGGCATAAATCACCTAACAATCCAATTTTTTTTTTAACAATGTGGTTTAAAACATCCAGTGTGTATATACGATCAGGTATGATGTTGTATCGATCAGGTTGTGTAAGGGTTACGCCCACTTCACAGACATTGACAGACCAAACTCCCCTTTTAATGCACTGCAAACAACCACAAACAGTCCATTTGCCCAACCGCAAACTTCCCATTTGCACAAGGTTAGATACCAAGCTAGCCATGTCCCGTTGATGTCATTGAAGGTTTCTTCCTCCACCCAGCCACGTACAACACCAAGGGTCCCGGAAAGGTGAATTGAATTGATTTTTCGAATGGGGAGATGGTTAAAAAAACGCTGGCTCCCTCCCCTTTGTTTGAATCTACGCCACGGTCACTGCGTCTGCGCCGTGCAATTTACTGTCCCACCCGATATGAGTGGTATTTCCTGTAGTTCTCTCTTCTCATCAGTTTAATCCCTGTTATGTCCCCAATCTGGGGTCCATTTATTAAATAGATTTTTCGAACGGGGAGATGGTTAAGAAATTGCTGGCTCCCTCCCCTTTGTTTGAATCCACGCCACGGTCACTGCATCTGCGTCGTGCAATTTACTGTCACACCCGATATGAGTGCTATTTTCTGTAGTACTATTCTCATCAGTTTAATCCCTGTTACGTCCCATATCATTGCCTTTTGTGAAAAAAAATTTAGGCCGGGTATCTTCGACTGCCTTCACAGTGACAGACCAAACTCTGATACACCAAACTGAATTGATTTTAGGAACCGTGAGATGGAAAAAGCAGCTTGGTCGGTCCTCTTACTCCCAAGTTGGGGCACTGCACGTGCACGGAGCAATGTGCTGTGACACCCTATATGAGTGGTGTCTTAACTAGTCCTATTCCTATCAGTTTAATCCCTGTTACGTCCCCTATCCGGGGACGTGTGTCGAATTGATTAACCATTGTCGAATTAACAAACCATTACGACATCCTGGAATAATTTAGTTCTGAGCTTTGTACTTGATTTGTATTGGAATTGTTGGGGATTTTTTAAATTGTCTGCATTATTTCTAATAAACTATTAAGAGACTTTATTATGATTTCTTTATTTTATGTATTAAAAACCCAACCATAAGACTTAAAAAAAAATAAAAAATTCTATGAAAAAACATCCAGCCCTCCCGATCGCTTTTGGTCTGATCATAATGAAGCAACGGCCTTATCATCTGGGATGTGGCAACATTGCCAACACACTCAGAGGTGATGATCGCTTCATTGTGATATGCAAGCCCCTTCACCACAACAAGGTAACGATCACGAAAGGGGAATTGACACTTGTATGTGCCTTTTTTTTGTTTTGTTTTTGCAGTCACAGTGCAGCACCAGAGGCCAGAAAAATTAGGCATGTACACATGCCTGAAAAACAATGTTAATGTTGCAGCCGCTGTTGTAGCAGTTTTCAAGGCAGAAAGGTGACTAAAACATTGCGGCTTGAACCCTAGTTGGTGGCGGAGAATTCACAAAAGTCATCCGGTATGCAGACATTAAATACAGCAGTGTGGGGACCATTTTGAGGCCAAGGTATGTCATCAGGCCTTTTGTTAGTTAAACGCATCCCCTACTGTCAGTCCCTTCGGGATCCATGCCTCATTCATCTTAATGAAGGTGAGGTAATCAACACTTTTTTGACCGAGGCGACTTCTTTTGTCAGTGACAATGCCTCCTGCTGCACTGAAGGTCCTTTCTGACAGGACACTTGAAGCGGGGCAGGCCAGAAGTTCTATCGCAAACTGGGATAGCTCAGGCCACAGGTCAAGCCTGCACACCCAGTATTCAAGGGGTTCATCGCTCCTCAGAGTGTTGATATCTGCAGTTAAGGCGAGGTAGTCTGCCACCTGTCGGTCGAGTCGTTCTCTAAGGCTGGATCCCGAAGGGCTGTGGCGATGTGTAGGACTGAAAAATCTCTGCATGTCCTCCATCAACAACACATCTGTAAAGTGTCCTGTCCTTGCCGCCGTGGTCGTGGTAGGAGGAGGATTACTTTCACCTCTTCCCCGGTTAGATTCCCGTTGTTATTTTTTAGTTTGGTTTTGAACTGCTGCATCCTTTCTGACTTCCGGTAATTTGGTAACATTTCCGCCACTTTCTGCTTATACCGGGGGTCTAGTAGCGTGGCCACCCAGTACAGGTCGTTCTCCTTCATCCTTTTTATACGAGGGTCCCTCAACAGACATGACAGCATGAAAGACACCATTTCCCGTTCCTCCTCCTCACTGATGTCATTGACGGTCTGTTCTTCCCCCCAGCAACGTACAAGACCACGGGTCCCAGATAGGTGACAACAACGAGCACCCTGGGATGCCTGCTGTGGTTGGTCTTCCTCCTCCTCAAAGCCGCATTCCTCCTCTGACTCCTCTTCCTCATACTCCTCTTGCAGCGTTGCCGCAGGTCCGGCAAGCGATGATGACAAGGCTGTTTCTGGTGGTGATGGTGACCACAACTCTTCCTCTTCCTCTTCACGCTCATCTACAGCCTGATCCAGCACTCTTCGCAGGGCACGCTCCAGGAAGAAAACAAATGGGATGAGGTCGCTGATGGTGCCTTCGGTGCGACTGACTAGGTTTGTCACCTCCTCAAAAGGACGCATGAGCCTACAGGCATTGCGCATGAGCGTCCAGTAACGTGGCAAAAAAATTCCAAGCTCCGCAGAGGCTGTCCTAGCACCCCGGTCATACAAATACTCGTTGACAGCTTTTTCTTGTTGGAGCAGGCGGTTGAACATTAGGAGTGTTGAATTCCAACATGTCAGGCTGTCACAAATCAAGCGCCTCACTGGCATGTTGTTTTGGTGCTGAATGTCTGAAAAGTGCGCCATGGCCGTGTAGGAACGCCTGAAATGGCCACACACCTTCCTGGCCTGCTTGAGGACGTCCTGTAATCCTGGGTACTTAGACACAAAGCGTTGTACGATGAGATTCAACACATGTGCCATGCACGGCACATGTGACAACTTGCCCAAATTCAATGCCGCCAACAAATTGCTACCATTGTCACACACCTCTTTGCCAATCTCTAGTTGGTGCGGGGTCAGCCACTGATCCACCTGTGCGTTCAGGGTGGACAGGAGTGCTGGTCCGATGTGGCTCTCTGCTTTCAGGCAAGTCAACCCCAAGACAGCGTGACACTGTCGTATCCGGGATGTGGAATAGCCCCTGGGGAGCTGGGGGGGTTCAGTTGATGTGCAGCCAGACGCCGCAGCAGAAGTGGACTCAGCCGAGGAGGTCATGAAAGAGGATGGAGTATGTGGAGTAGAGGAGGTGGCAGTAGGCCTGCCTGCAAGTCGTGGCGGTGTCACCAACTCCGCTGCAGAGCCACGCATTCCATGCTTGGCAGCCGTCAGCAGGTTGACCCAATGCGCAGTGTAGGTGATATACCTGCCATGACCGTGCTTTGCAGACCAGGTATCAGTGGTCAGATGGACCCTTGCCCCAACACTGTATGCCAGAGATGCCATGACTTCCTTTTCAATCACCGAGTAGAGGTTTGGGATTGCCTTATTACAAAAAAAAATTCGTCCGGGTACCTTCCACTGTGGTGTCCCAATAGCGACAAATTTTTTGAAGGTCTCAGACTCCACCAGCTGGTATGGTAAAAGCTGGCGGGCTAAGAGTTCCGTCAAGACAGCTGTCAGACGCCGGGCAAGGGGGTGACTCTGTGACATTGGCTTCTTACGCTCAAACATTTCCTTTACAGACACCTGACTGTGGGCAGATGAGATGGAACTGCTCAAGGTGAGAGGCGGGTGGTTGAGAGGGGGCAAGGAGGACAGCAGTGGTTGACGTGGCTGAAGATGCTGGACCAGGAGGAGGATGGTGGCTTTGAGCTTGTGTCATGCTTCTGCTCGTCATCATGTGTTGATCCCATAGGCGTTTGTGATGTGCGATCATGTGCCTTCAGAAAACAGTTGTACTTAGGTGGGTGTTGGATTTCCCACGACTCAGTTTCTTTTGGCACAGGTTGCAAATGGCATCGCTTTTGTCAGAGGCAGACACACAAAATAAATGCCACACAGCTGAGCTTTGCAATGATGGCATTCTGGTGGTGGCAACAGCATGCGTTGATTGGCGTGCTGGCTGACCCCAGGTGCCGATACATGCTGTCTGACTGTGCCACTAGCTCCTTACGACGACCTCCCCCTGCTTCCAACTCGTCTCCTCCTTCTCTCTGTCTCCCCTTCTGAACTTTCCCCCTCTTCTTCTTCTCTTCGAGCAGGCACCCACGTGGCATCCACGGACACATCGTCATCATCAACCACTTCACTTGTATCTGACACCTCAGCAAAGGAAGCAGCAGCGGGTACAACATCATCATCATCATCACACTGTGCGTCCATGTGTGTAATGCTGCCTGACTGAGACATATCCCTGTTATCTACATCCCCTGGCAATAATGGTTGCGCATCACTAAATTCATCCAACTGATGTGTAAATAACTTCTCTGAGGGATCAAGGGAAGCGGCTGTGGTGGTAGTGGTGGTGGTGGCGGCAGGCGGGAGAGTGGTGACCAAAGCTGAGCTGGAGGAGGATGGTGCGTCAAGGTTCTTAGCGGAAGCTGTTGAAGATTGGGTGTCCTGTGTAAGCCAGTCAACTATTTTCTCAGAATTTTTTGGGTTCAGGGTAAGTGGCCTCTGAACACTGGGCATTATTCCAGGGCCAGTGGAAATCACAGCACCACGAACACGACGGCCCCTGCGGCGTGGCCTGCCTCTGCCTGTCATTTTTCATTAGATAAGTGTTACTATGCATGCAAGGTACTGTGCCACTCTATATAAGTGGTGGGCAGTGGGCTCAGTACAGTCTGTGTGGGCCTGACACACACGGGCTTGCAAATGTGATTAGATCACAGTTCAATTTAAAATAGATTTTTTTTTTTCTGAAAGGTATTTGGGTGAATGACACCCTGTAACGGTATGAGTGCAGGCCAGCCACTAGTCAGTGGACACAATACAGTATGTGTGGGGGCCTGACACACATGGCCCGGGCTTGCAAATGTGATTAGATCACAGTTAAATTTAAAATATAATTTTTTTTTCTGAAAGGTATTTGGGTGAATGACACCCTGTAACGGTATGAGTGCAGGCCAGCCACTAGCCAGTGGACACAATACAGTATGTGTGGGGGCCTGACACACACAGCCCGGGCTTGCAAATGTGATTAGATCACAGTTAAATTTAAAATATTTTTTTTTTCCTGAAAGGTATTTGGGTGAATGACACCCTGTAACGGTATGAGTGCAGGCCAGCCACTAGCCAGTGGACACAATACAGTATGTGTCGGCGCCTGACACACACGGCCCGGGCTTGCAAATGTGATTGATAGATTACTGTCTATGACTGAGCCTGCAGCCTCTCACACACGGGCAGCCAGGCAACTGCAATATATATATATGAAAAAAAAAAGCAGACTGATGTACCAGCCCTGAAAAGGGCTTTTTGGGGTGCTGTCTGGACGCTGTCCTTACAGCAGATGAGTCTGTGGACACAGAACAATGCCCTAGCTAACGCTTTCCTTATTGAATCAGCAGCAGCTACACTCTCCCTCCTCTCACTGTGAATGCAGATTCCGAATGAATCTAAAATGGATGCTTTCCTGGAGGTGGGAGGGTCTGGGAGGGAGGGTCTGCTGCTGATTGGCTGGAATGTGTCTGCTGACTGTGAGGTAGAGGGTCAAAGTTTACTCAATGATGATGTATAGGGGGCGGACCGAACATCGCATATGTTCGCCCGCAGCGGCGAACGCGAGCAAGCTATGTTCGCCGGGAACTATTCGCCGGTAAACTATTTGGGACATCACTAATCACAGGTTATATTTCCCAATGTTTTGGGGTGTACCCTAATTAAAAAAAATAATACATTTAAAACAAAAAAGCAGTGTAGCTACCTCCTCCTTCTACACTGCCGCTTCCACCTACACCGCCACATCCACCGCCTCCTCAACCTCCTACTCCATATGGACCTTCTCCTCTTAGATCAAGATTTCTTTTACGTATGTTATGTTATTTAAAGTCATTTCCCTATCTACATTTGTTTGCAGAGCACTTGCCATGCTCTTAACCACATTTTGATGCCATTTGCAGCCCTCTAGCCCTTTCCATTTCCTTTTTACAGCCATTTTAGTGCTCAAAAGTTTGGGTCCCCATTGACTTCAATGGGGTTCTTGTTCGGGTCCTGAACTCAAACTTTTTTGTGAAGTTCGGCCGAACCCGTTGAACCCGAACATCCAGGTGTCAGCTCAACTCTAGTCAAATACATTTGAACTGTTAGTTATATATTTTAACTGCTAGTTCTTTGTTGTACTATACGGAACATCCAGATTGTGAGAGTGCCAATCCGGATAAATATCGTAAGTAAAAAAGTATAAAATCAGTGTTTAGGATTTATATTGTAGTTTAGAGCTGCATTTACAGTTTTAATGGTTATTAATGGAAACAATCAACAAGCTTGTGATTAAAAAGATCAGCTAAGCTGGGGGTCATTAGTATTGTAATACACTTAGTTTTTCCATTAGTGTATTAATGTTGTAGCTTCTATAAAAATATAATTAACCAAACAATAGATTCGGTTTTATGGTTTGCGTTATAGCTTAGAGCTGCATTTACAATTCTGATGGTGGCAGTTGGAAACCGTCAGCAAGCCTGTCCCCAGACACACCCCTTGCAGCTTTGTTGAGCTCCTGAATGCAGCTGAATTGTTTGATGAAGAGGCTACGGTTACCAGAATGAAAGTCACTTATACACTGAGAGTTAGTCCATTATTAGTCTTACACATAAACTAAAGCACATAAAATCTGTATTACTGTAAGCAAAAAAAATAAAAATAATCTACACAGAAGTCGGACAGGTGAAAACAATGTGTGCTGCACCAGTTATTTAAGATTGCCAAATATATATTTGACAAACTTAAAAATTGATCAAAGGTTGTGTAAGATTAAATAATGAAGGTTCCTTGTGGTTTAGAGTGATTAAGGGTTAATGCTAAGTATGGGTTCATAGTAATCTAGGTGTACATGTCTGTGAAGGTTCTCATTTATCCAGGTCATGGTATATATCTGTAAAGAATAAATCAAGGCAACTGGACTTACTGTAGATTTCTTGAAAACGTTTCACTCGTCCTTCCAACGAGCTTTCTCAATTCTGAGTGACTGTACAAGAATTCTCTGGGAATAAATATGTAAATGAATCCACATCTGGTAATTATACCCAGCATTGGGTCAAAGGTGTTGATTCCATTATCCTAATTGGAGTCAGTAGGTTATAATGACCTCCCAGAAAAAGGTGTCAAGACAGCATTGGAAGAACGAGTGAATCGTTTTCAAGAAATCTACAGTACGTCTAGTTGCCTTGATTTATTCTTTACAGATATAGGTGTACATGATAATATTCCTGGCGTTCTACATTTGGTGTTTTAACATAGGGAAAAATTTACTGTAGTAGTGCCGTTAAAAATGATGTTGATCAAAAAATCATATGGGAAATAAATGAGTTAGATGAGTTAGGCTGATTGTTTCTGTATCAAGCTCATAGTAATAATTATATGATACTCCAAATCAAGGTTTTTGATATTTTTGAAAGGAAACTCCCATATAAAGTCCAGGATTGGTCATTTTAACATGGTCCACTGCTTACTGAATGGTGGTGGTGGGGAAGCCGAACAACCTTTATTATACTCATTGCTGGCGACAAAGTATAATTCTTATGTACATTGTATCACATTTATAACTGTAGACCACCAGAGAAATGACTTTTATCCTCTTCATCCTCCTAGACCAACAGGGTTGGTGAAGTTAACCACCTCACTACTTACACAATCAGATGATAAACACAAAGGTAATCAATTCTTAAAGAAGACATGTCACCATGAAATGCTATTCAAAGAGCAGAGATTTGAATGTATAAATGTTTTACTGAATCTTTCCCCACAAAACTATACAGTATGTCAATCTGCTCAGCTCCTCCTGCTCTAAAACATAGAACTGTACTGTATTTTGTGGAGGCTTGTTCTTTTTCTTATGCAATTTACTAAACATAGAGTGTACATTTATATGGCTGTAAATGTTTTTGGTTCATTCCTATCTAAGGTGTTATGTCCATGTTTGGTTATAAGGTCAGCAAATCTAAGCCTCTTTGCAATTTATGATTGTGTTGTTTAATATTTTTGCTTGTTTGTTTAGTCTGTATTTATAATGCCCAGATAGATAAAAATGATCTTGCGCTGTAGAAAGGATCAACAAGCAGGCTAACTGCAGTTGGCAATTGTTTAATGGGTTGCGTTTGTCCTTATTTTATAACTTGATTGCACTAGGTCGTTCTGAATGAAATTTAGGTCTTTTTGACTCAGTAGCAGCTTACCCCATGGAGATCAGTTCATTGACACATCAGCTAGGCTACTGTATTCATACCATTAAATATAAGTTATGTGCACTCATTGCATCCAATTAATAAAGAAGCACAATGATGAAAGTTAATGCTAAACTGCTCACATTTCTTTCTTTTTTTTTTTTTTTTTTGGTTTTGCTGTTTCCATCATCAGATGCAAAATGTATTAAATAAACTCAGTACAGAATTACATTAAACTAAGCTGTGCCATCTGCTAATGTGCAGACCTACAGTAAATGTGCATATCATTTGGCTGCTGCATCATAGCTTTGCCTTGTTTTGTCTGCAATTCATATCTGTGGAAAATAATAAAATAATCTTTGCGAGTCACTGAGTACAGCAAATTGGTCTTTACATTTAAGCCTCTGATGGCATTAAAAATAGCATTCTAAAATATTTTATCGGGCAATACATGATTTAAGCGTAGATTACCTTATTGTTGGGCATATGCCTGAAATGTGTTCATTTATATATCCTGCTGGTATAATTGCTTGAATTGAATTGGAACAATGCAGCCTTTTTTTGCCTTTCTGCCAGCACATCGTAACATTGTGGGCAGTGTCTCTTAGCTCATCATACCAATAGCCCTCCTTAGTTTTTTTTCCCCCAATCTTTCACACTTCTAACGTTAAGGGATTTATAATGCAATTTCCAATGGCTTAGCATAATAGCTGCTTTTAAGCTCTGCCTCAGTCCTAATAAAATCGACATTATCCCGACCTCCTTCCTGGCTGTTGTTCTAGAACAGCCTTGCAAAATATGTTGGCAGGTATGGTGTTGAGGAGTGGCCAGCATCGGAACAAAGAGTATTTTCTAAGTTACCGTTTGGAAAAGTGGAGAGGGGGCACTGTCTAGAGACAATTCTTTTTCCAGATGTTTTCCTAAACTTAAAGGGGTATTCCCATCTCACACAATAGGGGCATATCGCTAGGTGGGACCCGCACCTACAACGAGAACGAAGCGGGTTGCGCTGTGGCTGGATTCCCGGGATCCGTCCACCACCAAGCGCTGCTTCTATAGAAGTGAATGGGAGCGCACCGTGCATGAGCAGCCTATGCTCCCATTCATTTCTATGGGGCAGACGGCAATGGCTGAGCTAACGCTCTGCTATTTTTGCCGACCCCATAGAAATTAATAGAGGGCGGCTGCGCATGCGCAGTGCGCCCTCCTTTCGTTTTACAGCTCCGTTCTCATTGTAGGTGTGGGTCCCAGCTGTGGGACCTGCACCTATCAGACAAAGGGGGCATATCCTAGCGATATGCCCCCTTTGTCTGAGATAGGAAAACCCCTTTAAGGAAGCCTAATAGTATAGAATATTATTAAAAAACCCTTAGTGACCACCCACATTTTTTAAAAATCGGATTTCAAGAGCTATAACTTTTTTGTTTTTTCATCAATGTACTTGTATGAGGTCTTACTTTTTGCAGGACAAGTTATAGTTTTTTATGCACCATTTGGGGTACGTGTAATGATTGATTAAAGCCAGTTGTTTAGCTAAAACCCCCTTTGTTTACGTCAGTAAAAAGGCGTATTAGTGGTAACTAAGGGGTTAATGAATAATATAGAAATAATATAGAAAGTTGTACACAACTTTGCCTATACCTATTTTAGTTGATGGTCCAAATATGAGCTATCTTGGTGCCCAACTGGCATCACTGGTACCAGCAATGAATTTATAATCTATGGATATAGCTGAGCTAGAATGAAAGAAATTACACTGCTACAATATTGCTGGTGTGCTAGCATTATATTTGAACACAATGTTCCTTAAAGGAGAGTACAGCGCTCGGCTATCTCCGGAATTCCCATAGAAATGAATGGAACTACCGCGCACATGGCTGATCGGCCATTCCGTTCATTTAACGGGGAACTTCATGGGTACGGGGACTCGTTCTTGTGATCTGTGGGGCGCCCTACAGTATGACCCCCATTGATCTAATAGTTATCCCCTATCCGGGGGATAACCTCTAACAACAGCTACTTTTTTTAAAGCTCATATAGTACTGTTTTCCATACACCCTGCTATAATTGGTAGGGACTGCAGAATATTGTAGCAGCCATTGTGTGTGTTTTTCTGTAATATTGAGATAAGAGCTGTTCCAGAAATCTAGCTTGTGGTTATCCTGTTAAAACAGTTGTGTCTGTGAGTATAGGGATGAAAATGTTAGTAATTACTGTCACCTGAAAAATGGGTATTAAGCTGGATGACATTAGAGATGTGCTAATGTCAGCTGAACATAACTATATTAGTGACATCTCACTGACTGCCGTCGTTATTGAGAAAAACGAACTTTTATAATATGCTAATCAGCCTCTCGGAGGAGGGGGGGCGTTCCGTTCTCCCACCTCTGGCCACGCCCTGCTACACTAGATTGACAGGGGCAGGCATCGTTGGTCTCCTACCTCCGGCCCTGTCTGCAGTGTAAATCTCGCAGGTGCAGTGAGGAAGTCAGCAGCCTCCGGGAGTCCTTCCTTTACTGCGCCTGCGCCGAATACTGAGATTTAAACTGCAGACAGGGCCGGTGGGAAGAGAGCAGTGCTGCCCTGGCCCTGTCAATCAAGAGAAGAAGGGCGTGAAAAGAGGCGGGCAAACTGAGCCTCTAGGAGCAGGTGCAATGCCCCCCCCTCCCCCCCCCCCGCTCCTAGAGGCTAATTATAAAAGTTAATTTTTCTCAATAAAGGCTTCAGGCAGTGAGATGTCACTAATATAGTTATGTTCAGCTGACATTAGCACATCGCTAATGTCATCCAGCTTAAGGCTCCATTCACACGTCCGTAACATGTTTTGCCGATCCGCAAAACACGGACACAGCAATGTGCGTTCCGCATTTTGCGGACCGCACATCGCCAGCACTAATAGATTATGCCTATTATTGTCTGCAATTGTGGACAAGAATAGGACATGTTCTATTTTTTTCGGGAACAGAAATGCAGACCCGGAAGTGCGGGACCGCATTTCCGGAGCCCGGCCGCACATGCGTTGTGCCCCCATAGAAATGAATGTGTCCACAATTCCGTTCCGCAAAATGCGAAATGAAATTGCGGACGTGTGAATGGGGCCTTATACCCATTTTTCAGGTGACAGAAACCCTTTAATAGTATTTGACCCTTTTTTACTTGAACAGCTGGGACTGTACTGGTTAGAAATTGTAGACGCTGTACATAGTTCTGGCTGCTCAGATACTATAATCTAGCAAATGAATCCATATTTTGGTATTTTGGCTTCTAATATGTATCTAAACAAAAGCAATCAATTGCGCTTTAATTGGTCAGTTATCTCATTTAACCCTTTTATTTAACACTTTATGCCACCAGTCCACTAGCGTATACATGAATTGGTGAACAACCATGATTGTATCTCCCTCCAGTGTCTGGAAGGCTAAATTGCAAAAAAAAAGAAGCAGCACTATATTATTTTAAAAAAATATAATATTTTATTATTTTACATGCAGAAGAAACTAGACATACCGTAATGTGTATACATTTTTATTACCATATTTTCTGCTTGTAAGATGTAAATTTTTCCCCTAAAAGTCGGAGGAAAATGGCACTGCATCATATAAAGCAAATACTAGTGAGCTCATTTATTATTACGGTGCTTGGTAGTATACAGGAGGTGTAGGTGACTGTATTGCTGTAATCAACGCTCCCTAGTCTTCCTCTGGGTCCGTGCTGCATTGTCCTAACAGCGTACAGTTTATGGACATAGTGCACGCACTATGATTTGATGTTGTAGTATGCAGTCAGGTCGCAGGCCTGAAGAAGACTAGTGATGGACGAACATCGGCCGGGACGATTCACGAATGCGAGTTCGCGATCAAATGTTCGCGAACCATGCGTTTGCGGTGGGCCCCATTCACTTTAATGGCAGGTGAACCTGAAAAACCTTCACTTTCAGCTCATATTTGCACATTTTAACAGGGGTGTGTAGACCTTTTATATCCACTGTATATAATGAAGAAAATTTCACGGCACTGACATGGGTTGTGAGTAAAAGTAGTGTTCTTTATTCACCAGTGCGACGTTTCAGTTCTCACCCTGGGACTTTTCTCAAGCAGTGATACAAAACAATGGTGCTGGGTACTTAGATATATATAGGTTAAACTAGATGATTGATAATAATACATAATTGTTAGAAAAATCATAAAAAACATGATTTAAAACATATCAATTCATGTGATACTCCCTATCAATACCTAATGTGATGATGCATAATTCTCATTAATATTCACAAAACATAATTATGTCCATATACTGTACATAAATCCTCCATCAAGTGACATAATTGATGTATTATAAAATCATGTGCACAGCTTAATTAAAAACAAAATTGAGAGCATAGCAGATTACTAACCAGCATGGAAACCCCACATGCGTTCGTCGCCAAACAAAACCAACTGCGCATGCGCGGAAGTAAAGTAAATAACTTATGAAGCGCAGGAAGCGGCAATGAGGTAGAACGCACACGCAGCTGCCAGCTGACTGTCACATGAGCGTAATCCACCATATGACCGCCTCCCCGACATACTTGGGCTCACGTCATTTATCTCCTCTCACTATAAATGTACATCCTGCGCGCACTACTAAAAACAATTACTTTTAAAGTAAGTTAGCATCATATAATATATTACTAGCCAGAGGGAGAAAAAGGTGATGTATATATGTGTAAATACGGAGATACCCCCAAGTACCATCACATAATTTATATGCAGATAGACATGGGGGATAGCCACATGAGACTGGACACCAAATCCTGCCCATGTAAGCTAACATTCTCCTATAGGAAAATATATTATCATAGAGGAATAAAGGGGAATAAGGGACATGGAGACAGGTCATATATCCCGTTCCTATTTATGCCCCAAACTATTCGCGGACACGTGATCTAAATCTCAGACCACTGGGCCCGCGACAAATTAATTCCCACAAGAGCTAAGTACAAAAGTTATCACATTTTACTCCCAATAATTCTCCAACTGTCTAGAAAGATGTAAAAAAAATATTTAAAAAAATTATCATTGCATAGGCACCCGCAATATACATATATGTAATATGTATTATGTATTATTATCGATCATCTAGTTTAACCTATATATATGTACCCAGCACCATTGTTATGTATCCCTGCTTGAGAAAAGTCCCAGTGAGAGGACTGAAATGTCGCGCTGGTGAATAAAGAACACTACTTTTAATCACAACACCAGGAGTGGCGTGGAATTTCTTTTTTATGCAACTTTTGGATACAGGATTGTCTCTATAGCCGCAGGCACACCATTTACAGTTTTTTTCTGCTGTGCTGCTTTCTTTTGTTTATATATATATATATATATATATAATTAGGTCCATATATATTTGGACAGAGACAAAAAATTTCGAATTTTTGTTCTGTACATTACTACAATGGATTTTGAACAAAGCAATTCAGATGCAGTTAAAGTTCAGACTTCCAGCTTTAATTCAGTGGGTTGAACAAAATGATTGCATAAAAATGTGAGGAACTAAAACACTTTTTAAACTCAATCCCTTTAGGGGTTGTCCGAGTTATTTTTTTGTTCTTTCTATGTTCCTAACTGGGCAAATATAACAACCTTACAATTAACTCACTTAATCTGCAGTGCCTGGTTTATCAGATTTGACTGAGGGTCACATGACCTGTGATGTCAGCTTCTCTCCCTGTTCTGATAAACTTTGTTTACAAGCCTGTAAACCAGACGTCACTGTGCTGGCCACGCCCCCCTTCACTGCCGGGCTGTCTGCTCTATCCTAGGATTCTTAACCCCCTCAGCTGCACACACTGGGTAGCTGCAGGCAGTGACACTTCTGGGCACAGGAGCTGACAGACTAAAGACAGCATTGCACAAGAAGGTAGGGGGAAGATCCTCTGTGTATTAGCAGTGTCATTATACAGGTGGGACTTGTAGTCCTACACATACAACATGCTGCTGAGTCTCCCAGCAGGCAGACATGTCACTCAGGGCAGCACTTGTATCCACTCCCTTACCAGTGTCATTATACAGCTGGGACTTGTAGTCCTACACATACAACATGCTGCTGAGTCTCCCAGCAGGCAGACATGTCACTCAGGGCAGCTCTTGTATTCACTCCCTTAGCAGTGCAGGGGGAGGGGCAGAGATTGTTTTTATTGCATGTAAACAAGGGCCAGAAAAGAACCAGGGAAATGAAGAAATAGATAATATTGCTTGGCTTAGTTATATATTGCTACCCATCAGATTTTCAGTGCTATATATATATTTTTTTCATAACTCTGACAACCCCTTTAATTTCAGGGGTCCAAAATTAATTGGACAAATTAAATAATTGTAAATAAAATGTTTATTTCTACTACTTGGTTGAAAACCCTTTGTTGGCAATGACTGTCTGAAGTCTTGAACTCATAGGCATAACCAGACGCTGTGTTTCCTCCTTTTTAATGCTCTGCCAGGCCTTTACTGCAGCTGTTTTCAGTTGCTGTTTGTTTGTGGGCCTTCTGTCTGAAGTTTAGTCTTTAACAAATGAAATGCATGCTCTAATGGGTTCAGATCAGGTGACTGACTTGGCCATTCAAGAATATTCCACTTCTTTGCTTTAATAATTTCCTGGGTTGTTTTGGCTTTATGTTTTGGGTCATTGTCCACCTGTATTATGAAACGCCGACCAATCAGTTTGGCTGCATTTGGCTGGATTTGAGCACACAGTATGTCTCTGAAAACCCCAGAATTCTTCCGGCTGCTTCTGTCCTGGCAGCCATGCATGCCCAAGCCATTACACTGCCTCCACCGTGTTTTACAGATGATGTGGTATACTTTGGATCATGAGCTGTACCGTGTCTTCGCCATACTTTTTTCTTTTCATCATTCTGGTAAAGGTTGATCTTGCTTTCATTTGTCCATAGAATGTTCTTCTTTTTAGCAAAGTCCAATCTAGCCTTCTTATTCTTGAGGCTTGCACCGTGCAGTGAACTTTCTATATTTACGTTCATACAGTCTTATCTTTATGGTAGATTTGGATATTTATAAGAAAAAGAAGAAAATCCAGCTCTCTCCGGTGAAAAAATGAAAAACTTTAATCCAGCAAGTTTAAAATCCATACAGGTGTACAAATAGCAGTCAATTTGGATATTTATACGCCTAGATCTTGGAGTGTGTTGTTCACTTGGTTGGCTGTTGTGAAGGAGTTCCTCTTCACCATGTTAATTCTTCTGCGATCATCCACCACTGGGTGTCCAGGTCTTTTTGCATTGTTGAGGTCACTAGTGCTTTCTTTCTTTCTCATTATGTATTAAACTGTAGATTTTGCCACTCCTAATAGTGTAGCATTTTCTCAGATGCGTTTTTTCTGCAGATGAAGGATAGCTTGTTTCATCTGCATGAGGAGCGCATTTACTTCTCAGCAAAATCTTCAAAATGTAAGCACCACACCTTAAATAAACTCCAGGTCTTTTATGTGCTTAATTGAGAATGAAGGAATTTTCCACACCTGCCCATGAAACAGCCTTTGAGTCAATTGTTCAATTACCTTTCTTTTGGTGCCTTTAAAAACATGGTGCCACATGTAAAGGAGCTGAAACTTACATGTTTCCCCTTAACCCCTTCCCAGCCAGCGCCGTAATAGTAGCGGGATATGACTTGCCGTCCAGCGCCGTACTATTACGGCCCCCTGACAGGGCGGGTGCTGGAGCTGCTACTGCCCGATCAGCTGCAGGGCATCGGCTGTTCCTGTTAGCCAGGCCTCTGCTGGATCCACCGGCATCGGTAAAAACACAGAGACCTGCGCGTTAACCCTTTCTATGCCACAGTCAGCGCTGACCGCGACATAGAAGGTGTTTGCTGCGGGTGAGGGAGCCCATCTGGTCCCTACGCTGCTGTGGCTGGGACCTGATGGATGAGAAGACAGCCTGATGTCGTGCAGAGGCTGTCCAATGCCTTTCACGGCATCGGGACCTGCCTTCTACGGGTGCCCAAGGTCTCCTAGGCAACCTGTTAATGTATTAATCTGTGTAATACACTAACAGGTAATTAATTACAATAAAGATGTTTTGTAATGCATTGCAGAGGGGATCAGACCCCCAAAAGTTAAAGTCAGAAATAAAATAAAAAACTGTTTTTAATTAAAATAATTAAGTTTCAAGTAAAAAAAACTTTCCCCTGATTTTATAATAAAAAATTACAAAAAAAGAAAAAACACACATATTAGGTATTACCGCATCGGTAATGACAGTCTCTATAAATATATCACATGATCCACCCCGTTCGATAAACACCGTAAAAAAATAAAAATAAAAACGGTGTCGAAAAAAGCAATTTTTGTCACCTTACATCACAAAAAGTGCAACTCCAAGCGATCAAAAAGGCATATGCCCCACACAATGATACCAATAAAACCATCACCTCATTCTGCAAAAAATGAGCCCCTACATAAAAAAATCTCTCTCAAAAAAAAAAAAAAATATAGCTCTCAGAACATGAGACACTAAAACATAATTTCAAATATGCTATTATTGCGTTAAAGTGAAATGAATAAAAAAAGTATACATATTAGTTATCGCTGTGTCTTTAACAACCAGCTCTATAAAAATATCACATGATCTAACCCCTCAAAAACTGTATGAAAAAAAGCCATATTTGTCACTTTACATCACAAAAATTGCAACACCAAGCGATCAAAAAGGCGTATGCCCCCCAAAAAGTACCAATCAAACTATCACCTCATCCCACAAAAAATAAGGTCCTACTTAAGACAATCGGTCAAAAAAGAAAAAAACTATCACTCTCAGAAAATGGAGACACTAAAACATAATGTTTTTTGCTTCAAAACTGCTATTATTTTGCTGACGTATGCCCCCCAAAATAGTACCAATAAAACCTTCACCTCATCCCACAAAAAAGGAGACCTAAGACAATTGGTCAAAAAATAAAAAAGCTATGGCTCTCAGACTATGGATACACTAAAACATAATGTTTTTGGTTTCAAAAATGCTATTAATGTGTAAAACTTAAATAAATAAGTGTACATATTAGGTATTGCCACGTCCGTAACAACCTGCTCTATAAAAATATCACATGACCTAACCCCTAAGGGGAACGCTAGAAAAATAAATAAATAAATAAAAACTGTGCCAAAATTACCAATTTTTTGGGTCACCTTGCCACATAAAGTGTAATAATAAATGATCCAAAAATCATATGTACACAAAAATGGTACCAATAAAATGTCAACTCTTCCTGCAAAAAACGAACCCCTGTACAAGACGATCGCCATAAAGATAAAATATGTCATTCAGAAAATGGAGGTACAAAAACATATTTTTTTTTTCAAAAATGCTTAATTATGTAAAACTGAAACAAACAAAGAAAGTAGACATATTTGATATCTTTGCGTCCGTAATAACCTGCTATATAAAAATAGCACATGATCTACCATGTCAGTGCCAAAACAGCCATTTTGTTTGGTTACCTTGCCTCACAAAAAAACGTAATATAGAGCAATTAAAAATCATATGTACCCCAAAATAGTACCAATAAAACTGGCACCTAATCCCCAAAATGGGGTCACTTTTTGGGAGTTTCTACTGTAAGAGTGCATCAGGGGGGCTTAAAATGGGACATGGCATCTAAAAACCAGTCCAGCAAAGTCTGCCTTCCAAAAACATATGTTGTTCCTTTCCTTCTGCCTACTGCCGTGTGCTCTTACATCAGTTTACAACCACATGTGGGGTGTTTCTGTAAAACGCAGAATTAGTGAAATAAATATTGAGTTTTGTTTGGCTGTTAACCCTTGATGTGTTAAAGAAAAAAAATATTAAAATGAAAAATCTGCCAAAAAAAGTTAAATTTTGAAATTTCATCTCCATTTTCCTTTAATACTTGTGGAACATCTAACGTGTTAACAAAGTTTGTAAAATCAGTTTTGAGTAGGTTGAGGGGTGTAGTTTCTATAATGGGGTCATTTATGGGGAGTTTCTACTATGTAAGCCCCACAAAGTGACTTCAGACTTAAACTGGTCCTTAAAAAGTGGGTTTTGGAAATTTTCATAAAAATTTTAAGAATTGCTTCTAAAATTCTAAGCCTTCTTACATCCTAAAAAATTAAAATGACATTTACAAAATGATGCCAACATAAGTGGACATATGGGGAAGGTTAAGTTATTCATTTTTTATGAGTTATTGCTTTCTGTTTTAAAAGCAGAGAACTAGAAATTTTGAAAATTGCAAATGTTTCTAAATTTTGGGTAAATTTGGGATTTTTTGATGGGCTTCCTAACAAAGGGGATGAATACATACACACGTCAATTTTCTGTTTTCTATTTCTAAACAATAGTTTTATTTATATATTTTTCTAATTTCACTTCACCAACTTACTTTTGTGTTCTGATCCATCACATAAATTTCAGATTAACAAAACAGTTAACTTAAGGCTGTAATGTAACAAAATACAAAAAAGTCAAGGTGGGTGAATACCTTTGCAAGGTACTGTATATATATGTATACACAAAAGGTAGAAATTAAAATTCCCTAATTTGATGACACATTTGAAACTTTGCACAAATATAGCTCTCCAGTATTCAAGGTGAAATTTTAGTGTTCTCGTGCTGGTTTTATTAAGAAGAACTGTTATTTAGCCAGACATCTAGGGATTAAATTAGACCATTATTATAAATTACTGCAGAAGAAGCTACATGATAAATTAGTTGAAAGCAGATGGCTAAGAAATTTGCTCAAGTTTTAGAAAAATGAACGGCTTATCATGACCACGTTGCCAACAAATGTGTGAATGTTGAATCTGATTTGAGTCAGCATTCTATTTCATCTTATCACATGGTAATAATTTCCAGCACTAGAAGATGATTTTTGGAATATCACCAATTATATATTCCTGTATGTCCTCAGCTATTCCATTACCTCTCAATATTTATCAATCAACTCCTCTGGTATTGAAAGTCAAAAGAAGATACTTAATGCATTGTTGTAAAATTCAAACATACTTATGTAGTTTTACTTCTTTATATCAGCAAACCGCTTTGTTTTTGTCAAACAGTACGTAAGCTTTTAACAAATACACTGTTGAATGTTAAGTAAAACTAAGGCTATCAAAATATAACATTTTAGTGCCCAGAATATCAAATACCTGACTCTATGTATAGTAGGTGGGGACCACAGCCATCATCTTCCTTGAAGACTTTGAAATAAGCGGCTGAGACTACAATTAAGAACAATAAAAAATAAATAAATAAAAAAAAAACACAGAATGAAGCAAAAGAACGAATATACCAGTATTGAGAGACCAAAGTTGTCGATGGAGTCTACATTTTTCCTAGATTTGTGGCTTCATCTATCTGAGGCAACCAGAGAGTTTTAGTCAAAACCTGGTAATAGAATTGCTAGAGTTGGAGGAGAGAAGGGCAGGCTCTCTACTCCACTTAGTCCACTTATCATTTTTGTGCTGGATCATGAGGAGCTACTTGGGTAAGCTCTATAAGATAATTGTGCAGCCTGGGGAAAGGAACAGGTGCTGTGAGCCTTTGAGAACACGGACCTGTATATATCCGGTTGTACGGACTGATATTTTGCATTTGGTGCCAGGTATTAGACCTGCACTGTGTCAGCTAGGGGCAATTCGGTTTAGTTAGTGTTGGAAAGGCTGAGTTTTTTTTCTTTTGCTTGTTTTGTTTTCTTTCTGTTATTTAACCTGATAATAAAACAGGCTGCAGTCATTGATAACCAAGCTGCAATGTGCACTGCCACATTATTGGGTGCCTGCTACAGAGTGCCATCTACCCCAGGAGACGATCATCGCTACCTAATCCCTTACACAGTGTAAATACTGAATATACCACCACACTAATCACAGCTAGAAACATAAACATATATCCCATGGTTTGAAAGGATTACAGGACACCTGCAGTGTTGCTGCCACGTTTGGCTCCTGCTACTTTTTATTCAGCCACTGCAGCAGCAACATTATCACACAGAATGCAAATCTCTACCTTCATGTGCCTTGCAAACACGTGCTCTCTGATTGGTGTAGTTGCTGCTGTGACAGCCAGATGACTAGAAAATGATTACCCAAAAGTTATATCAGGACTGGCACATGCACAAAATAAAATTCATTGCTCTGCCCAGAACTGGGCAAACATCCTGTTCATACGTCAATTCTCTGTTATATAGAGAGGAAAGTGGATGACATGGGAGGCATTATTCATGTCAAGCCAAAGAGAGTGGGATGAGATTAGTGCCATGAGACCATGATACTTGCAAGTTCTGGATGCGCCCACCAGACACTTGAGAATGAATTTGCACATGGTGCAGGAGTTTTTATAGTATTGCTACTAGGCACTAATACACTGCCTGTCCATAAAAAAGTTGCCACCTGGATTTAACTAAGCAAATAGTTATGAGCCTCCTATTGGATAATTACTGCATGGGCGATTATCTTTCAGCTGGCAACAAGTTAATTTACCCCAACTGGTGCAATGAGTTGCTTCTCATTTCTTAAACAACCATGTCGAAAGACACATCTTGTGGTCGTGGAAAATATGTAAGTTTGTTTGAGAAGGGTCAAATCATTGGCATGCATCAAGCAGAGAAAACATCTAAGGAGATTGCAGAAACTACTAAAATTGAGTTAAGAACTGTCTAGCGCATTATTAAAAACTGGAAGGATAGTGGGGACCCATCGTATTAGAGGAAGAAATGTGGCGGGGAAAATCCTGAATGATTGTGATCAGCGATAACTTAAACGTTTGGTGAAATCAAATCGAAGAAAAACAACAGTAGAACTCAGGGCTATGTTTAATAGTGAAAGTAAGAGCATTTCCATACGCACAATGCAAAGTAAACTCAAGGGATTGGGACCGAACAGTTGTGTAGCTGTACGTAAACCACTAAACAGTGAGGCAAACCAGAAAAAAAGGCTTCAATTTGCTAGGGAGCTTAAAGATTGGACTCTGGAGCAATGGAAGAAGGTTATGTGGTCTGATGAGTCCAGATTTACCCTGTTCCAGAGTGATGGGCGCATCAGGGTAAGAAGAGAGGCAGATGAAGTGATGCACCCATCATGCCTAGTGCCTACTGTACAAGCCTGTGGGGGCAGCACGCTATGATCTTGGGTTGCTACAGTTGGTCAGGTCTAGGTTCAGCACCAGTACGTGCTCCAAGAATGAGGTCAGCCGACTACCTGAACATACTGAATGACCAGGTTATTCCATCAATGGATTTTTTCTTCTCAAATTGTGAAAGAGTGGTTCAGGAGCATGAGATATTATTTTTTACACATGGATTGGCCAGCACAGTGTCCAGACCTTAACCCCATTCAGAATCTTTGGGATGTGCTGGAGAAGGCTTTGCGCAGCAGTCAGACTCTACCATCATCAATGCAAGATCTTGGTAAAAAATGAATGCAACACTGGATGGAAATAAATCTTGTGACATTGCAGAAGCTTATAGAAACGCGAATGCATGCCGTAATGAAAGCTAAAGACGGTCCAACAAAATATTGTGTGTGACCTTTTTTTTTTTTGGGTGGCGACTTTTTTGGGGGACAGGCAGTGTAGTTATAATTTCA
Organism: Bufo gargarizans; assembly: GCF_014858855.1. Taxonomy (NCBI): domain Eukaryota; kingdom Metazoa; phylum Chordata; class Amphibia; order Anura; family Bufonidae; genus Bufo; species Bufo gargarizans. The sequence goes on from NC_058083.1 coordinate 219,251,438, forward strand.
TAATGGTTTTTGCAAAGCTTACTGCATGGTGGGAACAGTTTAAATTGTTTAGAAAACCTGGTGAGAGGCTCCTTTTAACTTCTAATAGGGAACAAGAAAAGCAACATTGGAGGGAGACTTTAATAAATCTAAGCACCATGCATTTGATTCGGTAATATGTATTATTTTCTGGTTTAGAAACCTATTTTAAAATACCAGATTCTGGTTTTCAGTGTTCATAGCTGTGTGTCCCTTTTATGTGTACTATGTAACAGGTAGAAGGATTGTCAGTTCTCTATGAGAATTTTCTTTGTCTGCCTTTCTCCTGTTGTGTAGCTTTTCCCTGAATGTCTCTGCCACTACTGTGTCTGCAGCCAACATTTAGCAGGAGAGTAGGGTTGTTGCGATACCAAATTTTTTATTCAGTTTCAATACCATAAAAAAGTATTGCAATACTCGATGCCATTCGATACCACGCGGAAAAAAAAAACACCAAAAAAGCCACATGCATTCTGCATGTAAAAAATGGCAATTCGCGCAGTTTTTATTTCTTTATTTTTCTGTTCCGGCGTTCTCCACATAGATTTTTTTTCTATTTTAATAGTTTGGACTTTTCGGACTAGGCGACGTGATATGTTTATTTATTGTTTATATATTTTATATGTAAAATTGGGAAAAGGGGTGATTTATACTAATATTTTGGTGGTTTTTTTTTATTTAACTTTTTTTTTTTTACTTTTTATTTAATAACTATTTCACCCCTTAGGGGCTAGAACCTGGGATCTTTTCATCCCTTGTCCTTTTCACCCTAATAGAGATCTATTAGGGTGAATAGGATCTTACACACTCCCTGCTGCCCTGTGCATAGTACACACAGCAGTAGGGAGCTGACTATGACAGCCAGGGCTTCAGTAGCGTCCTGGCTGCCATGGTAACCGATCAGAGCCCCAGGTTTACACTGCTGGGGCTCCGATCTGAAGCTGCCACTGCCACCAATTAAAAGGGGAGGGGACCCTGTGGCCACTGCCACCAACGATTTTAATACTGGGGGGGTGCACTGCGCCACCAATGATAATTAACCTTTAATACAGGAGGCGGGTGCCGGCAGCATATCAGCGGCAGTTAACCCCTCAGGTGCCGCAAAGTAAGTGTAAGTGCAGGGAGATCCCTTGGTGCCGCTCTATGTAGCCTGCTAACTTAACAAAGTCCGGAGCCATGAAAGGTCCTCCTATCATTGGTGGCGCAGTGCACCCGTCCCTCCTCCGCCCCTCTCTTCTTATTGGCAGCGCGGCACAGGGGAGAGGGAGAGAGTGACTCCTTCTCCCCTGTTCTGCGATACTAGACTGCGCAGTAGCGCAACCCAGTATAAAAAAAATGGAAATCCCGGTATCATATCGATACCGGGACAAAAGTATCGATTGGGTATCGAAATTTCGATACCCGCAACAACCCTTCAGGAGACCTTAATCTGACTGGTTGTAGCTCTTCAGATATGTAATATACTTAAGAAACTGAACAGTATTATATTGCATGAATGTGCCTCAGCAGTTGGCGACCCCTCTCTGTCACTTTATGTAGTTTTTACTGGGTGGTTAAGTTTCTGTGGTTCATAAATGCTTCCACTTTGCAATAATACCTCTCACAGCTGATTATAGAATATGTAGGAGGTAAAGACTCATCCAGCACTTGCATCTCCTAGAATGCATTGCAATTAGCCCTTGTTAATCCCATCCTCCCCTGCATGGAAAATAATCCCTCACATATAGCCCCAGAGTTAGATATGGTAAGTAATGCGCTCTCCATTTTCTTCTAGGCTGTATAAGAGGGGTATAGCTATAACATTTTATATATTTAGGTATACAGTAGGGATAAATGAATAAAAGGTGTCTGAGCAACTTCATTATGAAATCAATATGCCAGCAGGGAGGAGAGGAGAAGGGAGCAGGGAAGCTACTGAGCATGTTGGTCCACCACTGAATGCAGAAGGTGGACCAGAGGGAAAAACAGCAGTGGACACTAGAGAGGAAAATGTAATATACATAAGAAACTGAACAGTATTATATTGCATGAATATTGCAATAAAACGTGATTTGAAATGTTCTGTTTACTGCATAGTAATACTTTTTGTGTGATAATCTCTTTAGGGGGCATGCATACAACCTTAGGATGGCCATGTCTGTGTTGTGCTCCTACCTTGTGCCTTATCTTGCCGATTGCGGACCCATTAAAGTCAACGGGTCTTCACTGTGATGGTTTGTGGTCCGCAACATGGGAGTGGCCGTCCCACGGTCATGTGAATGCAACCTTAATCTGTAGCTTCTTTAAGCATTGAAATATATATAATGTGGGTTTAGCTTTTGTAAAGATTTTTCTGTGGTTACAAGCTGTCTCTTCCTCCATAAACATTATTAATTCCAAAACTATTATATACTACCCTAGAATGATTTGTTAACAAACACCACATGTTAATAACATGTTAATAACAGTTACCATAGACACAGATTTACATATAAGAAAACAAGTGACATATGTACCTCCCATCTGTCCATCATAGTATTTTTATAATTCCTGGTAATCATGCAAAATAAATATTTAACAGTTTTCTTTTACAATACATGTTGGATAAAACAATTGTTGGACACTGGGACTCGAGGAATTTGATATTGATGACCTATCCTCGGTATAGGTCATCAATATCAGATTGGCAGTGGTCCAACTCCCCAGACCCTTGCCGATCAGCTGTCTGAAGAGGCTGCAGCACTTAGGCCTCTTCCTAGGCCAGTAACATCACCGTACATTGGTCACATTCCCATTCAAGTGAGTACAGGGACCTCTTCAAACAGTTGATTGGCAAGGGTCTCAGGTTTTAGACCTCCGCTGATCTGATATTGATGACCTACCCTAAGGGTAGACCATTCATATCAAATTCCTGGATAACCCCTTTAAGTTCTTAATGTTAAAAAACTAGAGAGTAAAAAAAGAATAAAACTAAAGTAGAAATTTAAAACATCTACAGGTTCTCTCACTGCCAGGAACCATTTACAATTGTTACTCCACTGCCAAGACCATTGGCTGTTGTCTACACTAGGAATACAAGGCACCTGCAGTAAGCACAGAACTGAGACTGAAAAACTGCTCTACACTTACATTTCATAATATTCAACAATTGTCAAAAAACCAATGGCACACCTATGTATAGAAAATATAAATCACCATCTTTATTATTCAAAAAAATATAAATAACGGGTCAGCTGGCAGAAAGAGACACGATAGAATATAGATATAGGGAACATAGCAAAGGGCATACATAGCAAAGGGCATGCACATAGGGTGATTTGTGTCCAGGGAAATATGTCTATCCAATCTAGAAAGTGTCCGGAGTCACAAAATAACACCTAGTCAAGTATCTCTCAACAGACCTATGATAATTACAGTTGCAAGAAAAAGTATGTGAACCCTTTGGAATGATATGGATTTCTGCACAAATTGGTCATAAAATGTGATCTGATCTTCATCTAAGTCACAACAATAGACAATCACAGTCTGCTTAAACTAATAACACACAAATAATTAAATGTTACCATGTTTTTATTGAACACACCATGTAAACATTCACAGTGCAGGTGGAAAAAGTATGTGAACCCTTGGATTTAATAACTGGTTGAACCTCCTTTGGCAGCAATAACTTCAACCAAGCGTTTCCTGTAGTTGCAGATCAGACGTACACAACGGTCAGGAGTAATTCTTCACCATTACTCTTTACAGAACTGTTTCAATTCAGTAATATTCTTGGCATGTCTGGTGTAAATCGCTTTCTTGAAGTCATGCCACAGCATCTCATTCGGGTTGAGGTCAGGACTCTGACTGGGCCACTCCAGATGGTGTATTTTCTTCTGTTTAAGCCATTCTGTTGTTCACTTACTTCTATGCTTTGGGTCATTGTCCTGTTGCAACACCCATCTTCTGTTGAGCTTCAACTAGTGGCCAGATGGCCTTAAGTTCTTCTGAAAAATGTCTTGATAAACTTCGGAATTAATTTTTCCTTCGATGATGGCAATCCGTCCAGGCCCTGATGCAGCAAAGCAGCCCCAAACCATGATGCCCCCACCACCATACTTCACAGTTGGGATGAGGTTTTGATGTTGGTGTGCTGTGCCTCTTTTGCTCCACACATAGTGTTGTGTGTTTCTTCCAAACAACTCCACTTTGGTTTCAACTGTCCACAGAATATTTTGCCAGTACTGCTGTGGAACATCCAGGTGCTCTTGTGCAAACTGTAAACGTGCAGCAATGTTTTTTTTTTTGGAAAGCAGTGGCTTCCTCTGTGGTATCCTCCCATGAAATCCATTCTTGTTTAGTGTTTTACGTATCGTAGATTCGCTAACTGGGATGATAGCATATGCCAAAGACTTTTGTAACCTGACACTCTATGATTCTTTTTCACCTAATTGAGCAGTCTGCGCTGTGCTCTTGCAGTCATCTTTACAGGACGGCCACTCTTAGAGAGAGTAGCAGCAGTGCTGAACGTTCTCCATTTATAGACAATTTGTCTTACCGTGGACTGATGAACAGCAAGGCTTTTGGAGCTACTTTTATAACCCTTTCCAGCTTTATGCAAGTCAAGAGCTCTTTTGTGCGAGGCATCATTCACATCAGGCAATGCTTCTTGTGAAAAGCAAACCCAGAACTGGTGTGTTGTTTTTTTTATAGGGCAGGGCAGCTGTAACCAACACATCCAATCTCATCTCATTGATTGGACTCCAGTTGGCTGACACCTCATTCAATTGAAATTGAATATGAATTATTCACATATAATCACTCGCATAAGTCATAGAAATCATATTTTAGTGATCTGGGTTAATTAGTACTTAGCTTTTATTATAGCTTTATAAAATAAATGAGATTTGTTCCTCAAATTAGAAAAGGTAGGTAATCAAGAATTGCTCACAGTGTCCCATACTCGGGCGGGACTTTTACTGAAGGCAATAATAAAGTGTCCACAATGATGCAAATGATGTTGGGCAAAAGGTAGCAGGTGTACTTGTACAATAATGCCCTAAAGCCTGAAGGTGACTAAAACAGTGTATCCTAGTATCCAAGCCACAGGATAGTTGGGATGATGGCATATAATTGCGCCAGCATCTCATGTATCATTAGCGGACGTACAATATAACAACAAGTAATTCACAACACAAAACATATGCACAGCGACAAACAAAACACAAAAATGACATGGGTGCAAAGAAATCCGTGTACCACAATATACACAGATGCATCCACAGCATAAGGTGCACGGCGGCACCTCTTGAAAAAACCAGGTGTCCTACCGTACAGGATTTGGATACTCGGGACACCTCTTTGTTTCGGTCTTGTCAGACAGGGTGGTCCGTTGCGGCAATTGGAGGATACTGTGAAGGGGATTAAATGAAAGTTTTTCCTTAATGTCCCTAATTGGCCCTCACAGCCCTACAATAAACCTCTGGATCTAGCCACGGGGTGTCCCACTAGTTGGGCCCCCGTCCGGAACCTAACCCTGGAATTGTGGTCCCTATATGGCCCTAAAAGGATCCCTACATGCACGTTTCTGAGGTAGAGGAAAAAAACCTCCTCTCATCAGGGGAATGTAATTTCTATGGGCCAGAAGATATAGCTTTATTTGCCAAAGATGATTGAGGGCAAATACAGAAAAAAGGAAAGAAAAAGAGAGCCACCAAGAATGGTAGTTCTCAAATAGAGTGAAGCGCACAGGTAGGTGCACAACAGACAGCGGGAATAGGGGAATGGGGACAGATGAAAAAAAGCCCCCTCCCTTTTTGCAATAGGGTGAAGCGCACAGGTAGGTGCACAATCAAATAGCGGTAAAAATGAAAAGGAGGACAGATATAAGCGCCCCCTCTCTTCTTGTGGTGCACAGGTTGGTGCCGCAGGCATGTAGGTAACATACATGCCTGCGGCACCAACCTGTGCACCACAAGAAGAGAGGGGGCGCTTATATCTGTCCTCCTTTTCATTTTTACCGCTATTTGATTGTGCACCTACCTGTGCGCTTCACCCTATTGCAAAAAGGGAGGGGGCTTTTTTTCATCTGTCCCCTTTCCCCTATTCCCGCTGTCTGTTGTGCACCTACCTGTGCGCTTCACTCTATTTGAGAACTACCATTCTTGGTGGCTCTCTTTTTCTTTCCTTTTTTCTGTATTTGCCCTCAATCATCTTTGGCAAATAAAGCTATATCTTCTGGCCCATAGAAATTACATTCCCCTGATGAGAGGAGGTTTTTTTTCCTCTACCTCAGAAACGTGCATGTAGGGATCCTTTTAGGGCCATATAGGGACCACAATTCCAGGGTTAGGTTCCGGACGGGGGCCCAACTAGTGGGACACCCCGTGGCTAGATCCAGAGGTTTATTGTAGGGCTGTGAGGGCCAATTAGGGACATTAAGGAAAAACTTTCATTTGATCCCCTTCACAGTATCCTCCAATTGCCGCAACGGACCACCCTGTCTGACAAGACCGAAACAAAGAGGTGTCCCGAGTATCCAAATCCTGTACGGTAGGACACCTGGTTTTTTCAAGCGGTGCCGCCGTGCACCTTATGCTGTGGATGCATCTGTGTATATTGTGGTACACGGATTTCTTTGCACCCATGTCATTTTTTGTGTTTTGTTTGTCGCTGTGCATATGTTTTGTGTTGTGAATTACTTGTTGTTATATTGTACGTCCGCTAATGATACATGAGATGCTGGCGCAATTATATGCCATCATCCCAACTATCCTGTGGCTTGGATACTAGGATACACTGTTTTAGTCACCTTCAGGCTTTAGGGCATTATTGTACAAGTACACCTGCTACCTTTTGCCCAACATCATTTGCATCATTGTGGACACTTTATTATTGCCTTCAGTAAAAGTCCCGCCCGAGTATGGGACACTGTGAGCAATTCTTGATTACCTACCTTTTCTAATTTGAGGAACAAATCTCATTTATTTTATAAAGCTATAATAAAAGCTAAGTATTAATTAACGCAGATCACTAAAATATGATTTCTCTGACACCTCATTCCAATTAGCTCTTGGAGATGTCATTAGTCTAGGGGTTCACATACTTTTTCCACCTGCACTGTGAATGTTTACATGGTGTGTTCAATAAAAACATGGTAACATTTAATTCTTTGTGTGTTATTAGTTTAAGCAGACTGTGATTGTCTATTGTTGTGACTTAGATGAAGATCAGATCACATTTTATCACCAATTTCTGCAGAAATCCATATCATTCCAAAGGGTTCACATACCTTTTCTTGCAACTGTATATCAGGTATATATTAAAAGGGTTCCACCATGTAATGGGATGCCTCCGTAACGAAGCATTTTGAGAGGTGAAATGCGTGTCGAGGTGCCCTCGCTCGGGGCAAGATTTCAGTAGTGGTGTATAATGTCGCAGGGTATCCTCTTTGGACATATGTCATTTTATCTTTGGGTATAATTGTCCATGATTACATTTGCTTTTGAACATGTGTGTTTATTTCTATTCACAGTGTCACAGTGTAGCTGTATTTTAATAATATACCTATTGCTCCACAGTTTATGAGATCAGTGACACTGTATGTATGACACAACACACTTGTTCATTGTATATTTCACACGACGTATGGGAGGTATCCTATTACACGGTGTAACCCTTTTAATATATGTCCTGATATAAATATCATAGGTCTGTTGTTGAGAGATACTTGACTAGGTATTATTGTGTGACACTTTCTAGATTGGATAGACATATTTCCCTGGACATAAATCACCCTATGTGCATGCCCTTTGCTATGTTCCCTGTATTTATATTCTATCGTGTCTCTTTCTGCCAGCTGACCGTTATTTATTTATTTATTTTTGAATAATAAAGATGGTAATTTATATTTTCTATATATACGTGTCCCATTGGTTTTTTGGTGTTTGGGTTTGGATGTAATTGAGCCATGGGCATGATATATCATTTAATAAGATAAGGAGGTTTTTGTATTCCACAATTGTGCCTGATCAGTTAAGGGATTGTCCCTCTTCAGTTAATGGCATTTATCATGTAGAAAAAGTTAATACAAGTCACTTACTAATGTATTGTTATTGTCCATATTGTCTCCTTTGCTGGATGGATTCATTTTTCCATCACATTATACATTTCTCGTTTCCATGGTTACAACCACCCTGAAATCCAGCAACAGAGGCCGTGGTTTCATACTGTAGGAAAAAGACCTGGCCACTTTTTCCTATTGTGTGACACCTTGGCCACTGCTGCTGGATTGCAGGGTGGTCACAACCATGGAAAGGAGCAGTGTATAATGTAATGGAAAAATGATTTCAGCCAGCAAAGGAGGCAATATGGACAATAACAATACATTAGTAAGTGCCTTGTATTAAAGGGGTTCTTCACTTTCATTTAACTGATGATCTATCCTCTGGATAGATCATCAGCTTCTGATTGGCCGGGGTCCGACACCCAGGACCCCCGCCGATCAGCTGTTTGAGAAGGCCGCGGCGCTCCAGCAGCGCCGCGGCCTTCTCACTGTTTACCGTCGGCCGCCCGCCCACTGACGTCACGACTAGTATCAACTAGAGTGGGCGCGGCTAAGCTCTGTTCACTTGAATGGAGCTTAGCCGCGCCCACTCTAGTTGATACAAGTTGTGACGTCAGTGGGCGGGCGGCCCGGCGGTAAACAGTGAGAAGGCCGTGGCTGGAGCGCCGCTGCCTTCTCAAACAGCTGATCGGCGGGGGTCCCGGGTGTCGGACCCCGGCCGATCAGAAGCTGATGATCTATCCAGAGGATAGATCATCAGTTAAATGAAAGTGCAGAACCCCTTTAACTTTATCTACATGATAAATGCCATTTGCTGAAGTTAACTTTGTTGCTACTTTGCATTACTTATTTTGTGCTTTTTTTAACTCCTTAAGCTGTACTAATATGGCACTGCAAGTAGGTAGTTAATTCTCAGAGACGTGATAATAGCACAGTGAGATGGCTCGTACTGTCACCCTGGTCTCAGAACCAGAATCGGAAAAAACTCAGATCTCATCAGTTTAACCTCTTTGATGTTACAGTCAGTGCTAGCCACAGCATGTAAGTAGTTAAAGAGAGGTAGATGGCTCCCTCTCTCACCCCATTGCCTCCCTTCATGGAGTGCCAAGGGGTTGCTATGGCAGTCAAGTACCTAACAATGGCCTTTATGACCGTCATGTACGAATGTGTATTCATCCCTGTCTTTGGCAGAACTTAATAGGCAGAATGTAATTTTTCTAATACACTGCAGTGCAAAATAGTCAGCGAAAAACCTTCTATTAGGGTGTCAGTTTTGAAGCTAAAACATAGAGTGAATTCAGTACACTCCGAGGGTCATTTCAGGCGCAGATGGCAGCGCAACGGTAAGTTGCGCCGCTGTCTGCGGCTTCACCCCACTTACGCCAGGTCTAAAATTGTGGGGGTCCTGTTTTAAGCGTAGGAAATGATCTAAATGTAAGAAAGCTAGGAAGCTGTCTTACATTTAGAACTGGCACTGGATACTCCAAAGTTATGGAGAGGCTGGCACCTCTTCAAAACTTCAGCGGATCCACTGCCAGCTATGGGGCTTTATTTATTTAAGACTGGTGTATAAAACGCTGGTCTTAATAAATGTGCCCCAATATCTTAATGCTTTCCCTGTATGATCCACTCCTTTTTTAGCTTCAAAATTGCATCAGAAACCTGAACAAAGCCTGAATGTGTACTGACAACCGTAACAGGTACAAGAGTATTAATGTGCCAAGTGGTTGAGGAGCTAATGTTTGATTTCTCAAGTTCCTAGCATGGCTTTTTCTCTAGTTTTGGAAGTTTTCTGGCATTTTTCTACAATCTGTAATAGCTTCAACCAGCTCTGTTGAAATTCCTCACTCTCTCTCAGGTGATTCACAAGCTGAGATAGCACAAATAACATAAGAAATAGACGCTTTGCTGGGCATAGCTGGGCTATGTGCTCATATTAACATCTTTTTGTTCTTAATCAGAGGAGCTTGACACTGTAGCAGCTGGAAGGCTGTCCACGGAGCGTCTGTAAAATAAACTAGTAAACTGTCAAATGGATGTCATGCAGTGCATGAATTGGGTGTTATTTTTATTGAACTCACATATTACAATATATATAATATTGTGTAATGTGTACTTGCTACTTAAAATATCTTTGTATCTATTCACAGTTGCTAAGGTGATTATAGTGTATCTCCTCCTATCAACCTATTTGCTGCTTTTCCCAATTGAGAACCTATCCTGACAGGTGAATGCCATAAAAAAACAAACAAACAAATAAAAACAATGCCAGAACATTTTTTGGTCACATCGTCTCACAAAAAGCATAATATTGAAAAAGTCATATATACCACAAAATGGTACCAATAAAAATGTCATCTCATCCCACAAAAAAGAGCCTTCATATAAGACCATGTAAAAAACATGACTCTCAGAAAATGCCAACATAAAAACATGATTTTTTTTCTTTTCAACAATGTTTTTATTGTGTAAAACTGAACATTTTTTTTTTAAATAGACATAGTTATTTAGTATCTGCACATCTATACTGATCGGATATCAAAAAGTCATATGTACCTTAAATAAAACCAATGATAATAACAACTAATCCCACAAAAAATAAGCCTTCACACAGCTCCATCGGGAGAAAAATAAGAAAAGTGTATGATTCTCAGAACTGGGCTGTACTGGTACTCCAGAGACTGTTCAAAAGCAACTTCGCCTGTAAACCGATCCATCAAAATCTGTGCTACAAAAGCCAAAAGGTGGTCTTTCCGTTTTGAACCCTTCAGTGTTCACAAACAGCAGTTTACATCCATGTTTATGGCATTTCAATACCCAGTAGAACACTCCTACAAATTTAATAGATGTTGTGTGTCTCAGATGGCACAAGCTGGGCACAACATATTGGGCATTGAAATGCTATATTTGTGGGAAAAATTGCAATTTTCACTTTCGACAGTCCACAGCGTATTCATTTTCGCAAAATACCCGTGGCATCAAGATGCTTACTCCACCCCTTAGAAAATACTGTAACTTGAGGGGTGTGGTTTAAAAAAATGGGGTCACTTCTTGGGGTTTCCACTTAATATTTCACCCCAGACAGGGCCGGTGCAAGGATTTTTGCCAACACAAGCGAAGCTACATTTTGGTTTAAGGACCATATTTTTCGCCCTCTAAGACACACCTAGGTTTTAGAGGAGGATAATAAGAAAAAAATATTTTCCATTACACCTCAGGTCAGACCAGCAACCAGACCCCCAATGTTAATCAGACCTCAGATCAGAACCCAATGTCAGACATCATCCCCCAGCCATCAGCCCCCAATGTCAGCCATCAGACCCCCATGTCACATTTCTCCCCCTCCATGTCCCATTTTTCCGCCCTCCCCCAGGGTGCGCCCTAAGGTGGCCGCTTGGTCTGCCTTATGGTAGCACCGGCCCTGTCTCTGAACTATGACATCTACTTAACCATATCTCTGCGCCGGCCTCCTGACCCTGCCTATAGATATGCCAGTACTGCCTATACCCATTGAGACTTAGAGAATATTTACCATACATGACTGAAACGTTACTAGTGATATGTATCCCCTTGGACCAGACTTTCTCTAAACTATGGCACCGATCCCACCATATCTCTCATGGCCAATCAACTGGGCAATAGGATTTTCGCTTTTTAACCCTTTCCTGTGATCCTTACACCCCTTTTTCCATTATATATTCCCCTTTAGGACCCAAACGAATTAAAAAATTCCCTCTTTTAAATGTTTTTTCTCCCTAATGACTATGATCCTACAGAATATCTATTATACTCCAAAATTTACTGTAATTACATCATATGCACGTTATATATTTCTCTAGAGCCCGCTGAAGAAGGTCGTACAGACCGAAACGTTCGGGAATTTTCTGATATGGCACATACTTACTATTTATAAATGAATTGCACTATGAATTGCACTGGATGTACATGAACGATATTCTGTATACTGAAAATTAAAATGTGAAACTTTATTTTGCAAAAAAACTTTTGGAGTGCCGTGGATTTAACTTATATTGTCTAAACCACTCTCACAGGCACCCACACTGGATCCAAGGTGTGCGGAGTACAAAATTATCTAATATAGCTCAATACACTGATATGAACTCATTACCAACATTTACTGTGAGCTGTAAAATGTTGATAATTACCACAAAAATAATCTAATCAGGTACCACCAGCCTCAAAAACGGACAGATCTATTTTTTTTTCATGGACACAGAAAAAAGTCAGCTATTTTTACAGACTGTCCAGAAGATTCTGGATGGGTGGCAACCCTTCCTGTAAGATAGATGCTGATTTTCTTCATTTTAGAAACTGTCTCCAATCAGGCAATCAGAATAACTCCCTGGATCAACAACCCCTCTCTAGTAGCTATATCCTGTAATATTATTACACTCCAGAAATACATCCAGGCCCCCCTTGAATTCCTTTATTGTACTCACCATCACCACCTCCTCAGGCAGAGAGTTCCATAGTCTCACCGCTCTTACCGTAAAGAACCCTCTTCTATGTTTGTCTACAAACCTTCTTTCCTCCAGACGCAGAGGATGTCCCCTTGTCACAGTCCTGGGGATAAATAGATGATGGGAGATATCTCTGTACTGACCCCTGATATATTTATACATGGTTATTAGATCTCCCCTCAGTTGTCTTTTTCAAAAACTGAATAACACAAATTTTGATAATCTTTTAGGGTACTGTAATCCACCCATTCCAGTTATTACTTTAGTTGCCCTCCTCTGAACCTTCTCCAACTCTGTTATGTCTGTCTTGTTCACAGGAGCCCAGAACTGTACACAGTACTCCATGTGTGGTCTGACGAGTGATTTGTAAAGTGGTAGGACTATGTTCTCATCACGGGCATCTATGCCTCTTTTGCTTCAACCCATTATCTTATTGGCCTTGGCAGCAGCTGCCTGACACTGGCTTCTACAGTTTAGTTTGCTGTCCATTAAAATTCCTAAGTCCTTTTCCATGTTAATGTTGCCCATTTTTTACCATTGCAAACATTTTGCAAAAAAAACAACATCCATATATAAATTTTTCGCTAAATTTATTGTTCTCTATGTCTTTGATAAAAAAAAAATGTTTGGGTAAAAAAAAAAATGGTTTGGGTAAAAGTTATAGCATTTAAAAACTATGGTACAAAAATGTGAATTTCCGCTTTTTGAAGCAGCTCTGACTTTCTGAGCACCTGTCATGTTTCCTGAGGTTCTACAATGCCCAGACAGTACAAACACCCCACAAATGACACCATTTCGGAAAGTAGACACCCTAAGGTATTCACTGATGGGCATAGTGAGTTCATAGAACTTTTTATTTTTTGTCACAAGTTAGCGGAAAATGATGATTTTTTTTTTCTTACAAAGTCTCATATTCCACTAACTTGTGACAAAAAAATAAAAACTTCCATGAACTCACTATGCCCATCACAAAATACCTTGGGGTGTCTTCTTTCCAAAATGGGGTCACTTGTGGAGTAGTTATACTGCCCTGGCATTCTAGGGGCCCAGATGTGTGAGAAGAAGTTTGCAATCAAAATCTGTAAAAAATGACCGGTGAAATCCGAAAGGTGCACTTTGGAATGTGTGCCCCTTTGCCCACCTAGGCTGCAAAAAAGTGTCACACATCTGGTATCGTTGTACTCAGGAGAAGTTGGGGAATGTGTTTTGGGGTGTAATTTTACATATACCCATGCTGGGTGAGATAAATATATTGGTCAAATGCCAACTTTGTATAAAAAAATGGGAAAAGTTGTCTTTTGCCAAGATATTTCTCTCACCCAGCATGAGTATATGTAAAATGACACCCCAAAACACATTCCCCAACTTCTCCTGAGTACAGTGATACCAGATGTGTGACACTTTTTTGCAGTCAAGGTGGGCAAAGGGGCACACATTCCAGAGAGCACCTTTCGGATTTCACAGGCCATTTTTTACACATTTTGATTGCAAACTACTTACCACACATTTGGGCCCCTAGAATGCCAGGGCAGTATAACTACGCCACAAGTGACCCCATTTTGGAAAGAAGACACCCCAAGGTATTCCGTGAGGGGCATGGTGAGTTCCTAGAATTTTTTATTTTTTGTCACAAGTTAGCGGAAAATGATGATTTTTTTTTTCATTACAAAGTCTCATATTCCACTAACTTGTGACAAAAAATAGAAACTTCCATGAACTCACTATGCCCATCACAGAATACCTTGGGGTGTCTTCTTTCCAAAATGGGGTCACTTGTGGGGTAGTTATACTGCCCTGGCATTCTAGGGACCCAGATGTGTGAGAAGAAGTTTGCAATCAAAATCTGTAAAAAATTACCGGTGAAATCCGAAAGGTGCACTTTGGAATGTGTGCCCCTTTGCCCACCTAGGCTGCAAAAAAGTGTCACACATCTGGTATCGCCGTACTCGGGAGAAGTTGGGGAATGTGTTTTGGGGTGTAATTTTACATATACCCATGCTGGGTGAGAGAAATATCTCGGCAAAAGACAACTTTTCCCATTTTTTTTATACAAAGTTGGCATTTGACCAAGATATTTATCTCACCCAGCATGGGTATATGTAAAATGACACCCCAAAACACATTCCCCAACTTCTCCTGAGTACGGTGATACCAGATGTGTGACACTTTGCATACTAGATGCGCAAAGCGGCCCAAATTCCTTTTAGGAGGTCATTTTTAGACATGTGGATCCCAGACTTCTTCCCACGCTTTAGGGCCCCTAAATTGCCAGGGCAGTATAAATACCCTACATGTGACCCCACTTTGGAAAGAAGACACCCCAAGGTATTCAATGAGGGGCATGGCGAGTTCATAGAATTTTTTTTTTTGCATAAGTTAGCGGAAATTATTATTTATTTATTTTTTCTCACAAAGTCTCACTTTCCGCTAACTTGGGACAAAAATTCAATCTTTCATGGACTCAATATGCCCCTCACGGAATACCTTGGGGTGTCTTCTTTCCCAAATGGGGTCACATGTGGGGCATTTTAGGGGCCCTAAAGCGTTAGAAGAAGTCTGGAATATAAATGTCTAAAAAATTTTACGCATTTGGATTCCGTGAGGGGTATGGTGAGTTCATGTGAGAATTTTTTTTTTTGACACAAGTTAGTGGAATATGAGACTTTGTAAGAAAAAACAAACAAAAAAAATAAAAAATATTTCCGCTAACTTGGGCCAAAAAAATGTCTGAATGGAGCCTTACAGGGGGGTGATCAATGACAGGGGAGTGATCAATGACAGGGGGGTGATCACCCATATAGACTCCCTGATCACCCCCCTGTCATTGATCACCCCCCTGTAAGGCTCCATTCAGACATTTTTTTGGCCCAAGTTAGCGGAAATATTTTTTTACGATTTTTAAAGTTTGGCCCAAGTTAGCGGAAATATTTTTTTATGATTTTTACAGATCCATGGATACATGGATCGGATCCGCAAAACACATACGGACGTCTGAATGGAGCCTTACAGCGGGGTGATCAATGACAGGGGGGTGATCAATGACAGGGGGTGATCAGGGAGTGTATAGGAGGTGATCACCCCCCTGTAAGGCTCCATTCAGACGTCCGTATGCGTTTTGCGGATCCGATCCATGTATCCGTGGATCCGTAAAAATCATACGGACGTCTGAATGGAGCCTTACAGGGGGGTGATCAATGACAGGGAAGTGATCAGGAAGTCTATATGCGTGATCACCCCCCTGTCATTGATCACCCCCCTGTAAGGCTCCATTCAGACGTCCGTATGTGTTTTGCGGATCCGATCCATGTATCCGTGGATCCGTAAAAATCATACGGACGTCTGAATGGAGCCTTACAGGGGGGTGATCAATGACAGGGAAGTGATCAGGAAGTCTATATGCGTGATCACCCCCTTGTCATTGATCACCCCCCCTGTAAGGCTCCATTCAGACGTCCGTATGTGTTTTGCGGATCCGATCCATGTATCCGTGGATCCGTAAAAATCATACGGACGTCTGAATGGAGCCTTACAGGGGGGTAATCAATTACAGGGGGGTGATCAATGACAGGAAAGTGATCAGGAAGTCTATATGCGTGATCACCCCCTTGTCATTGATCACCCCCCTGTAAGGCTCCATTCAGACGTCGTATGTGTTTTGCGGATCCGATCCATGTATCCATGGATCCGTAAAAATCATACGGATGTCTGAATGGAGCCTTACAGGGGGGTGATCAATGACAGGGGGGTGATCAATGACAGGGG
The DNA here is from genome assembly GCF_014858855.1 of Bufo gargarizans. NCBI lineage: Eukaryota > Metazoa > Chordata > Amphibia > Anura > Bufonidae > Bufo > Bufo gargarizans. The sequence goes on from NC_058083.1 coordinate 219,267,722, forward strand.
GGTGATCAGGGAGTCTGTATGGGGTGATCAGTGGTTCATAAAGGGTAAATAAGTGACAGGGGGGGTGTAGTGTAGTGGTGTTTGGTGCTACTTTACTGAGCTGCCTGTGTCCTCTGGTGGTCGATCCAAACAAAAGGGACCACCAGAGGACCAGGTAGCAGGTATATTAGACGCTGTTATCAAAACAGCGTCTAATATACCTGTTAGGGGTTAAAAAAATCACATCTCCAGCCTGCCAGCGAGCGATCGCCGCTGGCAGGCTGGAGATCCACTCACTTACCTTCCGTTCCTGTGAGCGCGCGCGCCTGTGTGCGCCCGTTTACAGGAAATCTCGGCTATCCCGGGAGGACGCGTATATGCGTCCACCCAGAAGAGCAGGGCCGCCGCCAGTATAGCTTGAGTATATTTGCGGTGAATGGCAGTATTATTTGGACATTATATTATGTACACATTACAGGAGTTGTCCATTTTTGTTGCATTGATGTTCTATCCTCAGAAAAGGCCGCCAATATATGATCTGTGGGGGTACGACACCCCACACCCGCAAGGCTCAGCGGTTCTGGAGTAGCCTTATGGCTGGACCTACACAACTCCTTTCATTGTGTAGTGGACAGAACTGCTCTCTTTGAAGTGAATGGGACCAGTACTGCATTAACAAACTCTGTCGACTACACAAAGGATGGAGCTGTGTAGTTCCAGCCACTGGACTACTCCAGAACAGCTGATTGGTGGGGGTGTGGGGAGTTAGACCCCCATCCATCAGATATTGATGGCCTGTTCTGAGGATAGAAAATTACCTTAAAAATACTGGCTTATCTTTTCGAAGTTAAGATTCATTTGCCATTTACTCTATTTTTGTGGTGGAAAGTTGACTGAGGATGCCTTTCTTGCTCACTATAAATCCAGAACTGTGGTTGGCCTTGTTGCATTTAAACTATAATATGCCTGGTTTACTGTCCCCCGACTGCCTCTAGAAGGAGTTAGAATTAAGCAGCAGGCAAACATGCTTTCTGTTGCTCCATGCAAAGTCCATGGCAGTTATAGAAATGGCTAAGCACAGCCCATTTATGACAGTGATGGATGCATAGCCACAGGGATTCCATGTGCCACTGTACAACTCTTTCGTGTGCATGAGCCCGTAAACCCATTGTTGCTAGCTATGCAATGGCCGAGCTGTACCATGCTTGCTGAGGTTCAGTGCAATTGATTCATAAATAATTGGAAATCACTGAACGAATCTATTGTTATTTCACATATCTCTTACATAAGTACTGTGATATGTATTTACCTAATTGGAAACAATTAAAGCCTTTTAAATACAAAACATATTTAAAAAAGTGAAAAATAAATGCCCGCTGCGTGCCTTACTTAGAGAAAGAATAACTAATGTTCTAATATAGACTTTAGCAATGCGGCAAAATAGAACTGTCAGTCACATATTTCCTTCCACCGCAGGGTCTCCCCAGATCAATGTATTAACAAAACATTGATCTACCACTTGTACAGCTCAATTAATCAAAAAAGTGACAGCCGTTATATAAAACAGAAATTTAGCTGTAGTGTGATGTCTATGTTAAAAGGAATGAATTTTCTGTTTTAGAAAAACGACTTTAACACTCTATTGTTTCTATACCCACATTGTTTGCTTACGTTGTAATTGAAAGTCATATTTGTGGTTGTTATTATTGTTGTCATCAAGTGAAGCATTTGAACTGGAGTTCGGTCCGAAGCTTAGGAAACTAAGTGTAGAGAAGACAAGCCCGGGAACTCAAGATTACCCGTAATGCTGTGCAGCCAGCCTACCACAGATAGCCATCCCCTGTGATGTCACAGCCCTATAAAACCGCGCGGTTTTCGCCATTATCCTATGAGCTGATTATAGGGAGAGGTGTGCTAATCGCTCATGCGCTAGGGACAGTGTTGCTGAAAATAATTAATAGAAGAATATTGAAGAGGGAGAGTGCAGAGAGACTTATTCTGCGTCAGGTTTATTTAGAGTCCATTCACACGTCCTCAAAATGGGTCCGCATCCATTCTGCAATTTTGCGGAACAGGTGCGGGCCCATTCATTTTCAATAGGGCCAGAATCTGCTGTCCGCATTCGCATTTTCGGATCCACACTACCGTATCCGCACTTCCGTTCCGCCAAAAAATAGAACATGTCCTATTCTTGTCCGCAACAAAAGATATTTTCTATGAGAGTGCTGGCGATGTGCGGTCCGCAAAACACATACGAACGTGCAAATGGACTGTTATTCCTACATTTCCTTATTCCTACATCAGGTATAAACTAAGATATGTAATTCAATACCAGTAAGATGGAAGCCTTTGTCATTCTGGAGCCAGCGTGCCAACCAATACCATCCAGTCTGCACCCCTTGGGAGGGGGGAAGGCAGGTCTTAATGATGACCTTCCTTATCTTTTGCTGGCTTTACTTCTGCTAAATAACCCTTCAACGTCTCCAAGTCCTAGAAAAGCCAGCATGATGCAGACGGAGAAGGAGCTGGATGCTCCTGATGACATATTCTCATTGATATTGAATTATAAATAAAATGTTAACTAATGGATAGTAACACAAGGGAGATACAAATCAGGGGTAGGGAAGAAAGCGTGCAGTCTGTTTGCAGTCTTACATAGATATCAAAATGAACTCAATCACACCCACATACACCCACAACTCCACCTGTTACTCAGGTATTCCCCAACCTTCTTGATGACAATCGGCTTCCAGTAGCACAATGAGGATGTCCTTGTTGTAAAGCCTGTATTACACCTCAATATTTCGTAATGTTGACTATAGATGATCGCATTTTTCTCAAGTCATTAGCGATCAAATTTAGTATTATTAGACATCATAACCAGAATAAAATCGCTGTGTACTCGTTAATTGTTCACTTTCTAGGTCTATGACACAGTCAGATGATTGTTCATGGAGATGCGAGACATTAACGACTTATTAGAAGTACAGATATACACGCAATGGTTACCTCAGGGCCATTGTCTCTATTTATGTCTCTAGTTTCTATTGTCCCTCCAAACAACAGCTGTCATTTCCAAGTTGTGCTTTCATTAGAACAAAGGATAAGAAACCTCCAATACCACAGTGGTTGTTTCTATGGCTTTTACAGGGTACATGAGAGGCAAGCAAATCATCCTTTTTCCGACATTATTACGAATGTTGTCCATGTTGGCGTCCAACACCCCCACATTGACCACCGACTCAGCCCAGCCTCTGCTGCATTACCCGGTATTAACCATTTCTTTACATCAATGTTTTACATAGTAAAGTGCAATGCACAATATATACAGTACAGTGTAACCTCCGATGTGTGGGAATCTTGTCACAGGCTGCCTGGGATATCACTACTTTACATTTCTGCCATGAGCATAATACAAAAAGGTGTTTCATCCACATTAGTGCACATTACATCTGATTAAGTCGCTGGAGTCTACCTGTGGCTTGGGAACATCTTATGACATTTTACGGAGTATCATGCAAGTTATGTGTCACACAAGTGTGGAGATATATAATAGCAAACATAAACATAACAAAAATATTGCATATAACAGTCGCTCAATAGTTTAACTTGACAAATAGTTTAACTAACACTGACTGTATATAAGTGTACATTGATACCTATCCTACTCGGTGATGGATTTTCAGTTTTCCTATTTTCTATGAAAATTCATGGAGAGGACCACCGACACAGAACATTTTTCACAAATTTTGAGTAGTCATGTCAAAGAGCCATAGCTGTGCTTCTTTTTTAGCAATGCACTGTTGCTACTTTAAAGGGGTTAATCCATGAAAATAAGTAGGACATTGCAAATTAAGTATTATTGCAATACACATGCAATAATAATAGTGTTTTTTTATGTACATTTTTCTCTCTGCTAGCGCCCCCTGGTGCTCATCCTACTACCTTCTCCAACATTCCCTGGCATAGTGATCTCATAGTGAAGTATCCCACTCACATGCCTATTCTGAAATTTATAGAAATATATCTCTCTAGACAATGGAGTAGAAAATTGTGGGTATTACATATCATGTGTATCTCTGGGGCTATATGTGAGGAGGGCAACTAAAGTAATAACTGGAATGGGGCAACTACAGTACCCTGAAAGATTATCAAAATTAGGGTTATTATTTTGGGAGAATTACTATGTATAACTATATCAAGGGTCAGTACAGAGATCTCTCCCATCATCTATTCATTCCCAGGACGGTGACTGTGACAAGGGGACATCCTCTGCATCTGGAGGAAAGAAGGTTTGTACACAAACATAGAAGAGGATTCTTCACGGTAAGAGCAGTGAGACTATGGAACTCTCTGCCTGAGGAGGTGGTGATGGTGAGTACAATAAAAGAGTTCAAGAGGGGCCTGGATGTATTTCTGGAGTGTAATAATATTACAGGCTATAGCTACTAGAGAGGGGTCGTTGATCCAGGGAGTTATTCTGATTGCCTGATTGGAGTCGGGAAGGAAATTTTGATTCCCCTAAAGTGGGGAAAATTGGCTTCTACCTCACAGGGTTTTGTTTTTTTCCTCTGGATCAACTTGCAGGATAACAGGCCGAACCGGATGGACAAATGTCTTTTTTTGGCCTTATGTACTATGTTACTATGTTACAAATCTCCATGGGAGAAAAAGGCCTGTTTAGCAAAAACATGTTTGTTGCTTACACTCTCTAAGGCAGGGATCAGCAACCTCTGGCACTCCAGGTGTTCTGAAACTACAACTCCCACAGTGCTCCATTCACGTCTATGGGTGTTAGAAGAATAAATACCCCCCCCCCCCCCCATTCTTGCACAACCCATTTAGAGCATATTCACAACACAAACACCACTAAAAGAGACTAGATTGCTTTACTTCTTTTACGATTAAGCGATAACCAACCATTACTGTGTACTTGTCAACTTACTGTAAATGTCTCCTAGTCATGCTCTGTAATGACAAAAAAACAATCATATTTTCTGAGCAATCTGAGCAGTTGACCACAGACATTTTAATGCAGCTATAGATCAAAATGGTCCATAATATTTATTGTAGCTCAATAGGATTAGATACTTTACTGTATGTAAACCATTTATGTAGAATAATGTAACCTGTAAAGACACTTCTACAATGATTGAGCTCTGCATAGGTAAATATTTGCTTGGCTTCACTTCTTGTAGTTGTGTCCATATAGTATGTCTGATTTAGTTAAAATCAGTGCAGTCCACTGAACTCCCATAGGATTTGTGGGGGTTTCTAAATGTTATGACTAATACCTTCAGGTACAATTTTTTATGATTGCACCAATGTTTTTTTTTTTTTTACACAATTTTACACCCATCATGTTACTGTTTTGAAGGCTGGATGTATAACCCTTTTCTCTTAATTCGTGGCAGCGCATAAACACTTATTTAAGCCATATTCTTATCAAACTTAAAGGGGCTGCCTGCTTTTTTAATATTGATTGTCATCAATATCAGATCAGCAGGGGTGGGGGTGATTGGAGGAATTCAACTGCCAGCAAACCCACACCGATTTCTTCATTGATTACCTGCTCGCCATCGCAACTTCAGCTATCAGCGGTTGTAATTACATCTCAGCCATCTCATTAAAGGGAACCTGTCATGTGGATATTTGATTATAATCTAACTAATTATATACAATCATTAACTACTAAAAAGTACCTTAGATGTATTCACTTACTGGTGGGACAGATGGTTACCTCATAATATACACACAAAGATGCCGCATGCTAATGAGCTGATTTGAGTCCAGCGTGATGTCAGTGAGTCCAGCGTATATTTAATTCAGAGCTATAGCCACTCCCCTGCCCACCTGCCTGCCCACCTGCTGCTTATTTATGTGAAAAAAAAAAAACTGTCAATCAGCAGCAGGTGGGCAGGGAGAGTCAGGCGCTCATAAATATTTATGACTTATCATTATCAGCTGGACATTTTCAATACAAGATGTTGGCAGATTGACTGGGTCAATTAAAGAAAGTGACCCAGCATTTTGCTAAGAGAATCAGTCACTTATTTATGTTGCCCTTAGTTAGGACACCATAAAACTGGTGACAGGTTCCCTTTAAATTCTACAGAATGGATCCTTCCTATACACTTGAATAGTAATGAGCCGTGCCATTGAAGTGAATATGACAGTTTAGATAGAATTCTCTTCAAACAGCTGATCAGTGGGGATGCCTGGTGTCGGCCTCCAGATCTGATATTGATGACCTCTAGGATGACTGGAGGATAGGTCATTAATATAAAAAAAATCTGACAACCACCTTAAAGGGAACCTGTCACCAGTTTTATGGTGTCCTAACTAAGGGCAACATAAATAAGTGACTGATTCTCTTAGCAAAATGCTGGGTCACTTTCTTTAATTGACCCAGTCAATCTGCCAACATCTTGTTTTGAAAAGCTCCAGCTGATAATGATGAGTCATGAATATTTATGAGCTCCTGACTCTCCCCGCCCACCTGCTGCTGAATGACAGTTTTTTTCCATATGAATCAGCAGCAGGTGGGCAGGGGAGTGGCTATATCGCTGAATTTAATAAACGCTGGACTCAATGACATCACGCTGGACTCAAATCAGCTCATTAGCATGCGGCATGTGGCATCTTTGTGTGTATATTATGAGGTAACCATCTGTCACACCAATAAGTGAATACATCTAAGGTACTTTTTAGTAGTTAATGATTGTATATAATTAGTTAGATTATAAAAAAATATCCACATGACAGGTTCCCTTTAAGGACTGTTTTACCCTGTACAACTTCAGTTGCAGGAAAAATATGTTGTGTAAAAATAAATAACGCACCTCCTCTGAAAAGCTCTTTTCTGACCTTTTCTGAGACAAGTTAACACTCAAAAAAGACCTAGACTGAACACAATGCACTAACTAGGTCATGCTATTTTCGACACCAATGAAAACAGATTTGATTTTAGGTTTCAATTTTGTGATGAAAAATATACTGTGTTTTTCGCCCCATAAGACGCATAAAGTGTTGGGGGGTGGGAATGCCCCTGCGTCTTATGGGGTGAATACTAATGAGCGCTTTCATAATGGAAGCGCTCATGAGGATCGGGAAATGGTGAAGGCTCTGTACTCACCGCTTCCTGGTCCTTGGCTGTTGGCTGAGCAGTGGCTGTGCACAGCGTGAAGGCGCTCTGTGACCTCACGCTGTGCGTAATAAACAATATAAAAACTAATAATTTTTGGTGTACTTATCGGCGCTGCAGATCCACCAATCGACGTGAGTATAGGTCGCTTCACAGTTATAATGTCCAGAAGTTGTTGATCGCGCTGCCTTCTGAGTGCAAAAGTTCCAATCCCAGACCCTCTTTTTCCAATGCTCAGGTTGTTTCACTTTGTAGCCACACAATCGGTTACCAGAGGCTAGGTGCACTCACGTATACCTGCACCTTAGAGGGAAGTATTAGTACAAATAGTGAAGTTCCACCAGGTATTGGAATCAGCAGGTTTTATTCTACTTACAAAAAGGTCTAAAATCTCAGTCATAAAAACAAGTCTTTTTCATCACAAATCCACCCGACCCGGGTTTCGCCAGTCCAGCTTCATCAGGGGCGATGATATCCTGCCCCCACAGGTGCAGTATTTATTGAGCCGCAACCCCTTCCAAGGGCCGCCCACTAGTATACATATTCCTATATTGTTTTCTCCTTTTGGATGTTCACATAATACAATAACTAACCAAAAGTCTCAAAGCCTTCTCCGGCTCGAGATGTACTAATGTAAAATAACAAGAAAACATAAATGAACAGAGCATACAATACAGAACAACTCCCTTCCTCCATTCTTATTCATAAACACGGGGTTGTCAACACCCGAACCACATGATTCCCCTCGAGCCAATAATAGCCCACTACAATAGCTTCATTCATAGTCGAGCATCCAAGGACAGCGGCAACACACCACCTGATGACGTAACACTACAAGGAAAGAATTCCACTATCCTGCATGGATCCACCACGGTAGTGACACTCCCCCCTGACTCTCTCTTCACTCTACTAGACATGGTTTTAAATCGAACTCTACATTGAGCCCTGCTGGTTTTAAGGTCCCCAATCTATATATCCAGCTGACCTCTTTCCGATTTATACTGGCGACAGGATCCCCTCCCCTCCAATTCCTCTCAACCTTTTCCAGACCACTAAACCTCAAGCCTGCCAGATTCTTACCATGCGCAAGCTTGAAGTGCAGTGGAACACTGTGGTCCTCCTTGCCTTTCCTAATATTTCCTATGTGCTCCTGCAGTCGGGTCTTCAATTTGCGGAGGGTTCTGCCCACATACTGGAGCCCACAAGGGCACTCCAGCATGTAGACAACCCCCATGGTCTCGCATGACATTTCTCCTCTAATCTTATATGTCTGCCCTCCTCTTGACTGGATTTCCTGCTGGTTCCTTTTCTTTTTGTCCGCCTTGGTGCAGTTCCTGCAGACACTGCAGAAGCCGCACCAAGTGAACTGGTCCTTACTTGGTTTCTTACTTTTCACCATGCAACTATGAACCAATACATGTCAGATCATAGCACAGTCGACAGCAGGATGAAAAGGATTGCGCTGTGGGTGAGGAGCGGTGGCGTCTGGAGCAGGAGAGGTAAGTTTTTTATTTGAAGTACTTTGTGGCATGGGGGCTGCTAAAAGGCATGGGGGCTCATATGGGGGCTGCTAAGAGTCATGGGGGCTCATATGGGGGCTGCTAAGAGGCATGGTGGATCATATGGGGGCTGCTAAGAGGCATGGGGGATGCTAAAAGGCATGGGGGCTCATATGGGGCTGCTAAGAGTCATGGGTTATCACATGGGGGCTGCTAAGAGGAATGAGGGCTCATATGGGGGATGATGAGAGGCATGAGGTCTCATATGGGGGCTGATAAGAGGCATGCGCCTCTTATCTGAGGTCTGATTGGGGATTATTCACATTGGGGTCTGATCTAAAGTCTTATTAGGGTATTATTAACATTGGGGGTCTGACAGGAGTTGAAAGCTGAGGTCTGATTAACATTGGAGGTCAGACTGTTGGTCTGACCTGAGGTCTAATGATAAATATCTTTTTTTCTTATTGTTTTCCTCTAAAACCTAGGTGCGTCTTGTAGGGGGTAAAATACTGTAATTTAAACTTGAAAAAACATTGTTTTACTCTATAACACTCTGCAAATTCAATAATTATATACAGTCAGGTTCATAAATATTGGGACATCGACACAATTCTAACATTTTGGGCTCCATACACCACCACAATGGATTTAAAATGAAACAAACAAAATGTGCTTTAACTGCAGACTGTCAGCTTTAATTTGAGGGTATTTACATCCAAATCCGGTGAACGGTGTAGGAATTACAACAGTTTGCATATGTGCCTCCCACTTGTTAAGGAACCAAAAGTAATGGGACAGAATAATAATCATAACTCAAACTTTCACTTTTTAATACTTGGTTGCAAATCCTCTGCAGTCAATTACAGCCTGAAGTCTGGAACACATAGACATCACGCTGGGTTTCATCCCTGGTGATGCTCTGCCAGGCTTCTACCGCAACTGTCTTCAGTTCCTGCTTGTTCTTGGGGCATTTTCCCTTTAGTTTTGTCTTCAGCAAGTGAAATGCATGCTCAATCAGATTCAGGTCAGGTGATTGACTTGGCCATTGCATAACATTCCACTTCTTTCCTTTAAAAAACTCTTTGGTTGCTTTTGCAGTATGCTTTGGGTCATTGTCCATCTGCACTGTGAAGCGCCATCCAATGAGTTCTGAAGCATTTGGCTAAATATGAGCAGATAATTTTGCCCGAATCACTTCAGAATTTATCCTGCTGCTTGTCAGCAGTCACATCATTAATAAATACAAGAGAACCAGTTCCATTGGCAGCTATACATGCCCACGCCATGACACTACCACCATCATGCTTCACTGATGAGGTGGTATGCTTAGGATCATGAGCAGTTCCTTTCCTTCTCCATACTCTTCTCTTCCCATCACTCTGGTACAAGTTGATCTTGGTCTCATTTGTCCATAGGATGTTGTTCCAGAACTGTGAATGCTTTTTTAGATGTTGTTTGGCAAACTCTAATCTGGTCCTCCTGTTTTTGAGGCTCACCAATGGTTTAAATCTTGTGGTGAACCCTCTGTATTCACTTTGGTGAAGTCTTCTCTTGATTGTTGACTTTGACACACATACACCTACCTCCTGGAAAGTGTTCTTGATCTGGCCAACTGTGGTGAAGGGGGTTTTCTTCACCAGGGAAAGAATTCTTCGGTCATCCACCACAGTTGTTTTCCGTGGTCTTACGGGTCTTTTGGTGTTGCTGAGCTCACCGGTGTGTTCCTTCTTTTTAAGAATGTTCCAAACAGTTGTTTTGGCATCGCCTAATGTTTTTGCCATCTCTCTGATGGGTTTGTTTAGTTTTTTTCAGCCTAATGATGGCTTGATTCACTGATAGTGACAGCTCTTTGGATCTCATGTTGAGAGTTGACAGCAACAGATTCCAAATGCAAATAGCACACTTGAAATTAACTCTGGACCTTTTAGCTGCTCATTGTAATTGGGATAATGAAGGAATAACACACACCTGACCATGGAACAGCTGAGGAGCCAATTGTCCCATTACTTGTGGTCCCTTAACAAGTGGGAGGCACATATGCAAACAGTTGTAATTCCTACACCGTTCACCTGATTTGGATGTAAATACCCTCAAATTAAAGCTGACAGTCTGCAGTTAAAGCACATCTTGTTCATTTTATTTCAAATCCATTGTGGTGTTTAGAGCCAAATTTTTTAGAATTGTGTCGATATCCCAATATTTATGGACCAGATTGTGTATATATATATATATATATATATATATACACAAATTTATCCAGTATTGCTGAAAATGAAATGGTCTGATATTTAAGGGATATTTTGTGAGCAGTTATTCCCTATCCACAGGAAAGGGGATACGTTTTAGACTGGTGGGGGTACTACCGCTGGGACCCCCATGATCATGAAAACAGGGACCCTGTTCCCCTCCGATCCCCCAAAATGGATGGAGTGGCAGATCGGGCATGTGCATTGCTGCTCCTTTCATCTGTATGGGAGTTCTGGAAATAGCTGAGCGCTGTACTCTGCTGTCTCCAGAACTCCCATAGGAATGAGTAGAGTTGCAAGGTACCTGCCCGATCTGCTGCTCCATTTATTTTTGGTGGGTTTCCTGTTCTAAGTAGGACCCCCACTGATCTAATAGGTTTCCCATATTCTGTGGATAGGGTATAACGTCTTACAACCTAAATATGCCTTTATGGCCCCAAACACATACAGTATTAAGGGGTTAAAATAATCTTCAATATTTTGTAGCGTGATTAACTTTTACTTCTATTTCTATACTGAAAGTTACCATGGCAGCTTATCACACATTTCTTATGTAAATTATTCCTTCTATTTTGTGCTGTACACAACATTGCAACAATATGGATTCATACTCCGTTACTTCTCAAGCTAATAAATGTGGTCTTTGCTTTAGAAACTGATTGAAATTGGAGTTTAATTAAAATGGTACCATTAAAGCTGCACGCCAGAATTTTTTCTTTGTCTACATAGTGCAGGAGTTTTATGTTATGCGTAATTTATGGGTTGGCAGCCATTTTGATTTTGTCTCCCCTTGGATATGGTTATCGTAATGAATTCTACATTTTCTATTATGCATGGCTTTGCAGAGACAAAGGAGGTGCAGTCTCACCACACTGTACCCCTCTGTGTAATGGCAGCCATGACAGATTAGTGACATTGCTACTGTTGCCTCACATCTATGTTTTTCTTTGTGATACAGCTAGAGCCTGTCTGCCCTCTCTCCTGTCATCTCTCTCTTCCCAGTCAGCTCTTACATGCAGGAGGCAGTGAGGCCTGTGTGAAGCTACATCTCATAGAACTACACTGGAGAGTCAGCACACAGAGATGGTACAGACAGGCAGTTTGAGTCCGGAGGTTTATATAACTGCAGTTAATCACTGTCTACACTCACCTACTATATATCTGCATTCCTGGTCATTTGCATAGCAGAGACATTTAATCTTCAACAGAGACACACAGAGGAGTATGTGGAGGGGAGGGGGGTGAGAGCTGCCTGGAGGGATTTGATTGGTGATGATGTCATCCTGTGTTTAACAGGAAGTCAGCCACAGGGGAGAGACTGAGTTCCTGTTTACACATTAAAGCAAGGTGTCAGATGAGATCTCATAACCAGGTTCCCATAATGAAAAAGTTCAAATTGTATGGATATAACTGAGTTAGGTTGTAACAAATTACATTGCTAGAATTCTGTTGGTGAGTTAGTAATATATGTAAAAATAAAAAAAAACACAGACTGTTTCGTTAATTTCTTTTTATCCAAATATGTTGACTATGCCTGATTGTGAAGTACATTAATATGGCTCATACACTGTGTTGCTGAAATCAGAATAGTTTGAGTTCTATTGCCACACTCAGTTTGACACTGACCAACTACTAGGGTGTGAAGGTTAAAGGGCCCTCTTATCCTTCACCATTAACCCCTTTGATAGAATTATAGAATTTTCTGGGCACATCATGAAGTAGCTACTTCTGGAGTAGTAATCAGTTGTAGACTAGTGTGCTGCAAAGTGTGTCAGGCAGGGATGTGGCCATGACACAGATGATCAGGGCAGGAGAGCCATGAGTCAATAACCGGAAAGCATGGACAGAACAAGCCAGAAGATGGAGCTAATATTAGTTAAAATCAGAGGGTCCAACAAGTAAGGTATCAGCTGTAAATCTAAAGGACCAAGGACAGAGTGAAGATCAGAACATAATGAATATTTTTAACCAGGATAATTAAAAGTTCGCTCACCTGATATGTAGGGTTGTCAGTTTTGGAGTCCAATTGATGAAACAATCTGGAAGGCTGGAAGGAACTGAAACATGCATAGTCAAATAATAGTCCAGGTTCAGCACACAGATAAGTGGCAGCAGTTTGTGGCATGAGGCAGAGGTGTAGTCAAATAGTTTGTAAGAGAAGGTAGCACAGACATAGCAAACTGGACTAGAGGCTGGAAGCACAATATTTTTACAAGGAGAAAGTGTTGGGGACTGGTTTATACAGGACAGGTGAAGCTAAAAAGGAGATTGAGGTAATCAAATCACTGGGGCTCAAGGAACTAGGCCGTAACTTCAGGATTACAGCTGTTCAGCATCTTCAGTAGCTCAGGGAGAAGGACTAATTCCTAATTCATGGGAGTTTCCTGGTTCCAGTTCTGACTGAAAGTGCAGAACAGTACAAGGAGAGATCATAGACATTTTATATATTGATAGCTAAACACCTAAAAAAAATATAAAAGTGACACAAAAATGAAAATTATGCACTGAATTGTTGGCAGACATCAAACAAAATATAAAAAAATAAATAAAAAATTGCAAAAGTTTCCTCACTGCTCCCATTCTGAAGAAGCTAGTGATTGGCTACAGCAGGCATGTCCAAACTGCGGCCCTCCAGCTGTTGAAAAACTACAACTCCCAGCATGCATGGATAGCTTACAGCTATTAGGGCATGCTGGGAGTTGTAGTTTTGCAACAGCTGGAGGGCCGCAGTTTGGACATGCCTGGGCTACAGCATCCATATGGCCCTATATTAAAGAGGACCTTTCACCACTCCTGACATGCCTGTTTTAATAGCTTCATGCATTCCCCATGTAATACCAATTCTAGAAGTTATGACTGAATTGCTAGCAGTCTGCAGTAAGGGTACAGAGGGGTGGTAACAAGTTAGAAGTGTGTCCCTGCACAGACTCACTATCCAATTAATGCTGCCATTGTCAGACTGTGCAGGTACACCCCCCAAACTGGTTACCACTCCTCTGTACCCTTACTGCAGAGACTGCTAGCACAACATAGAGCCATAAGAATAGATGCTCCAGAATTGTTATTACATAGGGAATGCATGGAGCTATTAAAACAGGAATATCAGGAGTGGTGAACTGTGCTCTTTAAGATGTCATTGTTGCAGTAGGAAGTTGGAGGGCTGAGCATCCTTGGAACAGAACAGCGAAGAATCAATTTAGTAAGTATAACGTTTTAAATTTGCTTTGCCCATGCTGAGCCATTTTATGAAGAATACGATTTTTTGCCTGGAAACCCTTTTTAAAGCGCAACACTAACTGTAGTGCTGCAGTTACCAAATATCAGTGAAGTACATCATCTGGTAGAATATTGCAGAACCTTGAAAAGCAGATTTGCCAGATTTAAAAAAATGTCATATGCTGATTAGCAACAGGCTGCAAAGTACCACTTTTTTGTAATATCAGTGCATGCTGTCAAAATGGCAGATTTTGATCTATTAATATGGAGAACTGGCAGAATTTTAAATGTCATGCAGGCAATGTCAGCAAAAGGAAAGTTTTCCTTTATGCCTGGAAATAAACTTTTTGCAATACTATAGCAACAGGAGTAAAATTCATTGTTGTCCTGGATACTGTGATGGAAACGATATAGAGATCTGAGGGTAAACTGTTAGATTAACACAGTCAATGGGGACATTTCCTTGAAAATTAGAAACGTACAAAAAAAAAAAAGTTGAATTATTTTCCCTACCTTGGCTCTTGGTTTGAGATTTCCTGAGATGACCAGCTTTCAAAAGAAAAGCAACGCTCAACAGAGTAACACAAATGTTTTTTTTTCCAAACTGGTCCTACTCATCTTGGTATTTAGAATCAGTGACCTTGGTCAAGATTGTTGTGTGGTTGAGGGATATTTATTTTTCTCATTCACTGCAATCTTTTACTATCCTTAGAATATTCAGTACAGTGCATTTGGAAAGTCTTCAGACCCTTTCACTTTTTCATGCACAATTTGAGTTTTTCCTTTTTAATACATTTGCAAACATTTCTAAACTTCTCATTAAAGTGGAAGACCACGCTGCTGTTCACACTTCCTTTCACGGTACAAGGCTAATTAGTAACACGGGGAAAGACCATTAAGCTCCATGCATAGGCATCTCTCCTCTATCCGACACTTCTGTAGGTAATCAAGGAATTGCAGCCATAGTGAAGCACTAACTACCACCGTATAATACAAATATTTATTATACTTACAAACAGATTCTGGTTAAAAACATGTAAAATCATAAAAGTGCACACACACTGGTGTCTCCCGACCTGGGTTTTGCTTACGTGCTTCTTCAGGAGAGAACAAACAAACTTAATATAATAAACCTCATCAGCATCCCACCCCCTGCTGACATAATCAAATCAGGTTCATACTCCCACAGTTGTGCAGAGACTTTACATAAAACATTTTTACAATAAAAACATTAAATATCATACATTGTAAATCATAATTACTAATACATATCATGTCTCCTATCTCTATTCAAAATTGTTTAAATACCTCCAGTGAAGTTCTGCTAGTATCATTCATAAAAACACCTCCTGTCACATGACTCAACATCTGATGCTGGTCACGTGACACATTCTATCAAATCCTTACTAGGTACCACCCCTTACCATCCCAGATCCTACCTCATCCATCCAGAAGTTAAAACAAAAAACTAAATTAAACATGGCTTTAATAAGTCCATTCGGTTGGAGTGTCTCCAGATTATACATCCACTCCACCTCCCTTTTGTTTATTTTAGCAATGAAGTCTCCCCCGCCAATGGGTTTTCACCAATAACACATCTATAAATCGCAATCCCTTCGGATCCTTCTGGTGACATCTCTTAAAGTGCAGGGGGACACCATGTGTTTCTACTCCTTTTTTATATTGCGAATATGCTCTTGAATTCTAATCTTGAGTTTTCTAGTTGTTCTCCCTACGTACCGGAGGCCACAAGGACACTCCAGTACGTAGATCACCCCTGTACTCAGCATGTAATGTTCCCCTTAACCTTAAAGTACTGTCCTTTCTTCTTTGAACAGACTACTTGCATTGTGCTTACTTTATCTTTTCTGATTCCTATTTCTACAAGGGAGGCAGAACCCACACCACGTGAATTTATTCCCTTTTTTATTTTCATCGATCTTACACTCCACACTATGTACGAAATGTTGTCGAAGATTGGGAGCCTTCTTGAAAATAACAATGGGGTATTTTGGGAGAACACTTCCTAGGACAGGGTCATTTTTCAATATCCCCCAATTTTTACGGATTGCATTTTCACCCTACCTACATTTGTGTTAAACTGGGTCAGGAAGCTAAACTTAAAATCATTGACCCTTTCAGTTGTTGTCAACTTTTTTGTTTTTGCACCCCCTTCTACCTCTTTTG
Organism: Bufo gargarizans; assembly: GCF_014858855.1. Taxonomy (NCBI): domain Eukaryota; kingdom Metazoa; phylum Chordata; class Amphibia; order Anura; family Bufonidae; genus Bufo; species Bufo gargarizans. Next base: position 219,283,993 of record NC_058083.1, read on the forward strand.
TACATTTGGTTAATTCTTCCTCTACATATCCCTTCTCCAAAAAAACATATTTGATAATCTGGCTCTGCTCACAGAAATCTCTTTCTTCTGTACAATTACGATACACCCTTTTAAATTGCCCCTTGGCACTAATGTTGCTGGTAAACCTAAGATTCCAAGCATTGATTTTAATACCTGCAATAAACTCCTCCAGGCCTTGCCTCTCCCCTTTCCAAACTAGCAGGCAATCATTGATGTAACGTCGCCATATCAACTCCCCTTTCTCTGATTTTTAGTTTGTGCCGGGCTGATTTTGTCTTTCTCCTAAGCCTCCATAAAAAGATTGGTGAAACTTGGGGCGAATTTTGCCCTCATCGTCGTCCCGGTGCACTGAAGGTAGTAGATGTCCTCAAAGATTAAATAATTATAGCAATGGCAGAAGTCAGAACACTCCACTATAAATGTCTCTTGGGCATAACTCATATCTGAATTCTGATCCAAAGCCTCCTCCACTCCCTTAATCCCCAAGTGTTTGGGGATAACAGTGTAGAGTGAGGTCACATCAACGGTAGCCAGTAGTATATCCTCACTAACTGGACCCATGCTGTCCACTAGTTGAATCACACTTCCAGAGTCCCTCAGATATGATGGAACTTGTACCACAAGACTCTGGAGGAAATGGTCAACATACTCAGAGAGCCTACTAGTCACGGAATTAATTCCCGAGACATTAGTTCTCTCTGGTGGGTCAATTAAACGTTTGTGGATTTTGGGCAAATGGTAGATCACAGGTGTAACAGGGTGCCTAATTTGTAAGTACCGTATTTTTCGCCGTATAAGACGCACTTTTTTCCCCCCAAAAGTGGGGGGAAAATAGCAGTGCGTCTTATACGGCGAATGTAGCTTATTTTGCCCAGTTTTCAATGATACACCCGCCGCGATGCCGCGCGGCGGGTGTATCAGCTGTGAGGGAGGAGGGGCTGGGGGCGGCATCTGCATTTATAATGACAGCGGGGCCCGTGCAGTGACTATTCTACTACACGGGCCCCGCTCACTGTATAATCATATCTCTCTAATAGTTAATTGTTCTATGCATGTAATCGCATAATGAGCGCTAATGAGCGCTGTGTATTACCGTACTTAAAACTAGCAGCGCTCGCCGTTCGGAGCAGAGAGGAGGCAGGAGGCAGGCCGGGAGGACGGGCACTTGCAGCGTGAGTCATACGTCACGCGCCTGCACCGCCCACTTATGAATGAAGCAGGCGGCGCAGGCGCGTGACGTATGACTCACGTTGCAAGCGCCCGTCCTCCCGGCCTGCCTCCTGCCTCCTCTCTGCTCCGAACGGCGAGCGCTGCTAGTTTTAAGTACGGTAATACACAGCGCTCATTAGTGCTCATTATGCGATTACATGCATAGAACAATTAACTATTAGAGAGATATGATTATACAGTAAGCGGGGCCCGTGTAGTAGAATAGTCACTGCACGGGCCCCGCTGTCATTAAAGCAGATGCGACCCCCACCCCCTGTATTGAGGGTCATTCACTACAGGGACACTTATGGAGGGGATCTGTGGATGACAGCATAAGATGCTATATATGTGTCATCCACAGATCCCCCCCATAACTGTCATTCACAGATCCTCATCCTCATAACAGTGCCATCCAGAGAGGATCCCCCATAAGTGTCACCCACAGATCCCCCATAAGTGTCACCCACAGATCCCCCATAAGTGTCACCCACAGATCCCCCATAAGTGTCACCCACAGATCCCCCATAAGTGTCACCCACAGATCCCCCATAAGTGTCACCCACAGATCCCCCATAAGTGTCATCCACAGATCCCCCATAACAGTGCCACCCACAGATCCCCCATAACAGTGCCACCCACAGATCCCCCATAACAGTGCGTCACCCACAGACCACAATTAGTTCAAAACCCACCAAAAGTGCACCTTTTTGGTTCAAAATATTTTTTTTCTTATTTTCCTCCTCAAAAACCTAGGTGCGTCTTATAGGCCGGTGCGTCTTATACGGCGAAAAATACGGTAATCCAGTTCCTTTTTATTTAAAATAACCTTATCATATCCTTCCTGAAGTAATTTATTCACTTTTCTTTTATCATAATCTTAGTATTACTTTCCAGGTTTTTCAGTGCCAATTTTTCTTCCTTTGTTAAATTATAATATTTTGTTTTAGTATCTATTCTTTCAAATTCCTGCAACATTCCTCTTTTGAAGCTTTCTATACAATCATTGTTCTTATTATTGGGGAAAAAAATTGACTTATCACGCAGCTGAGTGTGAACAACACCATTAATCATTCTTGTGTTTTTTTAAGGGTGGTGCCTGATTACTAGTGATGAGCGGAAGGGGTCATATTCAAATTCGCGATATTTCGCGAATATTTTTTAGAATATTCGTTGAATATTCGAAAATTCGCGATTTTTTTTTTCTTGAAAAAAAATCGACATGGTAATTATTGTGTAATATGCAAATTTTCGTAATTAGAATTTTCGGATTAAAATTTTTATTGCAAATTTTTCAACTTACAACTATTAGAAAAAGAAGATTATAGCACTATATTAGCTAACTTGCTCTATATTACATTTTTTGAATATTCGCTATATTGCTATAACAGTTTTTTCGAATATTCGTAATATATAGCAATATAGCGAATATTCGAAAAAAAACGAATATAGAGCAATTTAGCTAATATAGTGCTATAATCTTTTTTTATAGTCGTAATTTTTTCCAATCTGAACTTCAGATGAGAAAAAAATTACAACTATTAGACAAAGAAGATTATAGCACTATATTAGCTAAATTGCTCTATATTCGTTTTTTTCGAATATTCACTATATTGCTATAACTTCGTTTTTTCGAATATTTGTAATATTCTAAAACAAGAATATATAGCAATATAGCGAATATTCGAAAAAACGAATATAGAGCAATTTAGCTAATATAGTGCTATAATCTTCCTTGTCTAAAAGTTGAGAAAATTCGAATTACGAAAATTCGCATATTACACAATCATTACCTTGCCGATTTTTTCAAGAAAAAAAAATCTGGCATTTTCGAATATGACCCCTGCCGCTCATCACTACTCCTAAAGTCAAGTATATTGCAGCCTTCTTATTGGCCCACAAGCTAGAAGCAGGAAGGGATCATGTGTACTGATTTAAAAAAAAAAAATCGAAAAAAAAGGGAATATTCGAAATTGCGAATATATATAACTATATTCAAAATATTCGTGAATTTTCGAAGTACCTATATTCGCAATAAAAATTCGAAATTCGAATATTCGTGATCAACACTACTGATTACTTAAAAAATATTTTGTAATATTAAGTTTCCTAATATATTTTTGGATGTCTAAAAAGGTTTCAAATTTATTTTGTTTATAAGTAGGCACAAATTTAAGTCCTCTTCCCAAAACATGTTACTCCTGCTCTGATAAAACATAAGTGCTTAAATTAAAAATCCCTTTTATTTCCCTCTGCTCTTCTTGCGGTTGGTTGAATGGAAAATCCCAGTAGACGTGACTTGAGGTTCATAGAATTTTATTATCATAAATCAATATGTCCCATCATCTAGGACGCGTTTCGGCTAGACTGCCTTTTTCAACAAGTAGATGTACATTGTGAGTAGCAGATATATATACACACACATCAATGATTGAGGATAGGGAACCTCCCAGTGACGTCAACGCCCATAAGGGGCGGTACATTCATGGTAACATAGTAACAAAGAATCAATCAATCAAACAGACGGCACGGATGTTAGAACACATAATAATAATCATGATAGATAGTAGACGGTAAATACCAGCATAGCAGAGAAAATTCTTCATTAGGTAGTAGATGTCTAGAAAACGATAATGCATAAATTAATATTAGATGGTAAACAGAAAGTGCACAGGTGAACAGAACCAGAACTCAAATGTGCATAATTTCATAATCTCTGTTGAGACCCCTTGGATATAGAGTATCCCGGGTATGGATCCAGTAGGCCTCCCGACGCAATAGAGGTTTTTTTATGTCACCGCCTCGCCTGGGTCTAATGACCTGCTCTATAACCTGAAACTTCAATTGAGCAATTGTATGGTTATGTTTCTCAAAATGGGAAGGGATGGGTAAAAGTAGATTCTTGGTCCTAATAGTTGACTTATGCTTGCCAATCCGATCTCTAATGCTCTGCATTGTTTCCCCAATATATAGCAACCCACATGGACATTTTATCAAGTACAAACCGGATTCCCAAAAAGTTGGGACACTATACAAATCGTGAATATAAACTGAATGCAATGATGTGGAGGTGCCAACTTCTAATATTTTATTCAGAATAGAACATAAATCACGGAACAAAAGTTTAAACTGAGAAAATGTACCATTTTAAGGGAAAAATATGTTGAATCAGAATTTCATGGTGTCAACAAATCCCCCAAAAATTGGGACAAGGCCATTTTCACCACTGTGTGGCATCTCCCCTTCTTCTTACAACACTCAACAGACGTCTGGGGACCGAGGAGACCAGTTTCTCAAGTTTAGAAATAGGAATGCTCTCCCATTCTTGTCTAATACAGGCCTCTGTTCAATCGTCTTGGGCCTTCTTTGTTGCACCTTCCTCTTTATGATGCGCCAAATGTTCTCTATAGGTGAAAGATCTGGACTGCAGACTGGCCATTTCAGTACCCGGATCCTTCTCCTACGCAGCCATGATGTTGTGATTGATGCAGAATGTGGTCTGGCATTATCTTGTTGAAAAATGCAGGGTCTTCCCTGAAAGAGATGACGTCTGGATGGGAGCATATGTTGTTCTAGAACCTGAATATATTTTTCCGCATTGATGGTGCCTTTCTAGACATGCAAGCTGCCCATGCCACACGCACTCATGCAACCCCATACCATCAGAGATGCAGGCTTCTGAACTGAGCGTTGATAACAACTTGGGTTGTCCTTGTCCTCTTTGGTCCGGATGACATGGCGTCCCAGATTTCCAAAAAGAACTTCGAATCGTGACTCGTCTGACCACAGAACAGTCTTCCATTTTGCCACACTCCATTTTAAATGATCCCTGGCCCAGTGAAAACGCCTGAACTTGTGGATCTTGCTTAGAAATGGCTTCTTCTTTGCACTGTAGAGTTTCAGCTGGCAACTGCGGATGGCACGGTGGATTGTGTTCACTGACAGTGGTTTCTGGAAGTATTCCTGAGCCCATTCTGTGATTTCCTTTACAGTAGCATTTCTGTTTGTGGTGCGGTGTCGTTTAAGGGCCCGGAGATCACGGGCATCCAGTATGGTTTTACGGCCTTGACCCTTACGCAGAGATTGTTCCAGATTCTCTGAAACTTCGGATGATGTTATGCACAGTTGATGATGATAGATGCAAAGTCTTTGCAATTTTTCGCTGGGTAACACCTTTCTGATATTGCTCCATATCTTTCTGCACAACATTGTGGGAATTGGTGATCCTCTACCCATCTTGGCTTCTGAGAGACACTGCCACTCTGAGAAGCTCTTTTTATACCCAATCATGTTGCCAATTGACCTAATTAATGTTAATTGGTCTTCCAGCTCTTCGTTATGCTCAAATTTACTTTTTCCAGCCTCTTATTGCTACTTGTCCCAACTTTTTGGGGATTTGTTGACACCGTGAAAATTTGAATCAACGTTTTTTTACTTTAAAATTATACATTTACTCGGATTAAACATTTGATTATGTTAGAGCACTGGAAGCAATGCAGACACGGAAAAGTACCCTTCCGCTGTGTGGCCAGTACACTCTGTTTGAGGGTACCACGAGTACTCCCAATATCCGCACGTACTAGTTTATCCCTGTAACTTTGATTCTTTTTATTGCAAATAAGGGGCGGATTTTTGAATTCGTCAATCTGGGGGTACGCTTTTTCTAACAAATGCCAGTGTTTCCTTATAACATTATCCAGCTTCTTGTTAAACGGATGGTATTTGTGGATCAACGCCACTCTTGGGCGTTTCTAATTCACTTAGAGTCTTTGTTAGAATTGAGGTTGGATACCCTCTTTCTTCAAACCTCATGGTCATTTCTTCAATTCTGAGTTCCCGTATTGAGGGATTAGAAACTATACGTCTAACCCTCTGATACTGGGACTTCGGAATTGCTCTTTTCAAAGAGGGTATATGGGCACTGATGAAGTGGAGGATGCTGTTCCTGTCTGTCTCTTTTCGATCTAAATCAATAGAGAAGATTACCATTAGACCCTCAGTATTATTTCTTTGATACGAAAAACCAGATCTGCGGTCAGAAGTTCAGAAAGGACTGCAATTAAATCTCTAATGGAGGATAAGAGTGTTGTTTTAAAGCCAGCAGACAAAGGGGGCGCTATTGTCCTTATGGATAGGACAAAATATGTAGCAGAGGTGAATCGACAACTCTCAGATCATAATACATATAAACTTCTGACCGCAGATCCAGTTTTTCGTATCAAAGAAAAAATACTGAGGGTTGTGGATCACTTTGCTACATTAGGCATTTTTGACAACAACATGTATACTTTTTTGATAAATCAAACACCAATAACACCTGTTTTTTATGTGCTCCCCAAGGTCCATAAAACCTTAATAGACCCCCCAGGCCGCCCGATAGTGGCCTCAGTGGGATCTGTCTTATCCCCATTGGCAATAGTGTTTGAGAAGATACTCACACCCCTGATAAGGGATACTCCATCTTTTCTGGCAGACACACAACATTTTCTCAGCACTATTTCCCAATTGGGTCCGGTTCCGTTAGACAGCATGTTGGTGACAATTGATGTGGTCAGCCTGTACACCTCCATTGAACACAGTGGAGGTATACAGGCCGTCAAGGCATTTTTGGAAAGAAGTAATTATTCCATCATTGAACGTGAATTTTTTATACAGCTTCTCCACCTCGTTTTATATGAAAACTACTTCATGTTTGAAGATTCTTATTATCTACAGAAACGGGGGACCGCGATGGGGTCGAATGTGGCCCCGCCCTATGCAAATGCAATATGTCGAAATTCGAGGATGAGTTTGTATATAGCAGCGAATGGTACCATAACCACATCCTATTGTGGAAAAGATTCATTGATGACATTTTCTGCATATGGGCGGGGCCACAGGAGGCCCTCGCGTCTTTCATCTTACATCTGAACCATGCGTGCATTGGTCTACAGTTCACAGTCACATGTGATGATCATACAGTTAGTTTTCTGGACACTAGGGCAACTAAGGATCCTAATAGTAATCTCTCTATTGATTTATAGCAAAAAGAGACAGACAGGAACAGCATCCTCCACTTCACCAGTGCCCATCCACCCTCTTTGAAAAGAGCAATTCCGAAGTCCCAGTATCAGAGGGTTAGACGTATAGTTTCTAATCCCTCAGTACGGGAACTCAGAATTGAAGAAATGACCATGAGGTTTGAAGAAAGAGGGTATCCAACCTCAATTCTAACAAAGACTCTATGTGAATTAGAAACCCCTGGTAGTTCTGATAAAGAACAAGATAAAAACCCAAGAGTGGTGTTGATCCACAAATACCATCTGTTTAACAAGAAGCTGGATAATGTTGTAAGGAAACACTGGCATTTGTTAGAAAAAGCATACCCCCAGATTGACAAATTCAAAAATCCGCCCCTTATTTGCAATAAAAAGAATTAAAGTTACAGGGATAAACTAGTATGTGCGGATATTGGGAGTACTCGTGGTACCCTCAAACAGAGTGTACTGGCCACACAACGGAAGGGTACTTTTGCGTGTCTGCATTGCTTCCAGTGCTCTAACATAATCAAAGGGCCCAATATATATCACCCACATACTGGACGTACATACCCAGTGGATGGCTTTTTCACGTGTGAATCAGCCAATGTTATATACTTGATAAAATGTCCATGTGGGTTGCTATATATTGGGTAAACAATGCAGAGCATTAGAGATCGGATTGGCAAGCATAAGTCAACTATTAGGACCAAGAATCTACTTTTACCCATCCCTTCCCATTTTGAGAAACATAACCATACAATTGCTCAATTGAAGTTTCAGGTTATAGAGCGGGTCATTAGACCCAGGCGGGGAGGTGACATAAAAAAACTTCTATTGCGTCGGGAGGCCTACTGGATCCATACCCTGGATACCCTACATCCAAGGGGTCTCAACAGAGATTATGAAATTATGCACATTTGAGGTCTGGTTCTGTTCACCTGTGCACTTTCTGTTTACCATCTAATATTAATTTATGCATTATCGTTTTCTAGACATCTACTACCTAATGAAGAATTTTCTCTGCTATGCTGGTATTTACCGTCTACTATCTATCATGATTATTATTATGTGTTCTAACACCCGTGCCGTCTGTTTGATTGATTGATTCTTTGTTACTATGTTACCATGAATGTACTGCCCCTTATGGGCGTTGACGTCACTGGGAGGTTCCCTATCCTCAATCATTGATGTGTGTGTGTATATATATGATGCTGGTATTTACCGTCTACTATCTATCATGATTATTATTATGTGTTCTAACACCCGTGCCGTCTGTTTGATTGATTGATTCTTTGTTACTATGTTACCATGAATGTACCGCCCCTTATGGGCGTTGACGTCACTAGGAGGTTCCCTATCCTCAATCATTGATGTGTGTGTATATATATCTGCTACTCACAATGTACATCTACTTGTTGAAAAAGGCAGTCTAGCCGAAACACGTCCTAGATGATGGGACATATTGATTTATGATAATAAAATTCTATGAACATCAAGTCACGTCTGCTGGGATTTTCCATTCAACTACACGTGGAACCGGTCCTATCCCGTGCGGCGTGCATCTCAGCGTGTGCTGGCCGACTCATCTCTTCTTGCGGTTGGGGCTGCTGTTTGACTCTTCATTTCTTTCCTCTGTATGCATTCTTTTTTTGGGGGGTATTCACCCTGTCTACAGTCCTTCTTTCTTCTACTCTGCTGTCTCTTTGTACTCCCTTCATTATTTGATATGGAAAATTTAGTTTCTCCGGAACCCCATCAGTTTGTACACACAATTGTGGGGGATCTTCTTTCTGGTTTATTTCTGAAAAATATTGGTCAGGCTGATTGTAGTTTTATGGTAATGGTAGTTAGATTGCCTCTGCTGGTATCTGGGATTATGCCCCCCCCCCCCCCCCCCGATGTTGGTACATACCATTCCTCACTTAACCAGAATACTGATTTTCATAACGTCGATATGGTCTCCGCCAAGGTTTAGGATTCCATGTATTAAACTGCCTAGGTGGCTTCACAAATCTATTATTGCCACCAAAATGGTTAAAAGGTCTATGCATGTATTGTTGCTGTACAGAGGTAGTCATTCCATTCACTATATTTCCACATTTATTACCATGATACCCATTATGTTGGTCCTGAACAGACGTATCCATGTCTCTAAAGCCCATACCCATAGGAGTCGGAGGTTCCTTTTTATCTTTCTATTTATATACCGTCTTATTCTTATAGTCCTCACAGATTTTAAAATATTTTTTCTGTATTTTAATTTTTACCTTTTTCTCTATTTTAATTAGAGTAGTTTGGCATTTACTAGACATATCAACATATTCCTCCTGATCTTTATACGGTTATATACATAGACTAAAACATTATAATGCCAAGTGAATATCAGCCAATAAAAAATAGGACATGTTTTATTCTTGGTCATCTTCATGGCTAGATGAACCCTATTGAAATCAATGGAACAATTTTTAATGACCATTTAGAGAGGAGCCCACCCATCTAGCGGCTGTTAAAAATGGGCACACTTGGTCTTTTAGGGGTTAGCCTTAGGTGTAGAGCAAGTACAAAATACAGTGAGGTACTAATGATATATTGTGATCCCTATTAGTCAATAGTGATGAGCGGCAGGGGTCATATTCAAATTTGCGATATTTCGCGAATATTTTGTAGAATATTCGTTGAATATTCGCAAATTCGAAAATTTTATAGCGAATTTTTCAACTTACAACTATTAGACAAAGAAGATTATAGCACTATATTAGCTAAATTGCTCTATATTAGTTTTTTTCGAATATTCGCTATATTGCTATATATTTGTTTTTTCGAATATTCGTAATATTCTAAAACAAGAATATATAGCACTATAGCGAATATTCGAAAAAAAATCGAATATAGAGCAATTTAGCTAATATAGTGCTATAATCTTCTTTGTCTAATAGTTGTAATTTTTTTCTCATCTGAAGTTCAGATTAGAAAAAAATTACAACTATAAAAAAAAAGATTATAGCACTATATTAGCTAAATTGCTCTATATTCGTTTTTTTTCGAATATTCGCTATATTGCTATAACTTAGTTTTTTCGAATATTCGTAATATTCTAAAACAAGAATATAGGGGGGGGCGGAGCTTGGCTGCAGAGCGAGACGCACATGTCTGTGTGAGCTCCGCTTCTGGCTAAGTTCACACAAGCTTAATTAGCTGCAATCGGAGCCTAGAAATGGGTAAAGTTGGCAAAGAAAGGACCAAAGACACCCCAGGCACGCGTGGGAACCTTTCTACCCACGGAGAGATGGAGAAATACATTAAAAGAGGAGTCGGGCCTACAAGAGCCGAATCTAAGATGGCGCCGGATAGAGAAGCCTCTGAGCATGGAGAGCAGACGGATGCCTCGATCGACTCTGACGGAGGTAGGGACAGCGAAACATGCACCAGACGTCCCAGAGACAACCTCCCAGTATCCAGGGACTTTATTACTCAAGCTTTAGGAGCTGCGTTAGCTCCGCTGAGACAGGACCTGCAAGATATTAAATCGGACCTGAAACAGGTTGGAGACAGGGTGGAATCCCTGGAAGCAGGCTGGGAAGGAACTATCGCCTTTAATTCAGCGGTGGCGAACAGTTTCGATCATGCCCAGGCCCACATTAATCAATTATATAATCTGATAGAGGATCAGGACAATCGTGGGCGTAGAAATAACCTGCGCATAAAAGGAGTACCGGAGTCGCTTCCTGCAGACGCCATTATGGCTTCAATGGTGGAACTCTTTCACAAAATCCTAGGTCCAGAGGCCACAGATGATTTTACTATGGACAGGGCCCACAGAGCACTTCGTCCTCTCCCTAAAGCTCAAGAGGCACCAAGGGACATAATTTGTCGCTTAACTAGCTTCACTACAAAGGAGAAGCTGCTGAAAGCAGCGAGGGACAAACATCCACTAGCCTGTTTTGGCTCCACAATCACTTTGTTCCAGGATCTGTCGCCTATGACCCTGCAGAAACGACGTGCTTTGAAGCCGCTCCTGGAAATCCTCCAAAATAGGAAAATTATCTACCGATGGCTTCACCCGTTTGGCCTTTTGGTGAATACACCGGGACGCAAAGTTGCTATTAGATCACCTGCAGACCTGATCCAGATCTACAATATCCTGGAGATTGAGCCATTAGATATCCAGGACTGGGTAACTGTGAGAAATCTTACGGACCTCCCTGCTGTTCCGACGCTGACTGCCTGGACCCCGGCCTCGGTATCCAGGTCCCAAAGACAAAAGAAGAATATGCCTAAAATGACACCTAGGCGGCTGACACTGCATCCAGATTGAATTTTGATTTCTTATGCTTAATTGTATTACTGAGCTATGCATTTATGTTAAGGTTCAATGAGGAGATTTAGCTTATCTAGAGAGCAAGATGTTGTTATTTAGGTTAACTAAAAATGACCCTTTGGTGTTCTACGGTTTTACAGGGTTCATATGAGTGGTACTTCCTCTCTCCGGTCTGGCTTTCTTGTGTTTTTCTCCCTGCCACTTGTCCCCCCCCTTCCCCCCCCCTTTTCTCTTAGGGATGTTGCAGACCATAAGCCACTTTGGGAAGGATGGAGGGTATAGAGGAGTGAAGTGGATTGAGGATTAAGGGTTATGCTCCTCTTTGTTAAGTTGTTAGGGGCGATTTTCTCCCTGCATAATTAGGTCGATATTGCTAGACATGCCAATAATGTGCAGACCTGTATGCATGTGTTTATTAGGTTTTCTCTGGTTGTGACATGAGGAATTTCTATATGCTTGTGTGCACGGATTAGCCGTGTTCTCGGTCCATTCTCTCCCCCCCTAGATAGTCTCCTTGGGCTGGGGACTTAGACACTATGATGTTTATCTTAATACCATATATTATATACATTATATGGATAGAGATTTCCATGATTTCATGTACTAATGATGTTTTCTTTTCTCTTTTTGAAATATGTTTTTCAATTCCCTTCCCTTCCCCTCCTATCCCTCCCTTTTCCCTGCAGCGGGCGTTTCCACATTCCACCTCTGTAGGCCTCCATTGCTTCCTACAAGAAGTCATGAAATGGCTACCATAAAGATCTGTTCTTTCAATGTCAGAGGGTTAAACTCACCAGCAAAACGAAGTCAGATAATTCAACTTATGCGCAAGCAGAAGGTGAGCGTCTTGATGTTGCAGGAGACACACTTTAAGAAGGGACATGTGCCGAGATTGCACCATCATACTTATAATAGGTGGTATCACAGTACATGGCCCTCCTCGGCCTCAAAGGGGGTTTCAATAGCCCTACACAAAAATTTCCCTCTGAATGTGAGCTCTACCTTAGAAGACCCAGAGGGTAGATTTCTTTTTATCAAGGGAACAATAGGCAATAGTACATATACTCTTGGCAACTTATATGCACCAAACACTCTGCAAACCAAGTGGATATGTACTACCCTGAACCTCCTAAGAGACTTCACGGAAGGTACTTTAGTTCTAGGTGGAGATCTTAATATCACACTACATCCGCTTATAGACTCATCTACGGGTATATCGTCTACCTCGCATATAGCCTTGAAGAGAGTTCATTCTGCCATAGGCTCTATGGGGTTAGTAGACGTGTGGAGGACACTAAATCTGACTGTGAAGGATTACTCTCATTATTCGGTAGCCCACAGATCATATCAGAGACTTGATTATCTGTTTGCCCCTACTTGTAAACTGACCTCTTGTATTACCGCAACCATTGGTACTATGTTGCTGTCGGATCACGCCCCGGTGTTTCTAGAGATGGGTTTTGAGTCATTGCCTAAACCTATGTCAAGCTGGAGACTAAATGAGACATTATTGGATTCACCGGAGCATGTTCAGAAGGCTACAGAAAAGTTAGAGGAATATTTCCAACTAAACGTTACTCCAGATGTTGCACAAGGAGTGATTTGGGAAGCCCATAAAGCTGTAATAAGGGGTCACTTTATTAGTCTAGGTTCATTCCTTAAAAGAAAAAGGGAGGAACAGGTGGTATCTCTAACACAGAGAATACAGTCTTTGGAAAGTTCTCATAAAAGTACCCGATCTGAGAGTGATCTGACACAGTTGAATTTGGCACGCTCATCCCTCAAAAATATTCTGAATCAAAAGACGGCAAAGCTTTTTCTCTCTGCGCGATTTAAATATTATGCGCATGGGGATAAGGCTTCGAAATTCTTACTTGCACAAATTAAGAAGAGGAAAGCTAAATCATTTATACAAAAGATACGCACAACGACGTCCTCATTGGCTAGAAATACGGAAGAAATAGCGAATCGGTTCAAGGAATTTTATGAAGCACTTTATAATCTCCGGTTAGGGGATACACCACCGGAAAGAGATCAGAGATCAAAAAAGATTGATGACTGGTTAGCTTCTCTGGAACTTCCTACGTTGGGGACCCAACAGATAGCCTCTCTACTTAAACCCATTACATTACAAGAGATAATAGAAGTAGTCAATTCCACCCCAATGCATAAAAGTCCGGGCCCTGATGGCCTTCCAATGATTTATTACCGCAAATTCCAAAAAGTTCTGTTACCTCAATTTTTGACACTATGCAATGACACTTTTAGAGGGTGTCCGTTGCCGGAACAGATGCTGATGGCTCACATCACTATTATCCCTAAAGAGGGAAAAGATGAAACGAATTGCGCAAGTTATAGGCCTATATCCCTGTTAAATCATGATTTAAAACTATTTGCAAAAATTTTGGCTCTCAGGTTGAAACCATTCCTACCAAATCTTATAAACAGTGAACAAGTGGGGTTTGTAGCGGGGAGAGAGGGTAGAATGAATACCACTCGCCTTATCAACATTATTCAATACGCACGTAGCCGATCTGTACCTCTGTTACTTTTGGGGACAGACGCCGAAAAAGCGTTTGACCGAATTGATTGGTTATTCATGCAAAAGGCCTTGACGAAGTTTAATATTCCTGCAGACTTTATCAACGCTATAATGGCCATGTACTCCAAGCCATCTGCTAAGGTGATGGTGAATGATACACTCTCTCCCCCTCTGCGAATTTCCAATGGAACGAGACAGGGTTGTCCATTATCGCCCTTATTATTTGTTTTGACGGTTGAGTGCTTATTTCAGGCTATTAGACAGGACGGTAGAATACGTGGTGTTGAGCTTCAAGGGGTTCACCATCAGCTAGCAGCATTTGCTGATGACCTTTTGGTACTAATTACTAATCCTAATGAAGCTTTTACGGCGATTCAGTCATTATTTGAACTTTTTGGGGAGCTTTCTAACTTCTTGATCAATCCCACAAAGTCTCAAGTCTTAAATGTGACATTGGATACTCGAACCCAGAAAGGATTGGAGCTCAACACCCCGTATCAATGGTCGACCACTAGCATGAAGTTTCTAGGTGTTAAACTGACTTCAGACACCACTCGGTTATACGATGAGAACTATAAAGAACTATGAAAATATTAGATATACACTAGACTCTTGGGAAATACCATTTACTTCATGGTTTGGCAGACGCTCTTTAATTAAAACCATTATACTACCTAAGATTTTGTATCTCCTCCAGACCCTCCCCATTCCCCTCCCTCGATTCTTTTTCACCAAATTGGAATTAATACTGTCCAAGTTCCTGTGGAATAAAAAAAGACCTAGACTTACAAAAAAATACACTACTATACCTGTTAAACAAGGAGGAATGGGAGTTCCGGACTTTTATGGTTATTACCTGGCGGTTCACGGTATGAGATGCTTGGAATGGCTTCGCTACAAAGCTGACAGGTTGGATATTCAGACGGAGTTTGCCGTTAGCCATACAGCATTAAGGCCTCTTCTATTGCATGGAAGGTACGTGTCTGACACATGTATTGGTAATCCCATTACCAAAAATACAGTGTGGCTATGGAGACAAAAACTGAGTTCTCACTTTCTCACTGCTAAAATTTCCCCTTTGACACAGTTAAGAGATATCTTGCAAGATGCTACCCTTCAATTTATTCATACTTTGCCTGAAAAGGCTAAAGCTATTACTACACCAGTGGTAGACTTATTAGATTCCTGGGGGGTATTAGAGAAAGATTGGTACATTGGGGATAATTTTACTTCTTTGTCTTTTTTACAAAGATCATATATAAGTGACTACTTAAAACCACTGACTCCATTGCATAGGACAGACCCAACTAGGTTTGAGGAAATTGCCCTTCAGAAGCAGGAACCTGTTAAAAAAATCTCTATATTATACTCCATGATTCTTACCTTTACAAGCCCAGAAATTAACCATTATCTGGAGAAATGGGAATCAGACTTGAGCTTGGATAGAGGAGATAAATCATTAATTAAGTGTCTCTCAATGACTCCAAAGATCTCGACTTGTGTGAGATTACAGGAAAACTATTTTAAAATACTGACCAGATGGTATTATACGCCTGATATCTTACATAAAATGTACCCTGAAGTTAGTGAGACATGCTGGAGATGCAAAAGAAATACGGGCTCCTTTTTTCATATCTGGTGGGAATGCGAGATAATTGGAGACTATTGGAAACAAATATGCTCAACTATCTCAAGGATATGTAAGGTTCCTGTACAACCATCTCCACAGATATGTCTGCTGAACTTATTTGACAAAATAAAGAGTTCAGGTCCGGTTAAACGTCTCATAACATATTTGCTGGCAGCAGCAAGAGTATTAGTGGCAACCAAATGGCGAGATACATCCCCTCCTACAATGGGTGCTTGGGAACTTAGATGCGATGATATTTATAGGATGGAACAAATAGCAGGCTGGGAAAACAGATCCACCCAGAAATTCCAAAAAATTTGGAACCCTTGGATATTATACAGAGACTTCCAGGTTACTTAGGATGTTAAGTATTACCTGCTTTATCCTTTTTCGGAAGCTTATGAGACCTGTAGAGACTCAGTATTTCATTCTTTGAGAAGTGGAAACGCGCGCTGCAACAACCCCCCCCCCCCCCTCGGCCTTCCCTTCCTCCCTCCCTCCCCCCCTTTTTCCTGTTATATAAAATGTACTTTCGACAGCGCAATTCTTATACATTGGATTATCAGCTCTATACTTTGAGTTAACAGAGATATGACTACCTTGTATTGTATAAGATGTCATTATCACCTTTATTGTCATTCATACAATGATCTTTAACACTTTTTGTACTTATGAGATAAATACGTACAATAAAATTTGTTTAAACATAAAACAAGAATATATAGCAATATAGAGAATATTTGAAAATAACGAATATAGAGCAAAATTCGCAAACACTACTACTCCTAAGGTCAAGTATATTGCAGCCTTCTTATTGGCCCACAAGCTAGAAGCAGGGAGGGATCATGTGTACTGATAAAAAAAAATTATCGAATAAAAAAAAAAAAGGGGAATTTTTTTTGAATATTCGAAATTACGAATATATATAACTATATTAGAAATATTCGCAAATTTTCAAAGTACCTATATTCGTGATAAAAATTCGAAATTCGAATATTCGTGATCAACACTATTAGTCAAATTATGGTATATAACTAGACTTAAACTGTTTATCTATACACGTGGATTATATTGCTTAGATGGGAGCAGTGGTATGCAATTTATCTTAATGGTGTCTCTCATCAAATTACTTTTTACACACTACTGTTGTAAGGAAAAGGTAAACGGTATTAAAGATAAGTATTGTCAGTTTAGATAATAATCAGATGCAATAAATCCAGTCACTTGACTAAGTAAATAAAGTCTTTGGGGCACATTTATTAAGACAAGCGTCTTAGATGCCGGTCTTAATAACCCATATACCTGGCGGTGGATCCACCATAACTTCGGCAGATCCTTCGCCACTTCTAAATGTAAAACAGCTTCCTTGCTGTCTTACATTTAGACTATTTTCTATGCCTAAACCAGGCGTAGAAAATGATGAATGAGACGGGCCTAACGGCCAGCTCCTTCCCCACCCATATCACACCCACTTTTTTAGACATGGTGTGAACGAGGAGAAAATAGTCTATATGTAAGACAGCAAGGAAGCTGTTTTACATTTAGAAGTGGCGGAGGATCTGCCGAAGTTATGGTGGATCCACCACCAGGTATATGGGTTATTAAGACCGGCATCTAAGACACTTTGTGCCGCAATCTGCACCAAAAATACGCTTAATTTAGGCGTACTTCTGATTAATAAATGACCCCCATTGTTCTTACATTTTTATAGTCTCAATTGCATTGAAGTGTGTGGTATACTGTGTCATTGAATGCGGTTGTTCAAGTCTACTTTTATCAGTGAATGGGGCAGAAGAGCCCTGTGGCTGTATTTTCAACTGTAACACACATACAGTATAGTAGTACCAGCTATTGTTCCCAACTAAGATCAGCACCCTGTCCACCTTATTCCAGGATAAATGCTCATTTAATGCTAATTTATTATCAGCAATTGTGCTCATATAATAGAAACTATATTGATTTTAGAGTAGAATTAAGGTGGTACAATTCTATGATCACTGTAGATGTCATTTTCTAAAGACAATAAGCCCACAGAAAATATATAAAAAAATAAAAAAAATATTAAAGTAAATGTGTCATCAGAAAATGACCTATTGTTTGAATCATATTTTATTTTATGTTTAACCCTTTATGGTCCCTGCCATTTTTCACCTTAAGGACCAGGTCATTTTTTGAAAATCTGACATGTCACTTTATGTGTTGATAACTTTAAAACGCTTTTACTTATTCAAGCCATTCTGAGATTGTTTTCTCATCACATATTGTACTTCATGACAGTGGTAAATTTAAGTAAAAATATTTTATTTTTATTTAAAAATACCAAATTTACCCAAAATGTTGAAAGATTCGCAATTTTAAAACAGATTGTGATACCTCCTAAAATAGTTATTACTTTACAGTTCCCATATGTCTCCTTCATGTTTGGATCATTTTGTAAATTACATTTTATTTTTTGGGGACGTTAGAAGAGTTAAAAGTTTAGAAGCAAATCTTGAAATTTTTTCAAACCACCCATAAATGGCCCCATTTTATAAATTACACCCCTCAAGGTATTTGAAACTGATTGTACAAACTGTGTTAACCCTTTAGGTATTCCACAAGGATTAAAGGAAAATGTAGATGACATTTCAAAATTTCCTTTTTTTGGGAAGATTTTCCATTTTAATCCATTTTTCCCGCTAACAAAGGAAGGGTTAACAGCCAAACAAAGCTCAATATTTATTGCCCTGATTCTGTAGTTTACAGAAACACTCCATATGTGGTCATAAACTGCTGTACGGGCACACGGCAGGGCGCAGAAAGAAAGAAACACCATATGGTTTTTAGAAGGCAGATTTCACTAGGATAATTTTAAGTTGCCATGTCTCATTTGAAGACCCCCTGATGCACCCCTAAAGTAGAAACTCCAATAAAGTGACCCCATTTTGGAATATACACCCCTCAAGGTATTCAAAACTGATATTACAAACTTTGTTAACCCTTTAGGTGTTCCACAAAAATTAAAGGAAAATGTAGATGAAATGTTATAATTTTTTGGCAGATTTTCCATTTTAATCAATTTTTCCAGTAGCAAACAAGGGTTCTGTAATTTACACAAACACCCCATATGTGGTTGTTAACTGTTGTACGGCATGGGGCAGAAGAAAGGGAAATTTCACTGGGATAATTTTAAGTTGTCATGTCACATTAAAGCCCCCCTGATGCACCCCTAGAGTAGAAACTCCAAAAAAAGACCCCATTTTGGAAACTATGGGATAAGGTGGCAGTTTTGTTGGTACTATTTTAGGGTACATATGATTTTTGGTTGCTCTATATTACACTTTTTGTGAGGCAAGGTAACAAAAAATAGCTGTTTTGGCATTGTTTTCATTTTTTATTTACAGTGTTCATCTGACAGGTTAGATCATGTGCTATTTTTATAGAGCAGGTTGTTACGGACGCGACAATACCAAAAATAACTACTTTTTTGGTTGTTTGTTTCAGTTTTACATAATAAAGCATTTTTGAAAAAAAAAATATTTTTTAGTGTCTCCATATTCTGAAAGCCATATATTTTTTTACATTTTTTGGGTTGACAGTCTTACGTAGAGGCTCATTTTTTATGGTATGAGATGATGGTTTGATTGGTACTATTTTAGGGTACATATGACTTTTTGATCGCTTGCTATTACACTTTTTGTGATGTAAGTTGACAAAAAATTGCTTTTCTGACACTTATTTTTTTACGGTGTTCACCGGAGGGTTAAGCAGGTTCTTATGGACGTGACAATGCCTAATATGTCTACTTTTTTTATTTATTAAAGTAATGTTTTCATTCAAAAATCTTTTTAGCATACGTTACTGCTGCAGCAGCATTATGCATAAAGCATCTTTAGTTTCTTCACATACCACTGTTTTCCTTGAGTTTTTTCCTTAGTTACGGCTGTAAAACATTTTCAATATGAGGACCTTCTCAAGATGGCTCCTTTGCTAGTTCTCTGAAGCCAAAACTGCTTACCCTTACTTCCCAAACACACTTGCTGTAGTCAGCAGCTCCCTGCCAGCCAATCAGATTGGATTACTGAGAGACATGCTTCCTCACTCTGAAGCCGAATGCAGGAATGCAGTGTGGAAGACCGCTTCTCTGTCTTCTGTTTATACTAAAAGGAAGACAGACAAGCCATAGCAACGGTCTTTTAAGGGAGCAGTTGAAAGAGACAGAGGACATTAATAAAAGCTGTTATTATGAGGTACTTACAGATATTTTGACATTCTAACTCAGGTAAACATGCCTATCTCTAATAAACTAGCAAATAAAAAAATATAACAGTTACCCTTTAAGTTTTACACAATAACAGCATTTTTTAAACAAAAAAATTATGTTTTAGTGTCTTCATATTCTGAGAGCCATATTTTTTATTTTTGGGGGGCGATTGTTTTAGTTAGGGTTTAATTTTTGTGGGATGAGGTGATGGTTGCATTGGCGCTATTTTAGGGTGCATTTGACTTTTTGATCGCTTGCTATTATACTTTTTATGATGTAAGGTGACAAAAAATAGCTTTTTGACACAATTTTTATTTTATCTTTTTTTATGGTGTTCAGGTTGTTACGGACATGGCAATACCTAATGTGTCTACTTTTTTTTTTTTTTTTTACATTTAACACAATAAAAGCATTTTTGAAATAAAAAAAAACATGTTTTAGTGTCTCCATAGTCTTTTTTTTTTCGGGCGATTGTCTTTGTTACGGGCTAATTTTTTGTTTCGATGAGGTGACAGATTGGTACTATTTTGGGGGGGCGTACGCCTTATTTATCGCTTGGTGTTGCACTTTTTGTGAAATAAAAAATGTTTTTTTTTAGCATAGTTTTTATTTATTTTTTTCGACAGGGTTTACCTGAGGGGTTAGGTCATATGATATTTTTGTAGAGCCAGTCGATATGGACGCAGTGATACCTAAGGGTACATGCACACGTTCAGGATTCATGTGCGGAGAATCCGCACTGAAATCCGCAAGTGTTCGCAGGCAAATCTGTGCGGTCAATCCGCATTAATTGGTGCGGATTTGTATGCGGATTGCGGATTTGTATGCGGATTTGCGTGTGGATTCGGTGCACTTAAAACAAAATCTATAAAATCCTGCAGTTTTCGCACTTGCCACTAATCCTAAAATAGGTGCCACTTCTTGGTCTGTACAGATCAGTTTACTGCAGTTATCTACGTATCTTTCATTCTAATACTGCATGTAATGATATCACCTTTCTGTATAGATAAGACAGGATCCACCACTCACAATAGGTGATTGTCAGAGCTTACTTAAACGGAACCTGTCTCATGGATATTTGATTATAATCTAATTATTTATATACAATCATTAACTACTAAAAAGTGCCTTAGATGTGTTCACTTACTGGTGTGACAGATGGTTACCTCATAATATACACACAAAGATGCCACATGACGCATGCTAATGAGATGATTTGAGTCCAGCGTGATGTCAGTGAGTCCGGCGTATATTTAATTAACAGCTATAGCCACTCCCCTGCCCACCTGCTGCTGATTCATATGGAAAATAACTGTCAATCAGCAGCAGGTGGGCGGGGAGAGTCAGGAGCTCATGAATATTCAGGACTCATCATTATCAGCTGGAGCTTTTCAATACAAGATGTTGGCAGATTGACTGGGTCAATTAAAGAAAGTGACCCAGCATTTTGCTAAGAGAATCAGTCACTTATTTATGTTGCCCTTAGTTGGACACCATAAAACTGGTGACAGGTTCCCTTTAATATAGGAACGCTTACCAGAAAACAATTGTACTGGAGCACTTGGCACTTTTAAATATTACAAATAAATAAACATGGCTGGCTCACAGTAAAATATATACATTTAATCACTATTCATAAATACATATATTTCATAAAATGCATTCAAAAATATATTAAAAATAGAATCAAATGCAATCACAGTCCCTTTAGTAACTTGAGATGCGTAGCTCACACATGTGATTGTTATTGATAACGGCTTTTATGACTCTATTATATAATGTCACTTTTTTCTTCATGAGATTGCAGTGCTTAATATTTTCTCCATAAGCATTATTTAATATGTTTGTTTGCGCTTCCCACTCCTTACCCGTACCGGTACACACTGAGATCTCTTGAGTATCGGAGGGTTTGTTAGAGATGAAGCGCTGCGAACAGCAAATGTAGCGCTACAGACAGTATTAAATGTTGCACGCTGATCTGCCAATGTCCTCCTGTATTGCAGACTTCAATATAGTTTAAGCGCCACAGACAATGGTTAGATGTCTATTACTAGTCTGTCGATCTTCCTGCTCTTGTTATAATGTGGCGGCTCAAATGTCTTCACGCATGCGCTCTTGTGTATTACCAATGCTGGGCTTTTGGAAATTTCAAATTCACTGGCACTGCAATCCCAGTATTTCAAGATGTCTTTTTAGTATTACTCAGTCAATGTCGCCGTCCACACAAGACTCGCTTCGGAATCTCTATTCTTTCTCTAGACCTTTTGGGACCTTCAGTTGCTTTTATAGAGCCATATTGGGCATTTGCAAACTACTGACCGGACTGTATTCGCCATATTAGTGTGTTATACACACTTTGCGGTATTGTAACGTACCCCAACAATATTTAACATTTATTAATATTAATTACTACTAACCAATGCCTAAATTTACCATGAATTAAAATGTATGAAGTGAATAAAAATAATAATGAAAATGAAAAATAGGAGGTTGATATAATATATCACATATACCACTCTACAGGTTATTTCTTGCTAGATTATCAGAGTTTATCTATTCTTCCCATGTACAATGACCTCTGCACAGGTTACAGAACATGTCTAGAAAACTCTCTTATAGAAGTCAATGGGGTGCCCTCCTGCCTATTGTGTCTATGGTCCATGGGGCTGTCGTAAAGCAATTTTTTAATGCTGTGTAAATGCTGTTAAGAACAGTTCAGGCAAGATGGCCACCCCTGTAATCATGTTCAGGAAATAGAATAAAAAAATCTACAATCAGAAAATAAAAACAGATGAAAATTAGATGTGTTACTATCTGGTTTTAAGTGGCAAAAAAAATAAAAAATGTGGCGACACATTTCCTTTAATAACACAGTTGGACAACTTTTCTAAAGTATAACATTTGATAGGAGCCACTCCTCAGTCCATTGTTCTCTGGCCAAATAACCTGAGGTTGGTTATTGGCTGAAACTATAAAGGAAAACTCAGGGCAAACTTTGCAAACCACTCAGTCCTGATGTACCAGAGTCAGGCTCCATGAACTAAATCTATAGCACAGTACTTTGCTTTGGGCCAAAATCTGTGTCTGATGAACTCAGCGCTCAAATACCTGGAGAGAAAATACAGTGTAAAATGTGGGATCTAAAGTGTACCATTGTGTACACTTGGCGATTCAATTGCATGCTTGGGATACTTTCCAGGAAAGAAGGAAAGGCGGCAGATTGGAATTCCGAGATTGGATTTCTTTTACTGATGACAGAATGGTGACATTCATATTAATTGTAATCTTTTCCACCATAGATCCATCTTTCCTGACAAATTGTGTACAATGCTTTTCTGCTATTGACCTTTTAAGCACATTTGTTAACATTATAGCCAATGAAATGGTTAAATGATTAGTTTTACTGTTGTCATACGTTTTTCTATTATTAGTGGAAAAGTTTTATCTCTTATCTATGCTAAGGAAATCAGTCTTTTGGCTATTACCTGTTTTATGGTAATTGTCTCTCTGTAGGGATATGTGATTCTTTAGGTGGCCAAATTTCAGATCAGAAATGTTAGAAAACAAACAAGCACTGCATACCAGCACTTGCTACAGTATTCTTGTCCTCTAGATGGCGCTGTCCCCTTTTCTGATATGCAGATCAAACTTACCTTGGCTCGAAATCAGTAAATGGCAATTGAAATTCAAGACTTCATATAAATTCAGGTAATATTGAAAGGTTAATTTGATATTTCATATAATATTACAAATATATGACAACGAAAATTCATGTTTTTTAACTTTTAATATGGCATATGATTCATGTAAGTAAAATCTATTACTATTGATATATATGAGTTCTAAGTGTCATTCAGAAATGTCATATTCTGAACTACTTCTGGCTAACAGAGATCTGAAACTTTGGGGAAATGTGTTGCATATCTTTATAAACTAATTTGCTAAATTTCAGGTAAATTCATAGATTTATATAAAATCTATAGGTTATTAAACTGAATGATGTCAGTTGAATCTTCATAAAATGAGAAAAGAACTGTGAGTTCCTGAAAGGGCTGTCACCACGAGAGATGATATGCTGCTTACATTGAGTGATAGTGCAACTGCATGTTAAACTGTACTGAAGTGGCATAGGGTTTTGCCACAGAAGAAGACATTAAATGGAGGACAGACGAGTCACTGTGTGATATATTACAAAAAAACAATAGGTATTTCAGCTTGAATTGTTGATTTCATCTTAATCCGTTCAGTGAAGATGAGAAAGGTCCATCCTCCATGGGTACCAAGAATGCTACTAAATGATCAGTAGGCATGTTAAGCAAAGATCTATTCAGCTCATTTGGCTTCCATAAATGATGACTCAGAAGCCTTCTGGTCCCGAATTGTTACTGGGGACAAACCTTGGGTCCATAACTTTACTGGGACCAAAAGTGGAGACATGCTACATCCCTGCCTCCAGAAAAGTTCTGTGTTGTTGCTTCTCAAGGAAAAGTGATGGCAAACATGTTTAGGATATGGAAACGTATTGGAATAGGCGACCTTACCTGTATCCCAATGGATGGATTGGTGCTCAAAATATAAAGATGAGGGGCACTCTACACCTAGAAGTGCATGGACTTTGATAGATAAAAAAATACACCTTTATTCAGCGATATAAAAATGCCATATCATAGACCATAAGAATAAAAATATAAGTAAAAATGAAGATAAAAAATGAATATAAAAATAAACACACAATATAAAACGACAGCAGCTGTAATGCAGTATGGACAGCCCCTCTTTTTTATGGGATAATTGGTCCTAGCTATATGCGATCAATTATTGGAATATGTAATTACGGATGCCCACTCCTGTGCTTTGAGCTTTTTGGTGAAGGACTCCTTTTCAAAAGTCCACATGCATGATCCAATATGATCCTGTATGTCCCAAATACTGTATATCCTATGTGACCAGGAGCCTTGCCTGGCTATTATTCATCCAGTGTTCTTTAGACCTTAGATGGCTATGACAATCAGCAAATTGCGTGATTTATATGCTGATTACGCGCTGAATACAAAGAGATGCTGGGTATATAGGTATGCTGAGTACACAAACGTACTG
This sequence comes from Bufo gargarizans, assembly GCF_014858855.1. Taxonomy (NCBI): domain Eukaryota; kingdom Metazoa; phylum Chordata; class Amphibia; order Anura; family Bufonidae; genus Bufo; species Bufo gargarizans. Next base: position 219,309,070 of record NC_058083.1, read on the forward strand.
AGTATGGGCTGGATACATAAACGTGCTGCATACACAAACGTGCTGGGTACAAGCTGTATACATAAAAGTCAATGGTTCAAAGCTTTGCCATTCCACATGTGTGCCTATGACACTCACATATTCATACTATCATAGTACACAGTCAATCATGCGGTGCTGAGTACATAGTCCACAGTCAATCATGCGGTGCTGAGTATATTCATCAATGTGCTAGGTGCATTGCACCTCACTGTTCTTTATACCAAACGAGTTTCAGGGCTACACATGCCACTTCCTCAATGGCTAAACAGTGGGTGTAGGAGCCTCCCTTTTATATGGTATATGGGAGGTGTACGAGTGCTTGCTGGGACAGTGAGGTATCCGCAATATAAGGATTCAGGACTTTCAGACAGCCTTGGATTATGCTCGGAGTTCCATTACTTAAACACCTTACACCTCTTGATTCTCATAAAACATCTGGACTAATATCAAAAATATAGTATATATTCAACCAAATTAGGTGTAAATGTTATATATGGCACATAAAAGCCTTATATTCATATTAAACATATGTCCAAACGGATATTCACACCTAAGGTGCATATACATATGCAGAAATCGCATAAAAGACACATATCTATATTTTCCATAGTATCTATGAGGTTCTACATATAGTAATGTTGGACAATAGGGGAAATAATGAAAATAATACAGAATACAGAAAAACATTACACAACAAAATGTGTCCAGAACTGTACTTAGATGCAGAGGGTGAGGACAACGCCAATTGAACGAGACGGAGGATCAGACAAAGGAGTGTCCCCAGAGATACAATCACAAACACCAACATTATAACAACGATCACAGGATCAGGTCACAAATCACAACACAACAATACACCAATCAAGGAAGATCCGAAGAGGGAGACAATCGAAGAAGTAAAAACTATTACAGCCAACACAGACCACGTCGAGTATAGTGAATTTAAGTAAAATACAACTCACTGATGCACAAACAGCACTTTTAAATAAAGGCCTGAAGTTTGCCCCTACTACCACTATTGATAAATTGTCTACTTATATAGGAATTGAGAAGTTTATTAGGAAGCTATGTTTAAAGAAATACTACATGAAAAATCCAGTGACTACAGAATCTTGTGATAATATTAATGCTGATAGATACCAACATACTGAATTAAAGTTGAGATCCAAAAAGTATTCAAAACAGGAAATTAGCTATAAAAAGGCAACATTTAAAATGAATGTTGAAAGCGATTTAAGACTTAAAAACAATAGGGTAAAAAACAACCTAACTAGGAGGGAAAGGGAAGCCATCCAACAGTTATAATCTACCAAAGAAAAAACAATTCGGCCTATGGACAAGGGGGGGGGGGGGGGGGGGGCATAGTGATCCTTGATACTAAATTTTACACACTGGAATGTGAGAGACAACACAATGATGATAAGACATATAGGAAACTTAAACGAGATCCCACTGCGGCATATCACAAAAAACTTGTGGAATACTGTAAAAAGGGATTCGAATTAGGTTTCCTTTTGGAACAGGAAAGTAGATTTATTGTGGACACACAAAAGTATCACTATATTTTATTGCATCCCTAAAATACACAAGGATCTGAATTCACCACCAGGTAGACCGATTGTATCAGGCATAAATTCCATCTCATCCAATTTATCACAATATATCAATAAATTGTTACAACCTACGGTTAGAAAAATGCCCTCGTACATTAAGGATACCACAGATATAGTTAAGACACTGGAGGAGTTAGTCTGGAAGGATGATTGGATATTGGGGACATTAGATGTTAGCTCTCTATACACGATTATAGATCATTCAGTAGGATTGGAAGCGGTACATAAACAACTTGGAAATGAGAGCATAATGAAAGAAGAACAATTACTTTTTTTTGTTAGAAGGTGTGAATTACATCTTGACCCACATTTATTTTGTATTTGAGGGAGAATATTATCTGCAACACAGGGGTACCGCCATGGGCACAAAATTCGCCCCCAGCTGCGCCAATTTATTCATGGCCCAGTGGAAAATGGAGGTTATTCAACCTAAGCTGGGGGCGAGTCTGGTGCTATGGTGAAGATATATTGATGACATAGTATTTATCTGGCAAGACACAATGGAATCTTTGAACCATTTTTTACAAGACATCAATGTGAACGATAGGAATCTCATTTTTACTCCGCCCATTAGAATTAATATACAATTCTTGGATCTTAATATTACAGTGAGGGAACAAAATCTTGTATGTAGCACGTATTTGAAACCTGTTATGAGAAATAGTTTTATCCGCTTCTCCAATTGTCGTCTCCCAATATGGTTGACTAATATCCCCATGAGTCAATTTCGCAGGTTAAAACGTAATTGTACTGATGATAATCACTTTGAAAAGGAAGCTTTAGACCTCAAACATCAATTTCTGGAAAAAGATTATGTAACCAATTTTTTGGAAGACTCACTGAATAAAGTTAGTCTAAGTCAGGGGGGCACAACCTGCGACCCGGGAGCCACATGCGGCCCTCGATACCATTCTGTGTGGCCCTCAACCATCTGGTAAAAGACATGTATGTCTATGTCTTGTGAATGCTCATATGTATCTTTCATGTATTCTCCCATTATATGGGAGTACTAGAAGTGTAAATAGACATTGATGGTATGTTCAATATGCCATAAATACAGTATTTTAGTTGGTAATATAATTTTAAGTTTTATTTTTGGCCCTTGGAATTGGTTCAGGCTGAACATGTGGCCCCCAACCAGAAAAGGTTGTGCACCCCTGGTCTAAGTAAAAGGCACCAATGTCTAGTGATAATCCTTTCCACCATCTTATATTTAGAGTGATATGGCAAGATCACTCTAAGTGTATCTTCTTTACCTGTTTCTAGCTTGGGGGCAAACATTTATTTTCTCCCCCAAGCTATGCAGACAAAAATAGACAGTTATATTAAAGGCTGTCCGTGCCGTTGTGCAAATTGTGGAACGCACACAGACTCCATCCGTGTTTTGCGTACCGCAAAAAACAGAACAGTCGTGTGCATGTAGCCTTGTACTGACTCTTTTGCCATAAAACAATATACTAATCTGCTCAGCTCTTCCTGCTCTATAACATGCTTTATAACATGCTGCCTGTAGTTCAGGTTGCATTTTCATGGTGACAAGGTTATAGACACCTTTGGAACAATTTTGTTTTTGTTTTGTTTTTTATTGCATTTTACTCATTTTTGGTTAAAATATTTTTTTCAATTGGTCTTTATTAAAAATCTGTGTATTTGCAGAGAAGCAGGCTTTTTAACCCTTATCTTTGAACTTCTGACAGTTCATAAACACATTTTAACTTTCACACTTGCATTGTTGGATTCCGGCAGGCAGTTCCGTCGCCTGAACTGCCTGCCGGATCTGGCAATCTGTATGCAAACAGATATCATTTGTAGACGGATCCGGATGTGGATCCATCTCACAAATGCATTGCAATACCGGATCCGTCTCTTTGGTTGTCATCCAGAAAAACATTTTTCTGGAACACTTGGGGCTGGATCCGGCATTAATGCATTTCAATGGAAATTAAGGAATTCTCAGGATTTTTGTCCGGAGAGAAAACTGCAGCATTCTGCGTTATTTTCTCCCGCCAAAAAACTTAAGAGGGACTGAACTAATGCATCTTGATGCATACTGAACGGAATGCTCTCCATTCCAAATGCATTAGGATAAAACTGATCAGTTTTTTTCCTGTATTGAGCCCCTAGGACGGAACTCAATTCCAGAAAAGTTTAACACAAGTGTGAAGGTACCCTAAGTCACAATTTTTATCTCTTTGAAAAGAGTTGAGTTATAAGTGTTTATGAGCCAAATATCTCCAAACATTTTTCAGTAACTTACTTTTTTGTTTTGTAATGCTTTAATATCCAAGAATACACATAGGGGGTGATTTAGTAACCAGAAATATGCCTATATTAGGAACTTTGCGCTGCAATCTGGGACTTTTCCCCACTCACGCCAGGTCTAAAAAAGTGGGTGGGGACCTGTTTTATTTATCATTTTCTATGTGTGGTTTAGGTGTAGAAAATGGTCTAAATGTAAGACTGCTAGGAAGCTGTTTTACATTTTGAAACAGCGGTGGATCAGCTGAAATTATAGGGGATATTAAGACCGCCATTTATATTGCTGGTCTTAATAAGTGACCCCCATAGTGTTTTATAATGCCATTTGCTGTATTGTGTTGTTTAAAAAACACTTGCCTGTAATGTATTTCATAATTCATTATACACTTTAAAATAACACCTGACTGCATAAAAAATGCGGAAAAAATGCAAAAGGGTTCGTCACATTTATTGATTCAAAAGTCTTAGGCCTCTTTCACACGGGCGGTAGAGTAGGTACGCAATTACAGTCAGTTTTGACTGCGATTGCGTTTCAATGTTCACTTTTTATTGCGCGGGTGCACTGCGTTTTGCATTCGCATGATAAAAAACTGACTGTGGTACCCAGACCCGAACCCGAACTTCTTCACTGAAGTTCGGGTTTGGGTTAGGTATTCTGTAGATTTTCATATTTTCCCTTATAACATGGTTTCAGATGAGCAGTGATTTTCACGCATCACTTGTGCATTGCGTGAAAATCGCAGCATGTTCTATATTCTGCGTTTTTCATGTTAAAAATGAATGGGGATGTGTGAAAATCGCAAACATCCGCAAGCAATTGCGGATGCAATATGATTTTCACGCATGGTTGCTAAGGAGACGAGGGATGAGTTACCCGGGACCCCATTTACTTTATTATTTTCCATTGCAACATGGTTAAAATGTAAAATAATAGCATTCTTTAATTCAGAATGAAAAGGTCCATTGTGGTGTTAAAAATAAAAAAAATTGTAACTCACCTCATCCACTTGATCGCGCAGCCACGTTGGTCTTCTTTCTTCTTCTTGCAGGAACTGACTGGAAAAGGACCTTCGGTGACGTTATCGCGCTCACCACATGATGAGCTCGGTGACATCAGCCCAGGTCCTGCTAAATGAAGATTTCCAGCCAGGTCCTGCAAGAAGAAGAAGAAAGAAGACCAGCCCGGCTGCGCGATCAAGTGAATGAGGTGAGTTACAATTTTATTTATTTTTAACCCCACAATGGACCTTTTACTTAGCATTCTGAATTAAAGAATGCTGTTATTTTCCATTATAACCATGTTATACTGTAATGGAAAATAATAAAATATACAGAACACCGATCCCAAACCCGAACTTCAGTGAAGAAGTCCGGGTTCGGGTCTCCGTACCACAGTCAGTTTTTTATCACGCGCGTGCAAGACACATTGCACCCGCGCGATAAAAACTGAACATCGGAATGCAAATCGCAGTCAAAACTGTCTGCAATTGCGTACCTATTCGCACGATTTTCACTGAACGTAGACGCAACGCATCCGGACCTAATCTGGACACGCTTGTCTGCAAGGGGCCTAAGGTGGATTTACATGGCCCTGTTGTCGGTCAGATTATTGGGAATTAATATTCCTGCAAACGCTGGTTCCCAACAATGTGCCTCCGATCACCCAATGAACGAGCGAAACGCTTGTTCATCAGGTGATCTTCTGTCATTGGTGCAGGCACACCAATTATCCTTTCTGGGCAGCAGATAGTGCTTTTTAAATAGCAATCTGCTGCCCAGAAATGATGTAGCTATAGCGATCCCTCGTCCTCATACTGTGAAGCAGAGCACTGCATGTAAATGCGCGGTCTCCTTCACTGAGCGAGCAGCCAACTGTCGGGTAGAAATGCTTCCTTCTCAACAATCTGGTGTTGGATCGGAGGATCTAAACCCACCTTTGCAATTTTTCATAATTGTGGTACATGTTTAAAATTGTATTCATCTTTCCCTTGTTGATTTGATTTTGCAAATTTTTCTTTTTACTTTTTCTGTCTAGAAACTCATTACAATACTGACCCATACTGACTTTTATACCACTTTTTGAAGTGGAAGAGGCTAGTGTTAAATGGCAAAAAGTCAAAATATTGGTGAGAAACGCTTGCACCAAAATATATGACTTTTGTATGCTAGTTTTCTGTCATATGTTTCCCACCCTAGAGTGCCTTTCTTCATACTAATTGATATTAGTTTAAAGTTCATTAAACAGATTGATTTTCACCAAAACAGTCATGCATTGGCTGAAATTAAACAGCGCACAGTCATTTTACCTATTGCTGATACCCTGGCATAATCTGGAACAAATTCGGCCCTCATTATAATTCTTCTCCAATAATTAGCAGTTCACAAACAATCTTTTCATGAAAGAACATACCCAGGAAGATCGTTAGTTTATTGCCCACTGTGATCGAACATGTAAAGGTGGCTAAAAGGTGTTGGCATAATGATTGTTCTTTCAATGGTCGTTAAACCACTGACCTACTGTATATGGCCTCCTTATATGTGCAAATTATGAACAGTTTGTCAAAAAAAATTCAATGTTCATATCTTAACACAGATTCTTAGATTTCAAGGTCAGGGTCGGTAGAGTGCATGGTGCAAATCCCTAATTAACCGTACCTGCTGGGTGCCCTCTATAATGCCAGCAATAATCTGCAATAGTCTAAGTGGCTGTAATTTTCTTTGCTTGAATAGGTCCAAATGGGCTGATAAATTTCATAATACATATTTTAATGGGCCAGAGCTTCATTTTTCTGCTACACATCTTCAAAGCACCTTTTTTCCATCATATAATAGCATGATAATATTCTGCCCTGCATGCTGCTCACAGATGTGTGAAAAATAAAGACCACAGCACAAAATAAGGTCCAATATGTGCAACATTTCTGTCTCCCAGAGGTCAAGCAATCCCATAATGCAAGTGTCCAATATCTACACCATCGCATATGCAAATGATTAATAAAACAGCCAATTAATATCCATTATTTTAGGAATACAGTTAAGTGCTATAGAGGAGGAGGAGGGGCTGTACAGCGTAAAAATATACATACATCATTAGTGACTCTGTGGCAGGTGGAACATGCCTTTTTATATTTCCGTTTTATTTGGTCTATAATTTTTTTTTATGTTTAGCCCCTTTCTGACATGTATAGTAAATGTCAGGTCTTTAACCCCTTCAAGACACATCCATTTTTCACCTTCAGGACGCAGCCTAATTTAGCAAATCTGACATGTGTCACTTTATGTGGTAATAACTTTAAAATGCTTTTACTTATCCAGGCCATTCTGAGATTGTTTTCTCGTCACATATTGTACTTCATGACAGTCGCAAAATTGAGTCAAAATATATATTTTTTTATTGAACAATGGAATTAAAACAAGCTACAAAATAAAATGAAATTGGTGTACATGGGTTACCTTACTTGAAGTGTTTATGCTATATTCGTACATTTCTTTACATGGTATTTATTGTACCGTACATGATCGTATTTCACATGACTATAGACACATAAGACATGGATGGAAGGGCACATACACAAGGAAGATAATGAGGAAGTTACAGAGGTGGTTTTTATTGATACGTCTTATTTAAGCTGAAGATAATGCATTATTCATGTATCGTGCTGAATATTGTGTAAGCGGAGATGAACACCACAGTCCCCATACCCTGTCGAACTTAGACTCACATCGCCTATGCTTGTATACAATATATTCCTATGAAATTATGACATTTACCAATGTTTTTTATTGGTTAAGTGATGGACTTCTCTCTCCCATCCATCTCAAGCCAATGGCTTTCCTTGCCAAGAATAGTGATTCTCGGAGGAATACTCTGATATAATAGGAGTATACCGCATCATCTAATATACCGAATAAACATATCTTAGGGTGGGTGTGAATCGGTAGCTTGGTCAAATCTGCTAGGAATTGAGTGATTTTTATCCAGAATGCTCTGATAATGGGGCAAGTCCACAGAAAATGCCAAAAGTCTGCACCATCCCTGGCACAGCAATGGCATCTAGTGTGGGATAATCTATCCATCTTATGCAGCCTGACCGGTGAGAGGTGAGATGGATAATACATAGCTGTATGAAACGATTATTAATCCTCGGGGACACATACATAGTTGATTTCAGCAATTCAGAAATGTCTTCATCCGACAAGTCAGGGACCACAGTCCTCCATCTATCCAGCACCTTTAACTGTTTACATTGTATTCTAGTAGCGATTAAATGAGTGTATATAATAGATATAATACCTCTAGGACCCTGTGACCTCAAAACTCCAATTAAAGGATATTTGGATATAGATACCGCAGTGCCAGGAAATTGGGCATTTATCGCATGTCTGACCTGCAAGTAGTGGTAGAATCCTGTCACGGTGGGGAGTGGGGGGGAAACTCCACACCATATAATTTAGGTTGGTGGGATAAGCCATTAGGCCTGGAAACAGGAATAAAGGGAGCAGGTCACCTTCTAACACATCCCTAAACTGTATGAGCGAAGCCTAATGGTGGGAGGGCTCATACCCGGAACCTCGGGCCCTACTAACCCTAGAGATCCCTGGTAATAATGTCAGGGCTAGGGGATGACCTGTTCATCCACGACACGGATGAACTGGAGTCTCCAGCAGGCCTAGCAACAAGAAAGGAGCAGACAGTAGCATAAACCAGATTGGCAGGTAAGCACCCAGTGCAAACAACACACACTGAAACAACAGCACTTACCTGCCACAACTGGATTAAACAACATCTTCTACTGACTAGTGGATCCCCTCTGGGAAACCCTGGAGCCCACTTCCACAGGTGGGTGGTCAACGCGGTTCCCCCTTCGAGGAACCCAGGAGCCCCCTCACCAGAGGCACAACACACAGGAAAAAGCCTTGCATACATGCTGGACGAAAACCACCAAAAGGCCAGACATGAAATGACAACAAGATGTACACCACACCCTGAACATAAACCCACACCAAACATGAACACAGGAAAGGTAGGGAACATGGAGGAAACATAAGGGATGACAATCTATGTCCAACAAGGTGGCCCTCAAACTGGACAGATGGTAAGGTCCAGGATGGCAGCATAACTCCAGCTCCACAAGAAGCTGAAGTCCCACTAACCTCATGCTCCAAGCCAAAGTACTATAAGAGCCCACACCCAGCTCCAGCTTGCTCACACTTTAACCCCATACCCACCAGAATGGGAAGGGACAACAACCTTAAAGGGGAAGTATGTACACATGCTAAAAACTACACGTTGCCACCGGCAACAAGCATGCACGGCTAAAGTGTTACGGTTTACTACCACCAGACCATGACACATTCGTGACAAAACCTGTACGGGTCATATGACATTGCTTTTGAAAGTTACTAAATGGATAAACCACATTGTCTTGGTATACATCCTTAAGGGGCATCCTTGTCAAGTTCCTCTCCCCAGAGTGAAATAAGGTGAGGAGACACCATTAACAGACACATTGGATCTGGGATTCCTATATAAGATGGAAACCCATTGGATAAAGGCCGACCCAAAATCAAATCGCTGGAGTGTACACAATAAGTATGGCCATTCAACTGAGTCGTCCCTCGAGGGATGCCATAGCCCACCGCTGTTCTTGTCTAACTACTATCTGAGTAAGTACTTGTACTCGTCTGATATTTTCATTCATGGATTCAGCATAAACCCAGATTGATCAGTGTGGATAATACTGAGGATGCATTTATTCAACCTGACTGCTAAAATTTTAGCAAGAATTTTATAGTCAAGGTTTAACAAAGATATCGGCTGATGCGAGCCACATTCCAATGAATTGTCATCAGGTTTAATAACCACTATTGTGGCGTCATATAGGGATGGTGGTAACGTGCCTGTTGAGAAGGCCGCTGTATACATTTTCTCTAGAGGATCTAAGAGGAGATCTAAATATTTAGCATATACTTCTAATGGAATACCGTCCGGCCCCGGAGATTTCCCATTAGCCAGAGAGGACAATACCGAGGCGATCTCCTCCTTAGTGATGTGAGAGTCCATTATAGCCTGAATTCCTGAAAGTGGTGGACTATCGCCGTCGCCTTAAGCAGCGGGGCACCATCTACTGACTGAATGTGCAAAACTGCTGGAGACCTCTGGTTTTGATGCACAAAATGTGCCAGTAATTTACTGGACTGGTTACCTAATTCATAGTACGTTCATTTAGTAAACAATTTGTGTTGTGCTTTCTCCTTCAATAGAGTAAGGTATTGGCGACCCTTAAATAACCATTCCTGTCTATTGGGATCAGTGGGGTCAGCTACATAAACTGCCTCTAGTCTGGTACATTCCTCTGCCACTTCCATCTCTTGACAGGCTGAAGCTCGTTTAACATATGCTATGGATGACTTCAGGCAACCCCTAAGGTAGGCTTTCAGGGTTTCCCATAGTACTGATGGATTTTAAAGGACTTATGATTAGTTAAAAATATAGCTGATCAGGTATCCGGTCATTCGGTTTTAGAAGTGTCAGCCAAAATAGATGTATTCTCATGGAGACAGTTGGTCGATCCATTGAAGTAAATATGGTTAATTGTATGGGTGAGTGATCAGATATTCCTCGTACCCCATAATTTATATCTGAAACTTTGCCGTACAGCAGAGGGTTGCCCAAAGCATAGTCAATGCGCAAGAGAGATTGATGATTAGAGGAATGACAAGAGTAGGTAGCGATATTAGGGTTCCTGAGTCTCCATATGTCTACCCATCCCACCTCCTGTAGTAGGTTAGTTAGTAGGGGTGAGGGTATGGGAGACAGGTTCTGCATTGTTTGTTGGGTTAAGTTTATCTATTGAAGGGTCTAAAAGCATAGTATAATCACCAATGCATATAATCAAGACTTGCGGAAAGGCAGCAGCGAACGCCACAGCTTGAGTCACCACAGCCATGGTTGCAGCAGGGAGAACATAAATACCCATTATGACATACAATGTACAGTTGATGAATGCCGCTACAAAAATATATCTACCCTCCGGTCAATAACCAGGCTATCTACCTCCCACCTCACCGGTGTATGTATCATGAGAGAGACTCCCCTAGAGTAGGACGTATGACATGCCCACTGTACCCATGGCTTTTGCAACCTATTAGTATAATCAGCAATGAGATGAGTTTCCTGAAGGCACAGGATGTGAGGATTGAAGTTTCTGATTCTTGTAAAAACCATTGCTCTTTTTCTCGGACTTCCCAATCCTCTAACATTCCATGATAATATTCTTAATTCTGCCATTGTGGTAGCCTATAGATATGCCTGAATGTGTTTATAAGTGCCATGTCTCAGTAGGTAAACAGCAATGATATTCAATTGAACACCTAGCGGTACCCATATCACCCTTATCACACCTATCGGGCGGATGACTCGTATAGCAGCATTACAAACAAACCAAAAAAGAAAAATGAGAAAGGAAAAATAAAATACGTGTGTAAACCATAAGTGAAAAATGCACAAAACTGTGCATTAATTGTGGCTGTCATGACAGGGAGTGCTGGGGACTGTTGTCGTCGTCATTTGCACTAATGTTGCCACGTGAAAAAAAGGGAAAAGTGCTAACATGTATCTCAAAATAACAATGATAATAGTGTCATTTTAGCTAAATTGATTATATCTCACACATCAAGAAAGTAGCGAGGAGTGAAAGTCTACAAAGCAGGGGACTCCAAAATGTTGGCTCAGATCACAGGCCTGGCAGGTCTTCCCTTGCCGTTGATCCAGGCACTTTCTTTAGTGGGTGTGTTGAAGAATCTGGTTGTTTCCCCATCAACTATTCGCAATCTGGTCTCTTGACCACTGTGAAGGTTGCTCTCCGTTTCTGTAGCTTAGCCAAGAAATCTAGAAACAGCATAATGGAAGTGTTCTCAAATCTGATCTCTTGTTTTCTTCTGGCTAGTTGTAGGATGTGGTCTCGATCAGTGGAGTTAAGTTAGCGGGCAAGCATAGGGCGAGGAGGAGCACCTGGGGGAGGAGGCTTAGCTGGGACACGATGCGTCCTCTCAATTGCGAATGCAGTGGAAAATTTTGCTTTTGGAAACATGGCATTAAGCCAATGAATCATGAATTCACAGGGGTTAGAGCCTTCAGGCCGATCATTTTCAAGTTATTTCATCTTAAGTGATTTTCATAATTGCCACATTTTTGCTGCCAAAAGTCGACTTTTTTCTCAAGAGAGGCAAGTTACAGGTCTCAGCTTCTCGGACCCTGTCACGCAAGTTTTGAATATCGTGCCTTAATAGCCCTAGGTCCACTTTGACCTTCTCCATATTACCCGATATTGATGATCTTCAGGCTTAGATAGCATGTAGTAGTTGGTCGGTGACCTGTTTTAAAGTAGGTTCAGCATGGGGCTCGGTCTCTCCCACCACTGCATCTGTAGCTCCGGGGGAGGAAAGTCTGGATAGTGAGTCAGCACCATCTTGGGCTTCTGTGCGTGCAAAGAATTTTAGCTTCTCTGCTGCTGTGAGGGACTTGTTCCTTGCCATACTGCATCCCTGTGGTCTGCCCGACCTCCTGCCTCTGTATTGAGGAATTGTGACGGCTGTTAAAGTTCAGGATGGTAAGAGTTGAGATATCGTGGAGCGGAGCTTACTCAAGCACGTCTGTACATTGAAATTTGGAAAAATCAGCAAATTCCCAAATTTCAATTTCTCTACTTTTATAATAGATAGTAATATCTCCAAAAATAGTTATTACTTTACATTCCCCATATGTCTAATTCATATTTGGATCACTAAGGCTTAGGAGTTTAGAAGCAAATCCTAAAATTTGTAAGAAAATTTCCAAAACCCAATTTTTTCAGGACCAGTTCAGTTAGTCACTTTCTGGGGCTTACATATTAGAAACCACACATAAATCACCCCATTTTATAAACTACACCCCTCAAAGTATTCAAAACTGATTTTACATCCGTTATTTGAGGCTCTCCTCATTCTTTGAGATCACCCACTGAACTAACAGACAGATTAACTACCGTATATTATTTTCCCTGTCACGTATGCAGTGCAGGTGTCCTTCACGCAATAAATGGGTATATGACGTGCACCTAACTAACAGGCGGATTAACTATTATATTTGTGTGTCAGTGGTACAAAGTACAATGTTGCATTGCACCCACAAAAAATCGCTGTAGGTCACCCACATAATTAACAGCCAGATTTATAATTATTTTTCTTTGTCAACGGTGCAAAGATGGTGTATTGCACTGACAAAAAATCGCACTAACACTGTCCCTCACTTCAGCTGCCTGCTTTCTGTCCCTTCACTACTAAGAGCTGATGGGCAGTGCTACACGTGATCCAGCTTATATAGAGGCTGGGTCACATGATGCACCGGCCAATCGCAGCCATGCCATTAGTAGGCATGGCTGTGATGGCTTGTAAGGGCACACAGCTTAAAAGCTTGTTGATTGGCTGCCCTGCAGCCTTTCAACAAGCTTTATAAAATGCCTGAACACCGAACTCGAACCCAAACTTTACTGGCAAAGTTCGGGTTTGGGTATCAAAAATCGTTAAGTTCGGTACGCACCTGAAATTTACAGTTCAGGTTCTCTAAACACTACTTAACAGTAGTGTTGAGCGCGAATATTCGAAAAGCAAATTTTTATTACAAGTATTGCCACTTTCGGAATTCGTGAATATTTAGAATATAGTGCTATATATTCGTAATGTAGAATATTCATTATTATTTTTTTAACACAGTACACATCAGGTGATCATCCCTCTCTTCTTCTAGTTGTGGGCCAATGAGAAGGCTTTGTCACAGCTTAGGAACATCCCTAGCACCCAATAGAAAAGTTGCTTACCCCATTAGCATTACACGAATAATACTTTGCCGATTTTCGCAATCAAGAATATTATCTCAGATTCGCAAATTCACAAATATATGACGAATATTCTACAAAGTATTCGCGAAATGTCGACAGGTTCATTTGACAGGTTAGATCATGTGCTATTTTTATAGAGCAAGTTGTTACAGACGCGACAATACCAAATATGTATACTTTTTTGTTGTTGTTTGTTTCAGTTTTACATACTAAAGCATTTAAAAAAAAAATATTTTTTAGTGTGTCCACATTTTGAAAGACATAGTTTTTATTTTTTTGGGCGACTGTCTTATGTAGGGGCTCATTTTTTTCGGTATGAGGGGTTAGTTCATGTGATATTTTTATAGAGCTAGTTGATTTGGATGCGGCGATACCTAATATGTCTACTTTTCTTATTTTCCCTATTTAAAAAAAATATATTTACTTTAATTTTGAGGAAAAAATTTATTCTAAAAAATAAATAAAAAATCTCACTTGTTTGTACTTTTTATATTTGTACCACTGTGGAACTTCACGTTTTTAGGGTTTGATCCCTGTTTCCAATACATTATGTATTGTACTGAATTGAGCTGTCAGCCTCTTACACAGTAAGACTCAGCCTGCCAGCTGGATCTCCTGGCCTTCCGTAGCCGGTAAGCCAATATGTCTGTGTAAGGCATTGGGGTTGCCATGGCAACTATCGGCCTCCTGCCAGCACAGCGCGGGGTGCCGATGGAATCATAAGGCACCACATTCCCCCACGTACATGTACATGATTTTGCGGGAAGGGGTTAAAGAGTTTCTGCCACTAATATAAATTTATCCCATCCAACAGATATCGCAGTTATATCACTTTCCCCAAATACAACCGTTTGTCAAAACGGCCTTATTCTAAAGTTATTAGCCCAGGGCTCGACAAATCCCAGGCGCCAGGTAGCCATGGCAACTAGGAATTTAGTCCTGGTGCCCGTTTTCAAAGGTGCCCGGGCGATGAGTGCGGAGCTGCCGTTCTGTCCGGAGGCAGCACCGTTTGAAACAGCTCCGTCACAGCACACAATAGCAGAGACGCTGGCAGCAGGGAGGGGAGGGAGGAGTGTAATCTGATCCTAGAGTGGAAGCTGCTTCTGCCAGCCCCTCCCCTCCCCGCCCACCAACCAATCAGAGCTGAGGCAAGGCAAGCACTAGCAGCTCTGAGTCTGAGTCACTGACACAAGTACAGGGAGTCTAAGAAGGAATCGAATGAGTCACAGGTTAAAAGAATCTAAAGATCCGACTTAGTGACTCATTCGATTCTTTGAGTTAAAAGAACCGTCAGTCAGACTCTAGAACAGTTTACACTGAGGCTGATGCTTTTGCAGCAGTGATAAGATTAACCACCTCAGCTCTCCTAGCTTATCACATTAATGACCAGACCACTTTTTACAATTCTGCACTACACTACTTTCACCATTTATTGCTCGGTCATACAACTTACCACCCAAATGAATTTTACCTCCTTTTCTTCTCACTAATAGCGCTTTTATTTGGCAGTATTTCATTGCTGCTGCCATTTGTACTTTTTTTGTTATTAATCAAAATTTTATGAAATTTTTCACTTTCAGTTGTAACTTTTTTTAAAAAAAACGACATCTATATATACATTTTTCTCTAAATTTATTGTTCTACATGTCTTTGATAAAAAAAAAATGTTTGGGTAAAAAAAATGGTTTGGGTAAAAGTTATAGCGTTTACAAAGTATGGTACAAAAATGTGAATTTCCGCTTTTTGAAGCAGCTCTGACTTTCTGAGCAGCTGTCATGTTTCCTGAGGTTCTACAATGCCCAGACAGTAGAAAAACCCCACAAATGACCCCATTTCGGAAAGTAGACACCCTAAGGTATTCGCTGATGGGCATAGTGAGTTCATAGAACTTTTTATTTTTTGTCACAAGTTAGCAGAAAATGATGATTTTTTTTTCCTTACAAAGTCTCATATTCCACTAACTTGTGACAAAAAATAAAAACTTCCATGAACTCACTATGCCCATCATGAAATACCTTGGGGTGTCTTCTTTCCAAAATGGGGTCACTTGTGGGGTAGCTATACTGCCCTGACATTTTAGGGGCCCAAATGCGTGCGAAGTAGTTTGAAATCAAAATCTGTAAAAAATGGCCTGTGAAATCCGAAAGGTGCTCTTTGGAATGTGGGCCCGTTTGCCCACCTAGGCTGCAAAAAAGTGTCACACATGTGGTAGCGCCGTACTCAGGAGAAGTTGGGGAATGTGTTTTGGGGTGTCATTTTACATATACCCATGCTGGGTGAGAGAAATATCTTGGTCAAATGCCAACTTTGTATAAAAAAAATGGGAAAAGTTGTCTTTTGCCAAGATATTTTTCTCACCCAGCATGGGTATATGTAAAATGACACCCAAAACACATTCCCAAACTTCTCCTGAGTACGGCGATACCACATGTGTGACACTTTTTTGCAGCCTAGGTGGGCAAAGGGGCCCACATTCCAAAGAGCACCTTTTGGATTTCACAGGCCATTTTGTACAGATTTTGATTTCAAACCACTTCGCACGCTGGGTGAGAGAAATATCTCGGCAAAATACAACTTTTCCCATTTTTTTATACAAAGTTGGCATTTGACCAAGATATTTATCTCACCCAGCATAGGTATATGTAAAATGACACCCCAAAACACATTCCCCAACGTCTCCTGAGTACGGCGATACCACATGTGTGACACTTTTTTGCAGCCTAGATGCGCAAAGGGGCCCAAATTCCTTTTAGGAGGGCATTTTTCGACATTTGGATCCCAGACTTCTTCTCATGCTTTAGGGCCCCTAAAATGATTTTTTTTGTTTTTTCTCACTAAGTCTCCCTTTCCACTAACGTGGGAAAAAAAATTCAATCTTTCATGGACTCAATATGCCCCTCAGCAAATACCTTGGGGTGTCTTCTTTCCAAAATGGGGTCATTTGTGGGGTGTTTGTACTGCCCTGGCATTTCTCCGCAATCATTACATGTATGGCCAGCATTAGGAGTTTCTGCTATTCTCCTTATATTGAGCATACAGGTAATGAGATTTTTTTTTTCCGTTCAGAAAAAATGAATGGCACAAATTTCTTTATTCGCATCGATCAATGTGGATGAAAAAATCTCTGCCAAAAAAAAATAAAGGAGGGGAAAAGCGTCTGCCAGGACATAGGAGCTCCGCCCAACATCCATACCCACTTAGCTCGTATGCCCTGGCAAACCCGATTTCTCCATTCACATCAATCGATGAATAGATTGATGAATAGATCATTGCCGGAATTTTTTTGATTTTTTTTTTTATATACAAAGTGTTTGCCAAAGCATGTGAACACCGCCGCCTCCTCAGCTCATATGCCCCGGCAAACGTATCTTTTACTGCAGAGGACAAATCTCGTCTTGCAGCGCCGCATACACCGACTTCTGTGTAATCTGACAGCAGCGCAATGCTTCTGTCAGAATGCACATCAGTGCTGCAGCTAGCTGATCGGTTGGTCCACCTGGAAGGTAAAAAAAACAAAACTAAAAAGAAAAAACCAGGCCGCAATGCAATAAATTTATGAACTTTATAAAACCATTTGAACGGAACATATAAACTTTATTAAACATTTTGAACAGAACGTTAACTTTTTTGCTTACCGGTGATTTTTATATATTTATTTTTTTGTTACCTTTATAGGACAAACCTCTCCTTCCCCATGGGACAATGTGCAAAGCGCAAATTGCCGAAAGATGTGGCGAAGTACATTATGCACTTTGTCCCAGGTGAAAGGAGAGGTTTGCAGCAGCTGTGAGTGAAAGGGCCCTAATAGCCCTGTGTGCCTGTCCTGTGAGATGCAATCCCTATGCTAAGTGTACCTGTGTGTGGTACTTCCGGAAACACTCCCCTAAGCATAGGGCAGGGTGGTCAGGGCAGTCAGGACAGAAATAGCGGGTGTCACGCCTTATTCCACTCCTGCTACAGACACAACATCTTTTTCGGGGTGACGGTTGGGTTGAGGTACCAGCAACGACATTGGGGAAATGTCGCTCGTGTAGACGGCTCATTACACTGGTGGATGAGGCCACGGAACCTCCTGGACACAGGAGGTTCTCGATGATCTCTTCCTGAAATTTGAGGAAGGATCCTGTTCTCCCAGCCTTACTGTAGAGAACAAAACTATTATATGCAGCCAATTGAATCAAATATACAGACACCTTCTTATACCAGCATCTGGTGCGTTGGGAAACTAAATAAGGAGCCAACATTGAAGTCCGCCCCTCCCATGTGAAGGTTATAGTCGTGG
Source organism: Bufo gargarizans (assembly GCF_014858855.1). Taxonomy (NCBI): domain Eukaryota; kingdom Metazoa; phylum Chordata; class Amphibia; order Anura; family Bufonidae; genus Bufo; species Bufo gargarizans. The sequence goes on from NC_058083.1 coordinate 219,327,123, forward strand.
ACTGAGAGGGGCTTTTCAATGACACTGGTTGCCCGTTCTATTTGTATTGTCGTGTCTGCGTGAATGGAGGAGAGCATGTAAACGTCACGCTTGTCTCTCCATTTCACTGCGAGCAGTTCTTCGTTACACAAGGCAGCCCTCTCCCCCCTTGCAAGACGGGTGATAACGAGCCATTGGGGGAGGCCCCGGTGACTAGGTCGCGCGGTGCCACAGCAGCCAATCTGTTCTAGGAACAAATGCCTGAAGAGGGGCACACTTGTGTAAAAATTGTCCACATAAAGATGGTACCCCTTGCCAAATAAGGGTGACACCAAGTCCCAGACTGTCTTCCCACTGCTCCCCAGGTAGTCAGGGCAACCGACCGGCTCCAGGGTCTGATCTTTACCCTCATAGATCCAAAATTTGTGGGTATAGCCTGTGGCTTTTTCCCAGAGCTTATACAATTTGACCCCATACCGGGCGTGCTTGCTTGGGATGTATTGTTTGAAGCCAAGGCGCCCGGTAAAATGTATAAGGGACTCGTCTACGTAGATGTTTTGCTCAGGGGTATACAAATTTGGTGTTGAAGTGGTCTATGAGTGCCGAATTTTGTGGAGCCGATCAAAAGCTGGGTGGCCTCTGGCACAGGAGGTGCTGTTATCGCTAAAGTGCAGGAAACGCACGATGGTCTCAAATCGTGTCCTGGACATAGCAGCAGAGAACATGGGCATGTGATGAATTGGGTTTGTGGACCAATAGGACCGCAATTCATGATTTTTGGTTAGACCCATGTTGAGGAGAAGGCCCATAAAAATTTTAATTTCGGAAACTTGGATGGGTTTCCACCGGAAAGACTGGACATAAAAGCTTCCCAGGTTGGCGGCTATAAATTGAGTGTCATACCGATTTGTTTCTGCCACGACTAAGTCCAAGAGCTCTGCAGTCTAGAACAGCTCAAAAAATCCCAGGGCTGAACCGATCTGAGCTGTCTCAACCCGAACTCCAGACTGGGCAGTGAAAGGGGGAACTAATGGTGCGGCTGAAGTTGGGGACTGCCAATCAGGGTTTGCCAGCACCTCAGGGACTCTAGGGGGTCTACGGGCCTGTCTGTGTGGTGGCTGCGATGGGGTAACTATTGCACATGCCACCGTACCAGCTTCAACTGCCCTTCTGGTGCTCGCCACTTCACCATGTTGTACGGCAGTGCTGGTACTAGGTCCAGGATGGGCTACGCTGCTGGTGTATGCCTCACCACGTAATCCGACAGCGCCAGCCCCACTCTGCTGCCCTTGAAGCGGATCCTGCACAACCTGTGGTCTAGCAACACGGGGCCGGGTACGCCTGGTGCTATCAGGGACCTCAACCTCCTCGTCCGAACTTTGGGTCAGACTGCCACTGCTTTCTACAGGTTCATATTCTGACCCGCTAGATTCGTCAGATGAGGGTTCCCATTCCTCATCCGACTGGGTCAGAAGCCCGTAGGCCTCTTCAGAAGAATACCCCTTGTTTGCCATTTGGTCAACTAAATTTAGGGGGTATTCCCTGAGACTACCCAAGAAAAAAAGCAAGCCTGTCTTACAAATGGGAGGCTAGCGAAGTACCGGAGGCCGCTGCGATTGAAAAAAATATCAAAACTGATTTTTTTATCGCCGCAGCGCTTGTAAAGTGATTGTGCAGTGATAAAAAAATAATAATTTTTTTGTCACTGCGGCGGGGCGGGCGATGATCATTGGCTGGCAGGCTGGTGACGAAACGCTCCTTTAACTTTTGCCGGCCCGCGATGTGCATGCGCGGGCCGGCTGTGAGCATAATCTCGCGTCTCGCAAGATGACGCACCGGCGCGTCAAGGAGGAATGAATCGACCGCCGCCAGGACGCATCCCTGCGTTAGGCGGTCGGGAAGCAGTTAAGGGACAGGAGCAGAGAGATAAGAGAAGTGACAGGACAGAGTTTAGATTACAGTTTGAATTAACCCTTTAGGATCAAATTGGCTTCTCAAGGAGATATATATGTTAAAAGGCATCCATTCTTCTGTCTCATTTAGTAGCTATATAACTAAGGGTACTTTCACACTTGCGGCAGGACGGATCCGGCAGGCTGTTCATCCTGTTGGATCCGTCCTTCCGCTGTTTCGCCGGACCACCGCTCCGCCCCCATTGACTATAATGGGGGCGGAGCTCTGGCGCAGCACGGCAGTGCATGGTGAAAGGCCGCCGGACTAAAAGTACTGCATGTCTAACTTTTTAGTCCGGCGGCCTCTCACCACGAACTGCCGTGCTGCGCCGTAGCTCTACCCCCGTCCCCATTATAGTCAATAGGGTCCGGGGACGGAGCGGCGGTATATGTAACATGGTATACAGCATTATTGGGGGGGCTCTATGGAAAAGTGGGGGGGAGCACTATGGGGGCACCTACTAGGGGCTTTATGACGCGGCTCCGCCTGGCTCCTAACTTTTTTAGCTGGCTCCTAGATTCTAAGGAAATGTGTCAAGCCCTGTATTAGCCTACCTGTCACCCCATGGCAAATCAGTTTTGATATTCAGTTACTGTAGGTTGCATCCTGCATTGGAGCCATATAATGTAGGACTAAAGAAATGTCATTGGTAAGAACAGGGGACATGATTAGTGTCACATATTCTGCTGATGTCAGGACACGTCTCACTGACCTAAGGCATGATGGGACAGCAGGCACGTGATAAACCAGGAAGTAGGATTCAAGCATCGGAGATGAGAGAAAACTGCAAATGAGCTAAAGTTAAATTATTTTTTTTTTTTAAGTATTCAAGAAGTAAAAGGAGCTAGAGTAATTGATGAAAATACACTTTAGAGTGAAAAGTAGTTTATGGCACAACCCTTTAACCATAGCGCTGGTTCAGGAGTGGATGCCATAAGCAGGTAGGACTGTTTTACGCAGCAGACATCTGCTGGTAGTGTCCATGACTGGAGGCAACTCCCAGACATCTGCTGGTAGTGTCTGTGGTGGGAGGCAATTCCATTCTCTGACATTTAAGCCCTCAGATTCCATGGTTAATTGTAACCACGGCATCTGAGAAATCATTTATCAGGAACGTGCTGCTAGCTGTAACTGAACTCCCCCCCTGCAACGAGATCAAAGGATCTGTTCAGTTGCTATGGCAGCTGGAAGCCTTGAGAATACTGGATTGATAGGAGTGGTTATCTTAAAGAGAACCTGTAACCACCAAATGCATAGTAGTCTGTAGGCAGCACGTTATAGAGTAGGAGGAGCTGAGCAGATTAATATACAATTTTGTTGGAAAAGATTCAGTAAAACTTGTAACTTATACATTTATCTCTCAGCTTTTTCTGAACTTAAGACCACTCCCATGAACAACTATCAGTGACTGACAGCTATCTGTGTATATACTTAAATAAAGAATGCTATCAATCGCTGATAACACCTCCCCTGTGTACAACTATCAGTGACTGACAGCTATATATATTACACAGAGAATACTATCAATCACCATTCCCCTATGTACAACTATTGGTGACTGACAGCTATCTATGTATACACTGTTAAACATAAAATGTTATCAGTGACTGATAACACCTTTCTGTGTACAGCTATCAGTGACTGACAGATATCTTTGTATACACACTTACACATAGAATACTACCAATCACTGATAACACCTCCCTGTGTACAGCTATCAGTGACTGACAGCTATCTATGTATACACACTTACACAGAGAATACTATCGATCACTGATAACACCTCACCATGTACAGCTATCAGTGAATGACAGCTAAATATGTATACACACTAATACAGAGAATTCTATCAATCACTGATAACACCTCCCCCATGTACAACTGAAGTCAGAAAAAGCAGAGGGTTAAATGTATAAATTACAAATTTTACAGAATTTTTTCCCCATAAAACTAATCTGCTCAGCTCCTCCTGCTCTATAATATGCTGCCTACAGATCTACAGATTACATTGCATTTTAAATCTTGATATATATATATATATATATATATATATATATATACAGTCCTGATCAAAAGTTTAAGACCACTTGAAAAATGGCAAAAAAATCATATTTAGCATGGCTGGATCTTAACAAGGTTCCAAGTAAAGCTTCAACATGCAACAAGAAGAAATGGGTGTGAGACAAAACATTTTTTGAGCATTCAATTTAAAGAAAACAATGAATAAACTGAAACAGGCTGTTTTTCAGCTTATCAAAAGTTCAGGACCACACCTCCCAAAAAAAAAAAAAATCCCCCCCAAAACAGAAATCCAACTTCCAAACATGAACTCAGTAATGAGTAGCTCCGCCGTTATTGTTTATCACTTCAAAAATTAATTTCGGCATGCTTGACGCAAGCGTTTCCATGAGGTGAGTGGGAACATTTCTCCAAGTGGTGAAGACGGCCGCACACAGGCCATCTACTGTCTGGAACTGTTGTCCATTTTTGTAAACTTCCCTTGCCATCCATCCCCAAAGGTTCTCAATTGGATTTAGATCAGGGGAACACGCAGGATGGGCCAAAAGAGTGATGTTATTCTCCTGGAAGAAGTCCCTTGTCCTGCGGGCATTGTGTACTGTAGCGTTGTCCTGTTGAAAAACCCAGTCGTTACCACACAGACGAGGGCCCTCATGAGGAATGCTCTCTGCAACATCTGGACATAGCCAGCGGCCGTTTGACGCCCCTGCACTTCCTGAAGCTCCATTGTTCCACTGAAGGAAAAAGCACCCCAGACCATTATGGTGCCCCCTCCACTGTGGCGCGTAGAAAAGGTGGGTCTGCTTGTCATGCCAGTAATGTTGGAAACTATCAGGACCATCAAGGTTACATTTTTTCTCATCAGAGAATAAAACTTTCTTCCACCTTTGAATGTCCCATGTTTGGTGCTCTCTTGCAAAGTCCAAACGAGCAGATCTGTGGCGTTCAAGGAGACGAGGTCTTTGAAGACGTTTTTTGTTTTTGAAGCCCTTCAGTCTCAGATGCCGCCTGGTAGTTATGGGGCTGCAGTCAGCACCAGTAAGGGCCTTAATTTGGGTCGAGGATCGTCCAGTGTCTTGACGGACAGCCAATTGGATCCTCCGGCTCAGTGCTGATGACATTTTTTTGGGTCTTCCACTTGACTTTTTTCTTCCATAACCCTCAGGATCATTTAAGAAATTCCAAATGACTGTCTTACTGCGTCCCACCTCAGCAGCAATGGCGCGCTGTGAGAGACCCTGCTTATGCAGTTCAACAACCCGACCACTTCAAAAAGGGAGAGTTTTGTTGTATATGATACCAATAGTCTGTGACGAGCAGAGAGCAGTGAAACTCTCACAATGTTGGTAATATAATGACAGGAGTTCAAATTTAATGCAAACTGTGTTCAGCCCTCTCAGGAAGTGTACACTTTTTCAAAGATGTCAGGACCAGTTCTGTGAAGCCATTTAGCTAGACATGTGGTTCTTAACCACTCTCACCCCCATCTCAATTCCATCTTTACCGTCAAAAGAAACATTCTCTTGAGATGGTAATAAAAGCCTTAGTGATGACTAAGAACATACGTTTGCTCCTAAGAATTCTCTCTGTAGTTCAAGGGCGATGTAGCAGACCCAGGAATATATCTTCAGCAACAGATTTATAATCTTAGTTCACTTGGATTGGATCATTAATTTGAATTACATATTTGACCCTTTTCCACGGGAAAGTCATATGACTGCACATGACATGAGAGTATCATGTGCATAATTGCATTCTCCAGTAATCAGGAACATTACCTGACTCAAAATTGTGCCAATCCCTTGTGAACTGGATCACAGTAAATTTACACATTTTCAAAAATTATATAATACCGCAGTATACAGTAGATATTTTCGGACTTCTGATTTGGATCTGTCACTGATATCTGGCATAAAGTTGATACAAGTCTGTATGACAACAATGAGCAGAATGTATTCCTGTTGTAATTAAATGTCTTTTGCACAGTATGTCTAAGCTCTTGAGTACGAGATCACCAAAAGGGCAATCCATGTTGTAGCTTACAAACTATCTATTCATCTATCTATCAATCTGTCTAATTATGTATTTATCATATTTTTCACCCTATAAGTTGCACTTTTCCCTCCATGGGAAAAATACTAATGAGTGCTTCCTTTATTGAAGCGCTCTTTAGTATAGGAGGACCGGGGAGCGGTGAATGCAATGCTTCCCATACGGGCTCTGTACTCACCACTTCTTGGTCTTCTTCGGCTGCTCACTGTGCTGTGTCCTGCGCACAGCATGAGATTGTCGACCCCCTTGACCGCAGTGTTGGGTCACAGCATGGCAGGAAGACCAGGAAGAGAGCTGGATGACAGGACTAATGGTGGGGTCCGGAGCAGGAGAGGTAAGTTGATTTTTTCTTCTTCTTTGATCTGTGATCTGCTTCACATGGGGGACTTTTTAACATGGAGGTCTGATCTGAGGTCTGATTGGGGGAGTCTTATAAGGTTTGATTGGTGGTCTGATCTGAGGTCTGAATAGGGGTGTTATTAACATTAGGGGTCTAATCTGAGGTCTGATTGGGCATCTTATTAACATTAGGGGTCTGATTGGTGGTCTTATTAAGATTGGGGGTCTGATTTGTGCTCTGAACTTAAATCTGATTAACATTAGGGGTCTGATTGGGTGTCTGAGCTGAGGTCTTATGAAAAATATATTTTTTCCTATTTTCTATCCCTAAAACCTAGGTGCACCTCATAGGGTGAAAAATGCGGTATCTATCTATAGAACTAATTATCTGTCTAATATCTATCTATCTATCTATCTATCATGCAAAAAATATTATAGCACTCCAGAATATCAGTAAGAATTTGTCAATTTATTTACTAATGTTCAATGTAGCATTTCAGTCCCACATTCTTTTTTCAGTGTGGGACTGAAATATTACACTGAATATGACTGAATAAATTGCCAAATTCTTACTCATATTCTAGACTACTGCAATATTCTTTGCATATTGCACATTATACCCTGGATCAAGGTGCAGATTGCTGGCCCCAATCTCATATCTATCTTGATGTATATCATCAATCTTAACTGACTAGCTATCTAATATCTATCTATCTATCTATCTGTTTATAATGCATTTGGAAAGTCTTTAGACCCTTTATTTTTATTTATTTTTTTCAACGTTTTGTTGTATGGCCTTGTGCTAAAATAAAATAAATTGTTTCCGCATCAATCTGCAGTCAATACCCCATAATGGGAAAATAGACACAGAATTTTGAAAATATATGCAACTGTATTAAGAAAGAAAACTTAAATTTCTCATGGATATAAGTATTCAGAGCCTTTGCTGTGACACTTGAAATTCAGCTCCAGTAGCCTCCCATTTCTCTTTATTATCTTTGAGATGTTTCTACACCTTGATTAGAGTCCATTTGTGGTAAATTCAGTTGATTGAACATGATTTGGGAAGACACACCCCTGTCTATAGAAGGTCTCACAGCCCAACCAGAGGCTTGACTTGAGCCCAATCGAAATGGCTGCTCACTGATGTTTCCCATCCAACATAACAGAGGTTGAGAGGATCTGCAGAAAAAAATGGCAAAAAATCTCCAAATACAGGTGTTCAAACCCTGTGACTTACCCAAGAGAATTGGAGACTGTAACCACTGCCACTGGTGCTTCAACAAAGTCCTGAGTAAAGGGTCTGAACACTTACGTCAATACAAAATGTTAGTTTTTCTTTTTTTAATAAATTAGCAAAGATTTCAAAAATTTTGTTCTCACTTTTGAATTATGGGGCATTAAATGCAGAACGATGGGGAAAAATGTGCACTTTATTTTATTTAGCGCAAGACCACAACATAACAAAATGTGAAAAAAGTGAAAAGGTCTGAAGACTTTCCAATTGCATTATATGTATGTTTCCAAGTAAGCATCTGATATCTCTCTGTCATATATCTATCTAGCTATTTATTTCATACCTATCTCTTGCTCTGTCTCTCGAATAGACTAATTTGTATGTAGCATAATTGAGCAGCGAGAGTTTGTAACTGGTCTTAAAGACATGAATCCAAATAAAAGTTAATATCTTTGCAGGGTGCTCCGTACAATCCAACACACTATCTAAAGGTAAGTTACATTTAATTATTCAGATTATTTGAAAAAAAAAAAAGAAAAAGAATACTACTGTAAACATAAATACTTTGGAAATCAGACACCATTAAGACAAAGCGAGATGCATATATTTTATTATAAACATTTCAGGGGGTAAGATGGAATAAGTCCAGCTCCCCTCCCAGTGTACGGTATAGCATTGCTTAGCAAGTTATTGCTGCACATCACTTTGCAATTTGCCTCCATCCCTGTGTAGCCATAATACATGAAGTCAACCTTAAACCTGCCTAAAGACAGCATCTTCTAATCTCGGGAATGCTTGCTGTCATCCTCCTGGGGCTGTGTTTATTCAGCAGAGAAAACCGATGCACTGTAAAAAGCCGTAGGCTGCCTTTGCTTCACAATTGCCTCTTACCTAAAACGTTAAGCCTGTCATAAACAGCATATAAATAAACCTTCAGTAAGTACTTACTGCTGCAGTTGTGGAGCTGGTTAGTCATACAAATGGTTAGCCTTGTGTAACGGGCAAGTATTATGTATATCGGTCTATTATTATGAATGATCGCCATTATTATGGTTATTTTTCATTTTAGGCCTCATGCACACGACCGTATGTATTTTGCGGTCCGCAAAAAAAGCGAATCTGCAAAAAATACAGATGACATCTGTGTGCATTCCGTATTTTGCAGAACGGAACAGCTGGCCCCTAATAGCACAGTACTATCCTTGTCCGTAATGCGGACAATAATAGGACATGCTCAATTTTGGGGGGAACGAACATACGGAAACAGAATGCACATGGAGTAACTTAATTTTTTTTTTGCGGACCCATTGAAATGAATGGTTCTGCAAAAGAAATGGAATGGACATGGAAAGAAAATATGGTCGTGTGCATGAGGCCTTAGGGTAGTGACCTTTGAGATCATCACTATTCATGTGATATACAAGAAAAAGCATAAGGTTCCTAATGACTGGCTCGTGGTTTATGACTTTCAACCATTAAATAGGAATTGTCAATTCTCCTGACATCTCTGTCTTTGTAAACGCTTGTATTCCCCATGAAATAACTTTTCCATTAGAACTCTGCATTGTACCATTCCTGTGTTATTATTCCTAGAAATGTATGAATAAAAGGACAACGAAATGTTACAGTGGTGCGTCCCTACCCATTCAGACACTGTCCAATCAGTGCGGACAGTGCCAGACTATGTAAAACCCATCCCTTTTGACAAGGGGAATGGTAACATCCAGTTGTCAATGTATTCATAAATTTGTTGGATGAATCACAGAGGACTCATGTAGTGCAAAGCTATGAAAAAGATGACTTGTTATTTCATGGAACATGCAAGTATTGACTAAAACAGACAAGTCAGGTAGGGCTGTGAAGGAGCTATATCCAGAGTGCACTTCGCAATGAAGCTCTGCCTCCAGTGCACTTGCAAGAGCAGTGCCAGCAGAATTAAAGTTACTGTGTATTCATGCTATTCATGATAATAATTGCCCTAAAAAAGGTATATCCAGCACTCCCCACCCTCTACCAAGTAGTGTCAGGTTTGAATGGTCAAAACTGATGGCAAACTACCTTAAAATTCCTAGCTCTTAAATGTATGGGAATAACGTGAAGCATGTTTTACAATCTGCGCTGGTTTCGTATACCTAAGGCAAAGAAATGCAACATCACTCTGCAAACACAACTAAAGTAAACTAATGCCAGGCCATCTCAAATTTATAAAAATAACCATAGCATTAGCACCAGAATGTTTTCTATAACTATGGTATTATCGTACTTTATTAGTGTTTCCAGAGTGCTGTTGCATTTGTTTTTGTCTTTGTGTTTCTAGCCATGGTGATGTGCACCTGTGCATTGGGATGTGCTGACTGACCCCCTAAAGACTACATAAAAGATAGTCAGCTAGTGAATTTAGAGCCAAAAAAATAATTCAGGCAATATATATGCAAAAATTCCTTAAAGGGGTTTTCAAGGAGTTTTACAATGACAACCTATCCTCTGGATAGGTCATCAGCATCTGATCGGTGGGGGTCCGACACCCTTAACCCCTGCCGATCAACTGTTTGACAAGGCACCAGTGCTCCTGTGAGTGCCGTGGCCTTCTCCATGCTCAACAAAGGCAGCACTGTACATTGTATAGCGGCTGTGCTTGGTATCGCATTCAGCCCCATTCACTTCTATAGGGCTCACCTGTTGCCTAGGCCATGTGACTGATGAACATGTCGTCACTGGCCTAGGTGGCTTCTCAAACAGCTAAACGGCTGGTGTCCAGGGTTTCAGACCCCAACCGATCAGATACTGAAGACCTATACAGAGGATAGGTCATCAGTATAAAACTCCTGTTAAACCTCTTTAATGCACAAAACGTGGGAAAGTTTCTATTCTATGGTACTTGCATTGATTCTCTGGGAAGTACTGGTTCTAACTGAAGCTATCTAGTGGTGTATGAAGACTTATTGCAGGCAATGGTCCTCAGGAGAAGTATGTAAACTACCACATACCAATCAGAGACTCCTCTAAAAGACTGAGACCCATCTGTAGATAGCGGTCTCTGGGATCTTCCCTATCGTCAGTAAAGAGAAGGGTACTGAGTATATGTTCCTACATTAAGGGGAAGTGGTCACTCCTATACATGGCAGACAATTTGTGGTGGCTTGGCACACTGATGAGGGGTCTTCAAATAAATGAGGTGGTCTTTGGCAGGGATCCCTATTGTTCTCAAACTAGTAGATGAAAAATAACGAGCTCATATTCTGCTCCTGTACACCACAACCATTTTTTTGGTTCAAGATCCATGCACTAAATGAAATACATTGTAATCCGGCTTGTGCGAAATAATGATTAGAATACTATTTTGATACAATATTGGCTTTTTAACCTTTGTAGCAGTTACATGTTCCTAAGTAGCTTTGTGACCTGCAATTCCAATGTAAGCTATGCATAATGTCATTTACTGTAATAATTTCTATCTGACTGCAAAGTGGATGTATAATAATGGTATGCTGTGGACTTAATAGCATATTACCTCTTTTTATAATGTTGATTGTTTTAATATGCCATTTTATTGTATCTACCACCTATTTCCATCCCTAGATGAAAATTAAGAGCATTATCCTGGAGTAATAAATATATAACATTTTTTAAAAAAATTGTAGTAAATCGGCTAGATGATGAATGGCTGGATACAATCTGGTTGCATCAGGGACATACAGCATAAAGAGGTCATTTTGCATAATACCTCATGGCTCGTATGCCTTTTGTGTTTCTGCTAAAAAAATAAAATATAAATCTCTAAATTGTTTTTAATTTAGTTAATAAAAGGTTTCTTCAAAATGTTTAAGGATGATATCTAAAAGTGGATTAAACCTTCAGTAAAACAAGGAACACTAATCCAAGCCAGGCGAAAATTAGACAAGAGCCTTTGAAGCTCATTCACAGCAGATAAATATAGCACTATAGTCATTTCCATACATCTACTGGCATGATATCCATGTTCTTGTGAGGACAGAGTATATAACATTCACTATTCCTATTTAATCTTTATTTAACCACATGAAAAGATTTGACAGTAAACAGTCTAATAGTGTTTACTCATTAGAACCCACAAGTCTCATTTTCCTAATGGCTTATTTCTATTTTTGTTGCACATTTTCATTGCCAAAATCTTAACTCCTCTTCATATTTTATCCACTTCAGCAGTCTGCAAGTCACTTCAAAACCCAAGATTCTGTTCATTTTGGGATCCTATTATGTCTTTTTGGGGCTTTATGCATCCAGAAAGAAGATCAGAACAACCAATGATTTGCAAACAAGTATAGGAACACCATGATGGCCTGAATTAGTGCATGTCACTGTAGAGGTGGGATCGATGGAGGATCTCAACAGCTGGACCCTGCTTAATAAATAATTATTAACATTCCAACATGAAGAAACAAGCACAAAAAGCTTCACTCCACGGCAACAGGATGAGATATGCAAGCACTGATCTTCTGTTATTACTCTACTTTATGTGAATTTCTTAAGGTGCCTCTACACCTTCAATAGTTAATGTCCACATGCTCACGGGGAGTCGAAAAGTTATTCTTTCTGGCTCCCTCATACACATGAATGCTGGGCTTAGCCGAGAGTGATGTGCTCTCAATGTTGAAAGGGTAGTTAGCTGCTGCCAGACTTCTCTGATGGCCACGTTTCTACTTTGAAAAAAAAAAGGATCAGATTTTGAAATGTAGCACGCGTAATCCTTCATTGCCCAAACATCATCTGCACCACGAGTCAGCACACCCCAATACATCTAAGATAAATCAGTCTTTCCAGCTTAAACTTTAGATGGGCTCCTTTAGTGCACATTTTGAATAAATTATGTGAGCAAACCTGCCATGTTAGACAACTTCAGTCTTATACCTGTTGAACAGGAGAAGTAGGTACTAGTGAGGATCGAGCATGCTCGGCCGAACACTTTAGCCGAGTACCGCATATGCTGGAGTCTTCTCCACACACGTTTCTTGGCTGCTGAGCAGCCAAAAAATTTGCAGGTAAGTACTGCCATCCGTGTAATGCCAGTAGCCATGTTGGCTGCTGACATTACAGTGTTTGACTGGGCGGAACATATCATCGGGTGCTATATAGAACCCAATGACGCCTTTTCGGCTCATTCGCAGTCAGGGAGAGCGCATAGGAAGGGACAGAGTGTAGGGAATGTAATTGAATATTTTTTTGTACAAAAACTATTGTGTGTGACAGCAGCCATATATGTTTGTAGCGCAACCTGCTCTAAATTGCTCAGTGTTAGGGAGAGCTGTGCATAGGAAGGGACAGAGTGTAGGGGGTGTTATTGGAAGATTTGTATGCAAAAAACTTTTTAGGACTTTCCTTTTAAGGACTATTGTGTGTGACAGCAGCAATATATATTTATAGCGTATCCTGTGCTAAATACCGTGTAATAGACCGCTGCAAACAGTTAAATTATTCACACTACATCTCCTGTGTAAAGTCACCTAATTATTACCGGACAGAGATAAATAACGAAAAAATACCGACCCACAAGGAGCCATAAATGTCGCCAAAAAATTGAGCCATAATCTTCACAAAGTGAAAATCTATAAGCTTTATTGATAACACATAACAATTACATACATGATGGTAAAAGGCAGCACAAAGGTGGAACACAAAGATGAGGAACAGGACCCAAGGGGGGGCCAAGAGGTCAGCACACCAACAAGCAGGGAAAAGAATACAAGATGGTAAACACCAACACACCTCAGAATAATGAGCCCCAAACAATGCTACAATGGAGGCAAATATGAGGATAAAAAGACTTGGTGATTAATAAAGATAATGAGCATACCCTGAATGGTGTGTCGATATCTCAGCCACCTCCTGACCCATTAACTGTAATACCAAGGCTGTGGTTTACGTCATTGTCTGTACTGAGTGTGACCTCATGTATGTGGGGAGTACCACACAAAAATTAAAAAATAGAGTACTGGAACATCTTAATTTGTGTCTACTCAAATGCTCGCTGCTCACAATTAAGGATGACGCTGTGCATGTGGAAGAGGTGGAAATGGGGTAAGACATTACATAGGGTGATAGCCAGACCACCTTCAGTTCATCTTCTCAGCGCGAATTGGACGATAAGGAGGAGGAAGAGGAGCAGGAGACGGTTGCCTCCACTACAGAGGGTAGTACCCATGGAAGTTTAATTCCATCTGTTCAGTGTGGGTGGGCAGAAGAGGGGGAAGAGGATGATGACAGCAAAGTCTTGCCTGTTGGTACTCTGGCACACATGGCTGACTTCATGTTAGGCTGCCTTTCCCGCGACCCGCGCGTTATACGCATTTTAGACAACACGGATTACTGATTGTTCACCCTTCTTGACCCCCGCTACAAAGAAAACTTTTCATCTCTCATTCCTCTGGTGGACAGGACGAGAAAAACGGTGCAATACCAGAAGATCCTTGTTGAAAAATTGCTCCAAAACTTTCCATCTGACAATGCTGGCGGCAGAGTCCATAGTTCCTTGGCCAACCGAGGAGGGGAGACAAGGGGAAAACACAGCAGTTCCAACAGAAGCAGGGCAACACTCTCCGAAGCCTGGGACAGTTTAATGACACCCCGCCAGCACCCTCACCCTGATGCGCTGCCTAGTGTCACAAGAAGGGAAAATTTTGGAAGATGGTGAAGGAGTACATAGCAGACCGTGTCAGTGTCCTCAATGATATCTCAGTGCCTTACAACTACTGGGTGTCCAAGCTGGACACATGGCACGGACTGGTGCTCTACGCCTTGGAGGTGCTGGCCTGCCCTGCCGCCACCGTTTTGTCTGAGCATGTATTTAATGCTGCTGGTGGCATTATAACAGATAAGCGTATACGCCTGTCAACTGAAAATGCTGACAGGTTGACTCTTATGAAAATGAACAAGGCCTGGATTGACCATGACTTCTCGACTCCACCAGAGGAAAGCTGATGAACATAAAGGCACTTTAAATGTGTTGTTTATAATGTACTGAATACACTGTATTCCCATGCACTCCTTCCACCACAAACAAGGGTGTATGGTTGAATCTTCCTTTTCTCATCCTCCATCATATCAACACATGCTTATTCGTCGCATATAATGCCCTCGCATATATGCCCTTCGCATATAATGTTTTAGAGGGTCAGCTCAGCTGCAGGCCCTCGCATATAATTTTTTTAAAGGGTCAGCTCCCCAGCAGGCCCTCGCATATATTTTTTTAGAGGGTCAGCTCACCAGCAGGCCTTCGCATATAATGATTTACAGGGTCAGCTCACCAGCAGGCCCTCACATATAATTTTTTAGAGGGTCAGCTCACCAGCAGGCCCTCGCATATAATGTTTTACAGGGTCAGCTCAATAGCAGGCCTTCACCTACAATCTTTTACAGGGTCAGCTCACCTGAAGGCCCTTGCATATAATGTTTTAGAGGGTCAACTCACTTGCAGGCCCTCACCTACAACCTTTTAGAGGGTCAGCTCACCAGCAGGCCCGCACCTAAAATCTTCTACAGGGTCAGTGCACCAGCAGGCCCACACCTAAAATCTTTTACAGGGTCAGCTCACCAGCAGGCCCTCGCATGTAATTTTTTACAGAGTCAGCTCACCAGCAGGCCTTTACCTACAATCTTTTACAGGGTCAGCTCACCACCAGGCCCACACCTAAAATCTTTTACAGGGTCAGCTCACCTGCAGGCCCGCACCTAAAATCTTTTACAGGGTCAGATCACCTGCAGGCCTTCACCTAATTATACCTAATAGGTAATTTGCGTCATGCTACCTTGCTTGGATGTGGTATCCGTAGCTGTTTCTCAGGCTCCCTCTGCAGAATCGAACCATGATTCCCCTGTTACTCATGGTCTAAATGGTTTGGGCTGAAAATAACATCGAAAGTTGATAGGGCAGACATCCGAATGGATCGGGGACGTGCGATTGGCCCCAGGTCATCTAGAGTCACCAAAGCGGTGGCAGGCCCTCTCACATAATGTTTTAGATGGTCAGATCAGCAGGCCCTTGCTCCAAATGTTTTTGAGGGTCACCAGCAGGCCATCAATCATAATTTTTCAAGGCTTCGTATGATGCCCTCCTTTATGTGTATTGTAGTGATGGTTCCTTGTAATTTTTGGCAGCCCTTTCACTTAGTGCATAGGCTTTATGAGTGTAGGAGTCCTACTACATAAACAATAGTACCACAATGTGAATGAGGCCCTCCTTTATTTGATATACAGGTTTTATCTGAGTGCCTCTTCCTTGTAATTTTTGGCAGCATGTTTCCTAACAATTTTTCCTCTAAAATAGATTTTATCTTCAGTTTGGTGCGTATTATTATCAGTCTGTAAAAGTGGTGTATTACTCGGACAACATCGTTCCCAGCAGCGACCTGGAAGTACAAGATGCATCCAGACAATCTTCCCCATGCTGTTCCCGAACCATTTCGGTGGTGTTTCCATCAATTTCTGAAGTTTTCCTATGAACCAGGCACCCTCCCCTCTTCAGAGCAGGGAGTGCCTGGTTTAATGCTCGGGTTCTCCCATTGACTTCCATTATAATCGGGTGCTCGTTCCTGATAATTGCCTGCTTGTCAGAGAGGTGAGAGCTTAATTTACATGCAGCAATCGCCTCTTTTGTATGGGGATAAGTGATCGCTGCAGAGGTCACATGTTCCCATACAGTTTTATTGTTTCTGGCAGAAGTTATCTGCCAACCAGAAATGATGATTTCAGTTGCCGGTTGAAAGACACGATCACCCGCTTGATCTTTCATCGGGTGATCTCTTGCATTTTTTGCACAAGTCAATTATCGAGAACAAGAATTTCTACTAATGCTTGTCCCTGATAAATGACCTGGTTATCGATCCATGTAAAAGGACCATTAGTCCTCCATTATGATTCCCTCCTAGTTTTCATATATAAAAAAAAAAAAAAAACACCTTTGTGAACCTTCCTGAAACCAGCTTGTGTCGTCTAAGTAGTCCTGTGTACAATGGAGAAACCTGCCCAGAACTATGGAACTATTGGCCGAGTCTTTATTTTCTTATTGTGGAGAAACCTCCTCAACTAATGTAATTCATCACTGATGTGGCTATTAATTATTTATGCTTCGTTTGTGCCATTATGCAAGAGAAATTTCCGTTGTAAGTGGAATGGATGTTTTTATGCCATAATGCCTCATCTGGCCCATTCTGCTGTTAAATGAATGACCTCTAAATCTTCTTATTACCATGGCTGACAATGATTTTCTGTACAGAACACCAATGTGTATAAGTATCAGTGTGTTGACAGCTTTTATTAAATGTTGGTTAAAGCACAGTTAAAGTTTTAAAGTTTCGCAGTTCGAGCAGCTCTGTTTTAGCAAATGACACTGCGTTCAGATGGAACAACATACTTATAGGTGTACAGAATTCCCATCAATGGTCAGGATTCTTCGCTGGCTTGTTATACAGGAGAAATCTGGATAAAAGGTTGGATGAATCATGAATAACTAAATATGAAGCTCTTACTCTGCTCCTCTAGATCTCATGTACGTGTCCGTAGGACAGGTCCGTTTTGTACCGATCTAAAAAGGTGCTGCTATTAGCCTTCCACCATACATTTATATGTCTCTAGTTTCATGTGGAAACATACTTATTTGTTCTCTCAGATTCAGTATCAATGTTACAGAAAACAAAAATCCTAGCATACGCCATCACACTATAGTATGTATGTACAGAGGTATTCTCCATGCACTGCTGTATAGGCTATGTGCACCAGGTTATATCATGAGCATGAGCCCTCAGTCCAATATGCTGTCTAAGGCTGCATTTACATTGTGTTTTAGCCCTCCACAGGGCTTTCTGTCAGGAGTATACATCGGAATACCTGAAGACATATAGCGAGATAGAACTTAAAGGGGTTCTCCGGCCTAAACCTTTTTCTGGCTCATAACTTCTAGCCTGTGGAGTAAAGATTATTGGTGACATACTTACCTTACACAGTGTAACCATGCGCAATGTAATCGCTGTGCAAGAGTGACAGTATAGCGATCAGCCACAGAGGCTGATCGCTATGCTGTGCATGTCCTAGGGGGCACTTTGGATGGCAAAATGGGAGCAATGAATGTCACAAGGGGGCAATGGATGGCACAAAGGGGCACTGGATGGCAAAAGGGGGCACTGGATGGCACAAGGGGCACTGGATGGAAAACAGGGGGCACTGGATGCAACAATGGGGCAATGGATGGCACAAAGGGGCACTGGATGGCACAAAGGGGCACTGGATGGCACAACGGGAGCAATGGTTGTCATAAAAGTGCAATGGATGGCACAAAGGGGCACTGGATGGCACAAGGGGGCACTGGATGTCACAAAGGGGCATTGTATGGCAAACAGGGGGCACTGGATGGCACAAAGGGGCAATGGATGGCACAAGGGGGCACTAGATGGCAAACAGGGGAAATGGATGGCACAAGGGGGCAATGGATGGCACAATGAGGCACTGGATGGCACAATGAGGGCACTGAATGGCACAAGGGGGGCCAATGAATGGCAGAATGGAAGCACTATTTGGCAAACCGGGCACTGGATGGCAAAGGGGCACTGGATGGCAAACAGGGGGCACTGGATGGCACAATGGGGGCAATGGATGGCACAAGGGGGCAATGGATGGCAAACAAGGGACACTAGATGGCACAATTGGGGCAATGGATGGCACAAGGGGGCACTGGATGGCACAATGAGGGCATTGGGTGGCAAACCGGGTGCTGGATAGCAAACAGGAGCATTGAATTGCAAACAGGGGCAATGAATGGCATAATAGGGCAATGGATGGCACAAAGGGGGCACTGAATGGCATAATGGGGGCACTGGATAGCACAATAGGGACAATGGATGTCACAAGGGGGCAATGGATGGCACAAAGGGGACTGGATGGCAAAATGGTTGCAATTGATGGCACAAGGGGGCAATGGATGGCAAAAAGGGGCACTGGATGGCAAACAGGGGGTACTGGATGGCACAATGAGGGCACTGAATAGCACAAGGGGGGCCAATGGATGGCAGAATGGAAGAACAAACAGGGGCAACGGATGTCACAAGGGGCAATGGATGGCACAAGGGGGAACTGGATGGCACAATGGGGGCACAATGAGGGCACTGGGTGGCACAAGGGGGCAATGGATGGCAGAATGAGGGCACTGGATGGCAAATAGGGGCACTGGATAGCAAACAGGGGGCAATGAATGGCACAATGGGGGCAATGGATGGCACAAGAGGGCAATGGATGGTACAATAGTGGTACTGGATGGCACAATGGGGTCAATTTATGTCACAAGGGGGCAATGGATGGCACAAAGGAGCACTGGATGGCAAACAGGGTGCACTGGATGGCACAATGGGGGCAATGGGTGTCATAAGGGGGCAATGTATGGCACATAGGGGCACTGGATGGGACAATGGGGGCAATGGATGTCACAAGGGAGAAATGGATGCACAAAGGGGCACTGGATGGCTAACAGGAGGCACTGGATGGCACAATTAGGGCAATGGATGTCACAAGGGGGCAATGGATGGCACAAAAATGCACTGGATGGAAAACAGGGGCACTGGATAGCAAACAGGGGGCACTGGATGGCACAATGGGAGCAATGGTTGTCTCAAGGGGGCAATGGATGGCTCAAGGGGGCACTGGATGGCAAACGGGCAATGGATGTCAAAAGGGGGCACTGGATGGCACAAAGGGGCACTGTATGGCACAAAGGGGCACTGGATAGCACAAGGGGCTACTGGATGGCACAGTGAGGGCACTGGATGGCACAAGGTAGCAATGGATGGCGGAATGGGGCAATGGATGGCAGAATGGGGGCAATGGATGGCACAATGAGGTCAATGGATGGCATAAGGGGGCAATGGATGGCACAAAAGGGTACTGGATGGCACAATGGGGGCAATGGATGTTCCCAAGGGGCAATGGATGGCACAAAGGGGCATTGTATGGCAAACAGGGTGCACTGGATGGCACAATGGGGGCAATGGATGTCACAAGGGAGCAATGGATGGCACAAAGGGGCACTGGATGGCAAGCGGGGCACTGGGTGGCACAATGGGGCAATGGATGGAAAACCGGGGCACTGGATGGCAAACCGGGGGCACTAGGTGGCAAACAGAGGGCACTGGATGGCAAACAGGGGCACTGGATGGCAAAACAAGGGGGCACTGGATGGCACAAGGGGGGCAATGGATGGCAGAATGGGGTACAGTGGATGGCACTGTTATGGATGCACTGTGGATGGCACTGTTATGGGCGCACTGTGGATGGCACTGTTATGGGCGCACTGTGGATGGCACTGTTATGGTGCACTGTGGATGGCACTGTTATGGATGCACTGTGGATGGCACTGTTATGGTGCACTGTGGATGGCACTGTTATGGACGCACTGTGGATGGCACTGTTATGGGGCAGTGTTGCTGGCACTGTTATGGGGGAAGTGTGGATGGCACTGCTATGAGGGCAGTGTGGATGGCACTGTTATGGGAACACTGTGGATGACACTCTTATTAGGGCAGTGTGGTAACACTTATGGGAGCACTGTGGATGTCACTGTTATGGGGGGTCTGTGGATGTCACTGTTATGGGGGCACCATGGACGTACTGTTATGGGGGCACCGTGGATGTCATTGTTATGGGAACACTGTGGATGGCACTATTATGGGGGCGCTGTGGATGTCATTGTTATGGGAACACTGTGGATGACACTGTTATGGGAATACTGTGGATGGCACTGTTATGGACGCACTGTGGATTGCACTGTTATGGGGCAGTGTGGATGTCACTGTTATGGGGGCAGTGTGGATGACACTTATGGGAGCACTGTGGACGTCACTGTTATGGGGGCACTGTAGATGTCACTGTTATGGGGGCACTGTGGATGTCACTGTTATGGGAACACTATGGATGACACTGTTATGGGGCAGTGGGGTTGTCACTTATGGGAGCACTGTGGACATCACTGTTATGGATGGGGCACCGTGGACGTCATTGTTATGGGGATGCTGTGGATGTCATTGTTATGGTGGCAGTGTGGATGTCATTGTTATAGGGGCTAAGTATAAGTGATAGGGCTCGTGCACAGAACCGTTTCAGTTTTGCGGTCTGCAAGTTGCGGATCCACTAAATATGAATACTGTCCGTGTGCGATTCACTTTTTTTTTTTGCAGTCCCATTGAGTTCTATGGATTTTAGATCTGCATTATGAGGACCAGAATAGGACATGTTCTATCTTTTGCAGAACTGACATACGGATGTGGAAAGCACATGGACGTCATCAGTGTGTTTTTTACATCCGTATGTCAGTTCCAGTAAAGACAGAACATGTCCTATTCTGGTAAAAAAAATTAGGACCTCAAATCCATGGGACTGCAAAAATGTGGATCGCAAAATGGATATCGTCTTGTGCATAAAGGTTTAGATACACAACTCAGCAGGTTGTATGATACAAAATGGAATTAAATACACCACTCATCAGGCTGTATCATAGAAGATGGTATTAGATACACATTTCAACAGGAAGCATCACACAAGATTGGATTAGATACACAGTTTGGCAGGCAGTGTCATAGAAGATGGGATTAGATATACATTTCAGCAGGCAGTATCATGCAAGATGGGATTAGATACACAGTTTAGCAGGCTGTATCATAGAAGATGGGATTAGATACACAATTTAGCAGGCAGTATCGCACACAACAGGCTCTGTATCAGGCACACATACATGTTAGGATTAGATACAGATGTGTTTGGACATGCTTGCCGATTCCAGCTGTTTATTACACTCTGGAGATGGTGAGGGCAGAGCCCGTGGACGGTCAGTAATGGGATTAGATACACAGCTCAGCAGGCTGTATCACATAGGATAGGATTAGATACACATGTGAGGGAAGAGCCTGTGGACGGTCAGTAATGGGATTAGATACAGCTCAGCAGGCTGTATCACACAGGATAGGACTAGATACACATGTGAGCGCAGAGCCTGTGGACGGTCAGTAATGGGATTCAGACACTGAGTGAGAAGCAGATTCATGTCTGGGTGTAGAAAGATGGACACAGGAGTTGTAGTGGGCGTAGCTGCTGCAGACAGAGCAGTGTGGGGGCGTGGTCAGCCTGTGACTCATCACTGTGCAGTGCAGCCAGGATGGTGTATCAATAAAGTTATGTATTCAACAAAAAGAGAAGGGGAGAAAGTAAACAGATCTGCCAGGATAATGTGATGTCTTCCGGGGGGAAGGAAAGCTCAGACATGAAAAACAGTAATTGGAGGCATATGTATGCATGGAGAGGGGTGTTTGGAGCACATAAAATTTTTTAGATTTTGGGACCGGACAACCTCTTTAAGGCCTCTTTCACACGGGTGTCGCGTGTGAGGGCCGGACAAGATGCGGGTGCGTTGCAGGAAAATGCAAGATTTTTCCACGTGAGTGCAAAGCATTTGAATGCGTTTTGCACGCGCGTGAGTAAAAAAGTTGCCATGTTTGGTACCCAGACCATTACAGAAGTTCGGGTTTGGGTTAGGTGTTGTGTAGATTTTATTATTTTCCCTTATAACATGGTAAATTAGGGATGGAGGGGTTAAAAAAGTAAAAAATTAAAAAAATTAAACTCACCTCATCCACTTGTTCGCGCAGCCCGGCTTGTCACCTTTAGTGACGTCACCATGGTGATGGACCATGTGATGTGACGGCCCATATGATGCTGTCCTGTCCTGTAGTTCATGTCTCCTCATGAACTCCATTCCCACACAGATTCAGTTAAGGATTTTATAATCTGTATTCAGGATCATAATCCCTGACATGTAGGAGTTTTGTGTGTACTGATAGGACGGCAGCCATTTTATTTCTCCTAATGATTGCTCCCTAAACAAAACAAGCCGTTATAACTAATGAAAGGTAGTTACCTTAGCGTTACCTTATAGTAGCCCCCAGTCTGTTCATAATCATATGTTTTATCCGGTAGTCTGATGCTCAATAGCTTAAAAAATATATATTTTAAGTGCCATCAGCGCTATCTTGCCGGTCATTTTCAAGTCAAGGGGGCAGCGGCTTCCTTGCTTAAAGTCAAGGTAAGCACGCCCCCTAACCATCCCCTCTCTTGTTTGATTGACAGCCATAAGTCTCGCGCATGCGCGGTGTGCTCCTTGGTAAGGCGTGATCCCGTCTCTGGATGCCGCTGTTAGCCGACTTTCAGCGTCGCACTGAGCAAGCGTGAGACTTCTGTGATCCCGGCCACACTTCAGGCAGTCAATGAAATAAGATAGGGGACGGTTAGGGGGCGTGCTTACCTTGACTTGAAGCAAGAAAGCCGCTGCCCCCTTGACTTGACCGGCAAGATAGCATTGATGGCGCTTAAAATATCATTTTTTTAAGCTATTGAGCATCAGACTACCGGATCAAATATATGATTATGAACAGGTTGGGTGCTACTATAAGGTAATGCTGGCGGTTTTATATGCGTTTTTGAGGGGACTGGTTCCCTTTAAGTATTTTCATTTTCTAAATTTCCGGAGAACCCCTTAAAAGTGTGATAAAAGATTGTGATCATTAATAATTCAAGAGCCACATTTCTAAACACAATGGTCTATTTACAATGTTTCCTTGAGATTATCTGCTTTCCATTAGCAAGTCTTTTATAGATGTATATCTTACAATCTATATTGTTATACCATTGTTTCCTGGAATATAAAAATTGTTGCAAATAAATAATATCAATGAGATATAAAACAAATCCACAGAGTTAAAGGGCATCTGTCAGAAAATTTGTACCTATTGTAAGGGATCGCTGTACTTGGGGGGTCATTCTCACAAGAATCGTTGTCCACTGCAGCTTTCAGGGCCAAACATTGCATTTATTGGGAAATTTTTCATACACTGAACAGTCCAGTTAATAATCACTGGGTGTGATGAGGTTCCCACATACATCAAAACAAAACAAATACCTGCCCGGCTGGGCTTTCACTACACCTGTTAACATGGCCCTGACTCAGCTACAGAATCCTGTTCACACACGGAACCCATATGCAGCTTTTTCTCACCCCATAGTTCCCCAACCTCCCCAGCTGTAATCAGTCCCGTACCTGTATGGGGAAGTGTGGCCCAACAGTCCTCCTGACTTCGGCCTTGTGACCCTTGAATCCCGGCGTCATGGTGTTCCCCAAACTTCGGGCTGTCACAATGCCCTGGTCTCTCAGCCTGGCAAGCTGAGACCAGACACAGAGCCTCTGCTCTGGGTCTCTGTATCTCACAGCATATCTCTTCCCAGACTGACCTACTCTGAGGCGCTTTATGCCAGCCTGATTACAGCAGGCCTCACCTGCGATCACCTCAGGTAGAAAGAAAAACCCATACTGGAAGGGTGTGGACTGCCAACTCCCTCTACCAAGCCTAGCCACCAGTCCAAGTAAAATCCAGCCCAGAAAATGTATACAAAAATGTCTCAGCAAACTATGCTTTGCTGAGACTACTGCCACTCTCTGGATTTTATCTGTCTCACCCATCTGAGGTACCTGAAGTGGGACAACACACCTTCCAGCACTGTTCATATTACCACACTATGAAACTGGCTGACCTGTTACATGTGCACTTGGCAGCTGAAGGCATCTGTGTTGGTCCCATGTTCATATGTGTCCACATTGAAGAGAGAAATGAGGTTTTGATATAGGCAAATGAGCCCCTAGGAGTAACAGGGGCATTGCCATTACACCTAGAGGTTCTGCTCTCACTGCACTTTGACTTACATGGGCCAGGCATGATGAGGTTTTCACTCCATGACCCTGTGAAAGTACAGAGGGCGCGGCTGTTTCAGAGATAGCTGAGCCTATAGGTGTAATGACAACACCCCCATTGCTCCTAGAGGCTCAATTGCATATATTAAAACTACATTTTTCTCAGCAATGCAGGCACATATGAACATGGGACCAACACAGATACCTTCAGCTGCCAAGTGCACATGCAACAGGTCAGCCAGTTTCATAGGTAAAAATCTGCTGACAGATGCCCTTTAACTATATTAGATTTGCATTAATAGTATAATAGACTTTCTTACCTAGTATTTATAATTACAGTTTTTACAGTGGTAGGTAAGCTGGAGCAAGGGTAAGTTTGCACATGTGGCACGAACTCTAGCACTCAGTCTTGGGAGACCAGACTAGCAGAGTTTATTGTATCCGGCATAGCTGGATACTGTCACGCACCACCGAATCTCCATTGACGGGGATCCAGACACATAAATGGTGGACAAAAAATATTGTATACAGCGATATTTGACACCCCAAAAGCCAGCATTTATGCCAGAATAAGGCCAGATGCCATGCACTAGAGGAGATCCACCATGTAGGACCCATCTTTGTTAGCAGCTAAGAGAACCACTGCAAAAAGCTGGTCTCACGCTGACAGATCCCGGCTGTCCATTTATGACACACAGTAGGTAGCCATTCATTAATGTAATATTATATTTGCCCTACAGTTTAGGAAATGTATGGCCAGTAGGAGCCTCCCCAAGTAATAACAGATGAATGCTGGGAGTTCCTGAAACTAGATTTGGTTAAAAAGAGTATTGTATTTATGAGGCTTAGAATAATAATACTAAAACTTGTAATATATTTATCGTAAAAACATGTTCCAGTACTGGCAAAGATGACATGTCAAAAATATAGGTATCACGTCTTGTGATTCTGGTGCCAAATGTTTTCCATGAGACAATATACCACTCACTGTGGATGAAATTCTATGTTGTGAGATCCTTTTCATTAGTCACCTACTATCATTACAGGCACAATTGCAGGGTTTACCTATATTTAAAAAATACAAGATCACCATTAACAATTGGTGATGAACACAGCTCACCTCCTCCCCCTCCGTGTAAAATGACCTCTGCACATGTCACAAAGTATGCCAAGAAAACGCTCCCATAGAACTCAATAAACAATGTACTGATTCCTGTGGTCTGTGTGGCTGCTATAAAGCATATCTCTGAATTATATTAAGAACAGTTCAGGCAAGATTACTACCCCTGTAATCATGTACAGAAAACAAATCTACCTTGAACAATTTAAAACAGATAAAAAAAAATATATATTACTCAGTATGCATGTAGCAATACCTTTTGGATCATATGACAGCACATTGGGTGTGGACATCACACAATTTCTTATTTTGCAGAGTGTTTGTTGATGTCACCACGGTGACAGGTTTTAGAAGGTCTGAAAGATTATCTGCACATTAGTGATCTGACAGCCTCTTTTTTGGTTTTGGTTTCACTTTGTGTGTTGCTTGTATGTCCACACCTCCTGTTCAGGTGTGGATCATGTGACCTTTACCTCCCCCTATTTAGTCTGACACTACTCCTTGCTCTGGATAGCTTCATTTGGTTTTTGTAAGAGCTGGAGTGTGGTCCTAGTTGAAGTCCTGTTCATCCATCATCCACCATCCATCGTCCATCATACATCATCAGTTAAGTATTCCATTTGTTGTATTTTGTATTCCCCCCACCTTTGTTATTTACTAGGCCTCAGCGAGACGCTGGTTCCTTCACCAGCGAAGGAGTAGGTAGTCTCTGCCCTGTCATTTACATTAGGGCATCCGAGGGCCACCAGGGTTTTCTAGGTTCCTGTGTATGGGCATCTCTATCATCGAGAGGTGTCCATACGGATAGGAGTTAGGGCCAGGAGCAGGGTTTTATAGGTGGTGACCCTTTTCCTTCCCTAGTGGTGAGGCCTAGTGTCTTTTCCCTTCCTTCTTGTTGTATTTTGGTGTTCTCCCCTACTACATCCGTGACAGTTGACTTGTCTGTTGAACTGCCTGACCAAGAAGCAATTTTTACAGTGACAGTAGCAAAAAAAAGAGTGAACCATGTGGACAAGGACTAGAGTGAGGAGATGGGATTTTTACTGGAAGTGATAGTAATGTCACTACCCATCTCCAGTGTCCGATACATTGTGGTTGACCCCTTCCCAACCAAAGCTGTACATGTACGGCACTGGTCAGGTCTATAATAATGGTGCCCACTCTGGAGTGTAACGGAAGTGATAGCCACCACGTTTCTGCAGTTTTACATAGCAGAGACCTAGGACTAATGTCTGTGATTGCTGATAATGCCAATCACAGCATCTGAGGTGGCTTTCCCTGGGAGCGCTGTGCATCTAGAGCTCGAACAGTTCCCACCGTTATGAATGGGGAATTCGTTTGTTTCCTTGCAGTAGCCTAGGTCGCCCTGACTGATCTGAGGGTACTAACAGCAGTAGTATGCAGGTGGCAGGGCTTCATAGGAACATAGTGCAACTCCCTTGGGCTGCAATGGTAATTTATTGCAGTCTAAGGGACAAGTGATCTAACAATTATTTACTAATTTATACAAAGCTTATAGGTAGAGATGAGCGAAGTTTTGAAAAATTTGACTCAGCAGCTTCGCCGAAGTTTGACAAGAAATTTGATTCATTATAAATTCATTAGTCATGAATCGCTATGTTAAAACCCTATTCAGCCTATCAATCAATTGGACCGTTTTTAGCGGCTGCTTAGACAGAAGTGCTCCCGTCTAATGACCGTTAAAAATGGTAATACGTTAGTGCAATATGGCCTTTTGGGTTAAAAAAATAAATCACTTACCTCACCCACTTGAAGATGAACATCACCACGTGATCACGCTGGGAGTGCACGGTGACGCCATCACGGTCAGCGCTGGTCCTTTTGCAGGTCTTTTCCATTCAAGAGATGAGCAGACTGCCTCTGCGCAAGAAAGTGAATTAAGTGAGTATTTTCTCTAGCTGCCGTTTTAAGAAGCTTTGGATGCTTCGATTCGTTCAACACTACTTATTACTTTGCTATTACTGCACATTTTAAATTATGAGTGACAATGCTTTGTTTTGCGCCATCTATGTATACTTTACTGCTATTGTAGATATTCAGTGAAACACTGCTCTCTGAAAAAGGCACTATATGTGGCAATATGATGTTGCCATTTCTACTAGTATTAGACACATAAAACATATTACACAATAACACATATTCTTTTATGACAATTTTTTAAACTTTCAGACACACTTAAGAGTTACATTGCACTTTAATTATACAGTACCATAGTTTGCAAGGCTGAAGAATAGGCATACGTTCATCCAGTTCAGCTAGCTTTCCTGCAATGTTGGTCCAGAGGAAGGCAAAACCCTCCATGAGGTAGAAACCAATTTTCCTCAAAATGTGTTCCCAATTCCAAATCTGACAATCAGAGTATGGACCTATTTACAAATGCAGATTTTCTGCCTTTAACGGGCACTTAACAATATGGGAGGTTCATCAGTGCTCCTTTTACTCCATTTACATGGAACAATCATCATCACTTTATGTGACCAAACGATTATTTATGTAATTGTTTGTTCACAGAGTTTCCTTATGGTTGGTAGCACATCCCTATTTACAGATGACGATGTGCTCCCAACGAATGAAGGTTTCAATCCAGATAGCAGATGTGATGAGCTGACAAATGAACATTTGCTTCTTTGATCTGTGGAGACGTTTACATGGTCCAATGATCAGGAACAAAAACAGAGCCTTAGATCCCTAGATTAACAAACCTTCTCCATTGACTCACTACTAAAACAGTAAAGAATCTGTTTGTACTGTATGTTGGTGTAGACCCCTTTTTTCCTCTGGATGTAGAGGATGTCCCCTTGTTACTGTTACAGACCTGGGTATAAATATATTAGGGAAGAGATCTCTGTATTGAAGTTTGATATACAAATTAATTTGGTTACCCCTCAGAGTCATTTATTCTAAACTATATTAGCCTAATTTTAAAAATCTTTCTGAGTACTGTAATCTACCAAATTAGGTGCCTGCCTTTGAACCTACTCAAGCTCTACTATGTCTCTCTTGTGCCAAAAATACAAAGTATTCCAAGTGCAGTCTGATAATGTTTTTGTCCAAAAGGGGTTATCCGGGTTCAAAGCTAAACCTGGACATATCCCCTTCTCCACCCAGGCAACCCCGCTGAGATGAGTATCTGAGAATTTCATGCAGGGCAAGGGCTTTTTTGTTTATAAACTTAACACTGCTAGGTGGAGACCTAGTTCCCGGTGACATCACAGTGTACCCGGTGACATCACAGTGCACCTGGTGACATCACTGGCACTAATGGGTGGGCTTTAGTGATGCTCTAGCCTCCTCCTAGCAGAGTCCTGGTACCTCACCAGATTTAATGAAAAAAGCCCTTGCCCTGCGCAATACAGAGGGGCTGCCTGGGAGAAGAAGGGGATAAATCTTGGTTCAGAGCCTTTAAGTGTTTTTACTTGGTTGCTAAGGGCAATATCTATTATTTAGGTGTTTATAATGGCTTGGAGAATGAGGAGGATCCGATGGACATTTTGCTTTTATTACAAGTGTGGCTATTACTAAAACTAGAAAATGAATAGACACATGAAGTCAAGACTAGGTAGATTTTAGAGATGATAAACATTTTCTTAATTTTTCCTTTAGTATGTTTAGGTTTTGTAGGGAAGGAGAATTTAGTGGTCATGTCCCTGTTATCAACAATAGATCTGCAGGCACAGGAACGGCTACATCAGCTTTTGATCTCACAGATGAGGACCCCATATAGAGAGTTTTATTGTGCTAGCTTAAAGGGGTTGTCTTCAGTAAATTGCATTTATCATGTAGAGAAAGCCACTTACTAATATATTTATACTAGCAGAAGGACCCAGCTTCGGACAGGTATATTTCATCTATTTCATTTAATGTTTGTGTGTGTAGTTAAAATATATTGACTGTATCCACTATAACAGTGACATCTACAGTACCCTGCCCCTTTAACAGTGGCCTCCACAGCGGCCTCCCCTTTATTAGTGACCTCCACAGTATCCCGTCTTGTTAAGGGTAGGTTCACATCTGCGTTCTTGATTCCGTTATGGCTTTCCATTATAACATGGACAGACACAGGGATGTCATTTTGAACAGCTCACTCTCAGACAGCAGCACTGTGCTGTCTGAGTGTGAGCTGCAGGGAGAAAGTCACCCTTCCTCCCACCCCTGCAGCTGACAGAAGTTGATTTTTACCTTCATTTTTTCAATCCCCATCAGCTGCGGAGGGGGCATGGCCTAACCAGATCTTGGGCGTGGCTGCGCTGGACATGGGGCATGGTTTTTAAGTCCGTCTTTTGAGGCTGGCCTGAATGGCTACCCTACCTGCCCCCTGAACTGTGACCTCCATAGCACTCCGCTTCCTTAACAATGTCATCCACAGCGCCCTGCCCCTTTAAAGCTGATCTACAGCAGTGAAGAAAAATGACTGGGTTGTTATGGAAACCTGGTGTAAAACTGTGTGTATGTGGAGACTATGGGCCTGCGAGCTTCTATTGGCTGATAAGGGTCATGTGACCAGGCTTCTATTGGCTAATGCATTTTTGGGGAATATCTCAGTAATGGTACATGCTACAGAGCTGAGACCTGGTCTAAAACCTTCCCGGACACCTGATGTACCTGTGTGCCAAATTTCGTGATTGTAAATGTGACGGTGCGGATTCCTTTAGCGGACATACACACACACACACACACACACACACATACACCCAGCTTTATATATTACATTATCCATATTGCTTCCTTTGTTGGCTGGATTAATTTTTCCATCTCATTATACACTGCTTGTTTCCATGGTTACAGACCACCCATCAGTGGTGGTCGTGCATGCACAAGATAGGAAAAAGCACTAGCCTATGTGCGCTCCTATAGTAACTTTTTCCACTGATGGATTGCAGGGTGGTCTGTAACCATGGAAACGAGCAGTGTATAATATGATGGAAAAATGAATCCAGCCAGCAAAGGAAGCAATATGGATAATAACAATACATTAGTAAGTGGCTTGTATTAACTTCCTCTACATTATAAATGCAACTTACTGAAGTGAGACAACCCCTTTATTTCCAGTCACTCCTTTACTATATCAAAATAAAATGGGTAACCTATTTGCTGTTTTGCCTATATGTTTTAATTATACCATTTGTGTACCAAATCTTAATAAGGCTTTTTTCACACTAGTGTTTTTTGCAGATCCGTCATGGATCTGCAAAAACACTTCCGTTACAATAAT
Organism: Bufo gargarizans; assembly: GCF_014858855.1. Lineage (NCBI taxonomy): Eukaryota > Metazoa > Chordata > Amphibia > Anura > Bufonidae > Bufo > Bufo gargarizans. Next base: position 219,357,802 of record NC_058083.1, read on the forward strand.
ACAACCACATGCATCCGTCATGAACAGCTCTGGTTGTATTATGTCTTATATGGCCATGACTGATCCGTCAGGAGCACCATTCAAAGTCAATGGGGGATGGATCAATTTTCTATTGTATCAGAGAAAACGGATCTGTCCTCATTGACAGGACAGATCCGTCTTGTTCCGCACCACATCACGGACAGAAAAACGCTGCTTGCAGCATTATTCTGTCCGCAATAGGATAGCAACCAAATGGAACGGAATGCATTTTCGTGCATTCCATTTCGTTCAGTTCAGTTTTGTCCCTATTGACAATAAATGGGGACAAACTATGATAGATCTCAATAGCGGAATTGAAAACGCTAATGTGAAAGTAGCCTAAAACATCCAGTGTATCGTGTTTCAAATAACAGGGAATATATTTGCAATATTACCATAAATATTACCACTAAAATATCATTAAGCACCTCTGAAATGAAGCAGGTAATGACTAAGCAATAGTCCCAAAAATGTATAACTGTAAATGTACTATGACAGCAGGACTGCTCTGCTATCATATCAGTTCCTTTAAATTCTATTTGATTTCTTAAAGGTCTATTTGCACTATTGCACATAAAGGGGGATATTTATCAAAACTAGTGTAAAGTAGAACTGGCTTAGTTGCCCATAGCAACAAATCAGATTCCATTTTTCATTTTTCACAGCTCCCTTGGAAAATGAAAGGTGGCATCTGATTGATTGCTATAGGCTACTAAGTTTTCATTTGCACCAGTTTGATAAATCTCCCCCAAAGGCCGCTTTCAGGCAAGGATATTTGGAATGCATATATAGTTTGGATTTTATGCACAAGAATCTGCTGCTAATGTTAATGAATGGAGCTATTCACATAGGCGTATAATTTCCGTCAGTATTTGAAATCCGCGGCATGTCCGAGTTTTGTGCAGATGTGTTTCCAAATCCGCACATTACAGTCTGTGCAGTGCATAAATAATAAAGGAAGGAAGAAATGCGCATGTAAATCCAGATGAAATCCTGAAGCAATCACGATGACAATACTGATGGTATATCATCAGGAATCCTGAGCCAGAATACTGACTGATCTTAATACGCTCGTCTGAAAGTGGCCAAAGAGTCCAAATTGCCACTGTCAGTTTTCAAAGCTCCACTGCAATGTATTTCAGCTCATCTTTAAACCCTGACAGTGTGTGTGGGGGGGGGGACAGTAGGAAAATAAAAAATAGTGTTCTGGACTCCTTACTAGTGATGGACGAACATCGGCCTGGACAATTCGCGAACGCGATCAAATGTTCCCGAACCGCAAGTTTGCGGCGGGCTCCATTCACTCTAATGGCAGGCGAACCTGAAAAACCTTCAGGTCATATTTGTAGCCACCAAATACTTACTAGAAGTGCACAATTCGTCCCACAACATGGACAGTGACATACCAGAGGGGGATCAATGGCAACAATTCCCACAAAAAATGTATTTTAATCAGGGGCCATTTTTATGCGTCTTAAAGGGAAACTGTCAAAAATGTGCCCTGCTGGAGCCTAGAATTTTTTTATTTTAGACCACAGGAGTATAGGCCCCAAACATTAGGCATTCACCGGACAGAAAACATCAAGTGATTATGTGGCTGGAGGTATATTAGATGGTCGATGGATATCAATTTTACTGCAGGCCAGTGGACTACAGGCCCCAAAAAAGTTTCATTCACTGGACAGAAAACATCAAGTGATTATGTTGCTGGAAATATATTAGACGGTCATTGGATATCAATTTTACTGCAGGCCAGTAAAAATACAGGTCAAATACAAATGTTTAAAAGAACTAAAAATATAAAATTGAACAAAAAACATGGCTAACAAAATCCCCCCTCTTGAAAAAAAACCAAATGATAATAGTTGAAATTCGATAACACGTGATCGTCGCAGGTGTTGAATTCCTCCGTGGCCCCAAACATTAGGCATTCACTGGACAGAAAAGGCCTTTTATGCCTCTGTACACATAAGACAGGGACCATTATTTGTACTGGGTCGTGGCGGGTATGTGTGGGCTGGCATGAGGAAATTCAATTAAACATGGTCGTCACAGGTGTTAAATTCCTCCGATATCCATGCCTTATTCATTTTTAGAAATGTGAGGTAGTCCACACTGTTGTGAGGTAGGCAAGTGTGCTTATCGGTCACGATCCCCCCCTGCTGCGCTGAAAGTCCTTTTGGAAAGGACACTCAACGAAGTGCAAGCCAAGAGTTCCATGGCAAATTGTGCCAGTTCTGGCCACAGGTCAAGCCTGCACACCCAGTAGAGAAGGGGTTCCTCACTTCTCAAAGCGTCCACATTGGCCGTTAACCCGATGTAATCGGACACCTGTTGGTCTAGACGTTCCCTGAGGCTGGATTGGGAGGGCAGCTGTCGATGGTTGGCTGCAAGAATGATCTCATATCCAAAGTGACCAACACATTTCTCTGTGGATGGAGATTCCTCTGCCAGCACCCGCAACAGCCGAATGCAGCATCTCTTTAAGCAAGGCCTGAAAATGTTGCATTCTGACAGCCCTCTGTGATGCTGGTAACATGTCCTAGTGATTCAAAAGGATCCACAGCACTCTTCCATTATCAAAAATCCTATTCTTTATTTGTCCGACAGCATACAATAAAAGCGATGTTTCGACTTAAACAAGTCTTTATCAAGGCTTGATAAAGACTTGTTTAAGTGGAAACATCGCTTTTATTGTATGCTGTCGGACAAATAAAGAAAAGGATTTTTGATAATGGAAGAGTGCTGTGGATCCTTTTGAATCACTAGTGCATCAAGGGACCCTTGGCCTGGACCCCAATATGGGAGCACCCCCTTTGGACCATTGTTTTTGGTACAGAGAGAATTGGATGTCTGCCCCATGGGAGGGTATGTAGTGCTGATGCCTATGTTTGTTTTCGCTGGTAACATGTCCGCCATTTTGTGTTTGTACCGGAAGTCTAAGTACGTTTCCACCTAGTACTGGTCCTTGCCCTTTATGCTTTTTATACGGGGGGGGGGGGTCCCTCTTCAAACACTGGAGCATGAAGGCCCCCATTTGCACTAAATTGGAAGCAGTGGAGCGAACTGCCTCCTGCTCATCACCCAGGAGAATGTCATCCTCGGTCTCCTCCCCCCCCCCATCCACAAACAACACCAAGGATCCCAGAAAAATGTAAAGCCTGCTCTTCTTGCTCCTCCTCCCCCCCCCCAGGCACCATCTTCCTCTGACTCCTCTTCAGACTCCTGCTGACTTGTCTCAGAGGGAGTAGCCCCCCTGGGAACTCATACAGCATTGCGACTTCCTAGTCTTCTTGCTCTTGCTCCTTGACGGCTTGATCAATGACATGACACAATGCATGCTCCAGAAAGAAGGCATAAGGTACGATGTCACTGATGACACCCTGGCTGCGACTGATCAGTTTGGTGATCTCATCAAATGGCCGCAGAAGTCTGCATCCATTGTGCATGAGCAGACACTGGCGTGGTTAAAAAAAAACAAGCTCCCCAGAACCTGTCCTGCCGCAGAGTTCTTACAGGTAGTTGTTAATGGCACGTTTTTGCTGGAGCAGCCTATCAAGCATATACAAGGTGGAGTTCCAGCATGTCGGGCAGTCACAAATCAGACGTCTCACGAGCAGGTGGTGTCGCCTCTGAATGTCAGTAAGGCGAGCTATGGCTGTGTAAGATCTTCTAAACTGGACAGAGATTTTCCTGGCCTGACTCAAGAGGTCCTGGACCAAGTGGTATTTGGCAATGAATCGCTGCCTGCCTTTTGACAGCACGGTAGAAGGTGGAGTGGAGGACAAATGAGAGGAGAGAGGAAAAGGAGAAGAGGCAAGACGTGGAGCGCCGGGAGTGTGGCTTTGTGTGTCTGGGCTCGGTGATGGGAGGCCAGGGGACTTCTTAAGATCGTCCCTAGGTGAGTGTTGGGCTTACCACAACTTATGCATTGACAGCACAGGCTGCAAATGGCAAAACTATTGTCAGAAGCTGACACGTTAAAAAAAGCCCACACTGAGGAGCCATGTGCCAGCGTCCTGGGAGCGCCAGATTTGACCGTGCACGGTGGATGGCTCGCTCCTGATACATTTGCAGTCTGCTTTTTGCCTCCTGTGCACTGCGAGTTCTGCCTGCTTCTCCTCCCTATCTGCTGCTCTGTCTCTCCCTCTGAACTCCTCTACTCTTCCTTTCTTGCGGGCATCCACGTGATGTCCATCGACACGTCATCATCGTCACCTTCACCACCACTGACATAGATCTCGGAGTAGGCAGCAACAGCGGGGACCACCCTCCTTGGGCTGATCTGGGTACTGTTGTCAGGCTGCTGAGTGGCGGCAGTTGCTACCTCCTCTTCCTCATCCGATGAGAAGAATTGTTGCATATCGGTAAGGTCTGGGAATGGATGGAAAAATAATTCCACTGAGGCGAGTGAAGGGGCTATGGTGGTGGTGGTGTCTTTGGGGGTGCATACAGCAGAGAGTGAGGAGGGTGTTGATACAGAGGATGAGGAGGGTGCAGAAGCGGAAGGCTTAGTGAGCCACTCAACCAACTCTGGTGCGTCCTTTGACGTAATCGCACGCACCTTCCCCAACTTCCCACTTAGGCTCTGGCCTGGTGCACCTGCCCGACCCCTACCACCCCTGTGGGATGGCCTGCCTCTTCCTCTGCCTGTCATTTTCAAAATGATCCTGTGACAAAGTCCCTATAGAAGAGCAGTATTTGTGGAAGCAGGTATATCGCAGTATATCACACCCCTTAATCAGTTTTTTGGGGGGCAACAGGTATATCACACCTGTTGCAATTACTTATTCCAATAGCGTTTGTCCTTCTATCCAGCTGTGGTATCTCAGCAGAACTTCACACAACTGCTGCACAATACAAATGCACTATAATATGCTTTCTATGTTAGAAGGTATATTATAAGTATATTGCACCCCTCTGTGTATCACACCTATCAATAGTACACCTATACCAGTCCTTAAAGGACTTTTGTGGCCCTATTAGCTAGCGTTTGGTGTCCCTAACAGTCTGTCCCTGCTCCACAAAGCAACCTCTCCCTATACTGGCAAAACACTGAATGTAAAATGGCACACAGATCAGGTTTATTTATAGGGTAGGGGGTGTCCATGTGCTGAAACGTCTCAATTGGCTGCCCTGTCCCACCTGATGGATGTGTCATGGGTCAAAGTTCTTTTTAAAATGTTCAAAGTGAGATCAATGGCTGTCTCTGGATTGACACATGTGATAATTTGTTTGAAATAAAACGTAACATTTATTGTATTAAATAATAAAATACTTCACACAACACTAACAATTAAAATTCTCAGCTCAGCTTGTAATCTGTGTTAATGTTTTTGTTTTTGTATGATTCACAGATATTGGTTTTTAGCGTCTTGGGGCTCAAATGGAGGTGCTGCCAACTGTCTGATATTATATATATATATATATATATATATATATATGCACTGCTTGGCTGCTTTATATTTAGCGGCCCCTGCTCGTGCTTGCTGTTACCAGCTCTGTTATTCCACAACCTGTGGTCCGTCACAGAAGTTGGTGCGCTCTCGCTCCTATCTATTGCTGACTATTGTTAGCCAATAGTCAGCAATAGATAGGAGCGAGAGCGCACCAACTTCTGTGACGGACCACAGGTTGTGGAATAACAGAGCTGGTAACAGCAAGCACGAGCAGGGGCCGCTAAATATAAAGCAGCCAAGCAGTGCATATATATATATATATATATACAGTCATGTGAAAAAATTAGGACACCCTTTGAAAGCATGTGGTTTTTTGTAACATTTTTAATAAAAGGTTATTTCATCTCCGTTTCAACAATACAGAGAGATTAAAGTAATCCAACTAAACAAAGAAAACTGAAGAAAAGTCTTTTCAAGATCTTCTGTAAATGTCATTCTACAAAAATGCCTATTCTAACTGAGGAAAAAGATAGGACACCCTTGCCCCTAATAGCGAGTGTTACCTCCTTTGGCTGAAATAACTGCAGTGAGACGGTTCTTGTAGCCATCTACCAGTCTTCGACATCGGTCTGAGGAAATTTTACCCCACTCCTCAATGCAGAACTTTTTCAGCTGTGAGATGTTTGAGGGGTTTCTTGCACGTACAGCCCTTTTCAAGTCACCCCACAGCATCTCAATGGGATTCAAATCTGGACTTTGACTTGGCCATTCCAGGACTCTCCATTTCTTCTTTTTCAGCCAATCTTTGGTTGATTTACTAGTATGTTTTGGGTCATTGTCATGTTGCATGGTCCAGTTCCGCTTCAGCTTTAATTTTCTAACTGATGGTCTCACATGTTCTTCAAGCACCTTCTGATACACAGTAGAATTCATCGTGGATTCTATGATGGTGAGCTGACCAGGTCCTGCTGCAGCAAAGCAGCCCCAAACCATGACACTTCCACCTCCATGCTTCACAGTTGGTATGAGGTTCTTTTCTTGGAATGCTGTGTTTGGTTTACGCCAAACATGTCCTCTGCTGTTGTGTCCAAATAATTCAATTTTGGACTCATCTGTCCAAAGAACATTATTCCAGAAGTCCTGGTCTTTGTCAACTTTATCTCTGGCAAATGTCAGTCTGGCCTCGATGTTTCTCTTGGAAAGCAAAGGTTTCCTCCTTGCACACCTCCCATGCAAGTTAAACTTGTACAGTCTCTTTCTGATTGTAGAGGCATGTACTTCTACATCAACAGTAGCCAGAGCCTGCTGTAGTTCTCGAGATGACACTTTAGGGTTTTTGGAGACCTCTTTTAGCATCTTGCGGTCTGCTCTTGGGGTGAACTTGCTGGGGCGACCAGTCCTGGGCATGTTGGCAGTTGTTTTGAAAGCCCTCCACTTGTAGACTATCTTCCGGACAGTGGAATGGCTGATTTCAAAATCTTTTGAGATCTTTTGAAATCCCTTCCCAGACTCATAGGCTGCTACAATCTTTTTTCTGAAGTCCTCTGACAGCTCTTTTGCTCTCACCATGGTGCTCACTCTCACTTCAACAGTCAGGAGCACACCAAACTAAATGTCTGAGGTTTAAATAGGGCAAGCCTCATTCAACATGCAGAGTAACGATCTACTAATTATGTGCGCCTGGTGTGATATACCTGTGTGAGATCTGAGCCAATTTAAGAGGGAATACATGTGAGGGTGTCCTATCTTTTTCCTCAGTTAGAATAGGCATTTTTGTAGAATGACATTTACAGAAGATCTTGAAAAGACTTTTCTTCAGTTTTCTTTGTTTAGTTGGATTACTTTAATCTCTCTGTATTGTTGAAACGGAGATGAAATAACCTTTTATTAAAAATGTTACAAAAAACCACATGCTTTCAAAGGGTGTCCTAATTTTTTCACATGACTGTATATATAATATCAGACAGTTGGCAGCACCTCCATTTGAACCCCAAGACGCTAAAAACCAATATCTGTGAATCATACAAAAACATTAACACAGATTACAAGCTGAGCTGAGAATTTTAATTGTTAGTGTTGTGTGAAGTATTTTATTATTTAATACAATAAATGCTATGTTTTATTTCAAACAAATTATCACACGTGTCAATCCAAAGACAGCCATTGATCTCACTGATCATTTGAAAATTTTTAAAAAAATTGTGTCTCAACACGCCGTGAAGGGTCACCAATAATAGAAATGGGTCAAAGTTCGGCACTATGCAAAACAAATGGAGCGTGCGAATATCGCCATATGTTTGCATGTACGGCGAATCGCGAACGAGCAAAGTTCGCCGTGAAACGACCGCCGGACGAAGCGCAAGGCCATCTCTACTCCTTATATTCAGGACTGCTTATGTATTACTGCCAAGGCCAAGATCCTGGTGACAGATTCCCTTTAAAGGGAATTCACCTAGATTTTTTTTTTTATAATAAAAAAAAAATACTGAAACTTTCCTTTTTAGTATGTTTTTGATTCCTGTTTGAAAATTCCTTTTTTTTAGGGCTGTTTCGCATGAGCGAGTCCATTGCGGGAATCACGCTCCGTGTGTGAGTGTGATCCTCCAGTCTGGACTTGCAGGAGTGCACGGCATTATCATGATTTATACAGGGAGTGCAGAATTATTAGGCAAGTTGTATTTTTGAGGATTAATTTTATTATTGAACAACAACCATGTTCTCAATGAACCAAAAAAACTCATTAATATCAAAGCTGAATATTTTTGGAAGTAGTTTTTAGTTTGTTTTTAGTTTTAGCTATTTTAGGGGGATATCTGTGTGTGCAGGTGACTATTACTGTACATAATTATTAGGCAACTTAACAAAAAACTAATATATACCTATTTCAATTATTTATTTTTACCAGTGAAACCAATATAACATCTCAACATTCACAAATATACATTTCTGACATTCAAAAAAAAAAAAAAAAAACATATCAGTGACCAATATAGCCACCTTTCTTTGCAAGGACACTCAAAAGCCTGCCATCCATGGATTCTGTCAGTGTTTTGATCTGTTCACCATCAACATTGCGTGCAGCAGCAACCACAGCCTCCCAGACACTGTTCAGAGAGGTGTACTGTTTTCCCTCCTTGTAAATCTCACATTTGATGATGGACCACAGGTTCTCAATGGGGTTCAGATCAGGTGAACAAGGAGGCCATGTCATTAGATTTTCTTCTTTTCTTCTTTTATACCCTTTCCTGCATGAAAATCGTGTTTTTCTTACCTTGCAGATATCTTCCTGTACCACTGCTTGAAGAAGGTGTCTTTCAGAAACTGGCAGTAGGACTGGGAGTTGAGCTTGACTCCATCCTCAACCCAAAAAGGCCCCACAAGCTCATCTTTGATGATACCAGCCCAAACCAGTACTCCACCTCCACCTTGCTGGCGTCTGAGTCGGACTGGAGCTCTCTGCCCTTTACCAATCCAGCCATCTGGCCCATCAAGACTCACTCTCATTTCATCAGTCCATAAAACCTTAGAAAAATCAGTCTTGAGATATTTCTTGGCCCAGTCTTGACGTTTCAGCTTGTGTGTCTTGTTCAGTGGTGGTCGTCTTTCAGCCTTTCTTACCTTGGCCATGTCTCTGAGTATTGCACACCTTGTGCTTTTGGGCACTCCAGTGATGTTGCAGCTCTGAAATATGGCCAAACTGGTGGCAAGTGGCATCTTGGCAGCTGCACGCTTGACTTTTCTCAGTTCATGGGTAGTTATTTTGCGCCTTGGTTTTTCCACACGCTTCTTGTGACCCTGTTGACTATTTTGAATGAAACGCTTGATTGTTCGATGATCACGCTTCAGAAGCTTTGCAATTTTAAGAGTGCTGCATCCCTCTGCAAGATATCTCACTATTTTTGACTTTTCTGAGCCTGTCAAGTCCTTCTTTTGACCCATTTTGCCAAAGGAAAGGAAGTTGCCTAATAATTATGCACACCTGATATAGGGTGTTGATGTCATTAGACCACACCCCTTCTCATTACAGAGATGCACATCACTTAATATGCTTAATTGGTAGTAGGCTTTCGAGCCTATACAGCTTGGAGTAAGACAACATGCATAAAGAGGATGATGTGGTCAAAATACTCATTTGCCTAATAATTCTGCACGTAGTGTAATGCTATGTGCCTCTACATGACCTTTTTTCCACAGAATCCTAGTGACATAAAGCTGTCAGTATGATTCTGTAGAAATAAGGTCAAGCAGAGGCACATAGCATTATAAATCATGATAATGCCGTGCACTCCTGCAAGTCCAGAGCGGACGATCACACTCACACATGGAGCCTGATTCCTGCAATGGACTCGCTCGTGTGAAACAGCCCTTAAATTTTTAGTTCAAGCTTTCTCAGATTAATGATACAGCATTAAAGAAGTTGTGTCACCAAGGCACTTACTAATATATTGTGATTGTCCATATTGCCTCCTTTGCTGGCTTGAGTCATTTTTCCTTTACATTTATACACTACTCGTATCCCGGGGTTACAACCACCCTGCATCCAGCAATGGTGGTCGCATTTGCACACTATCGGAAATAGCAACGGCCTCTCTGGTGGCCAGGACAATGGGAGTGTGCATAGGCACGCATGCACAGCAACTTCCGTCCCTGTCACCTCGCATCTGTTGTGCAGCAGTGGCTGTAACCTCTAGAAACAAGCTGTATATGATGCAATAAAAAATGAATCAATCCAGCAAAGGAAGCAATATGGACAATCACATTAGTAAGTGCCTTGTATTGACTTTGATCGGTGCTTGTATTTTTATTCTGTCACTTCATTCAAAATCATAACAGTGAATATGAGAATTCTCCAAATACTTCCCGCATTAATGTACGTGCATCCAGATATGTATAAGACAATGTTTCGGTTGTTATGACTTTTATCAAGCTGTATATGTACAGAATCATAAAACCTGATTTCAACAACAAAACATTTTCTACCAATACATGCAGAATAATTTTAAGCAACTGTATGGTTAATACAAGAGGCGTATACAGATCTGTTCGGGTCCCATATAAAAATTTAATATAGGCCCACTTCCCCATCCATGTTCCCAGTATGTGTGCATCAATCACTCCAAGCCAACACCGGGTGCAAAGCACATTGGTCAAGATTTCTGAAGAATTTACAGAAGAAATTTTAATTCACAAATTGTTTCAAGAAAGTCACGCTTGACATCATCCACTTTATTCAACTTCTATGTCAGAAAAAGTGGAACAGTTGCTTCAAAAATATTACTTTTTGGGCAATTTCTCAGTGCATTTACAGCAGAAAACTGGCATTGAACATTTCCCCTATACAGTTCTAAATCACTACTTCTTCAGATAATGTTTTACAAAACTTGCTGCCTGCAACCACCACTAGGGGGAGCTCAGTGCTTAGGAATGTATACAGTTACTATTGACTGCAATTGCTGCTGTAGTAATTTTATTCCATTTAGCTACCCCTAGTAGCCCCTGGTGGCAGCTGCTTGAAAATGCAATTTTCTCATGCCAGCGAACAGATGGAGGAGTTCAATGCGGGGCCCCCTTACCCAGGACCCATAGTAGTCATGTGGTCTGCCTACATTGAAGGTATGCCACAATACAAATGTTAGTTTTGAAGCTGCAATAAAAATGTACCTATGTCGACGTTTTTTTGCACTTATTATTATCTATAGATAAGAAACATGACCATTATTAATGCATTTTGAAAACCATATTTTCATTAAAACCAGTAGCAATTTTTTCCCATTCTTAAAAATGTTTAAGTGAATTTTAAAATTCTACAGAGTATAAAGCCATTCATCTTTACAAGTGCTGAAATTCTAATTTTCTGGCGTTTTTATTTTTGCTACATATTTTAATGTGAACTCATCCAATTTTAGTGAATGGCTAACATATTTTTTCATTATGCATTTCTACATTTCTCTTTCATAATGTTCTCCTGCTAAGTTTTGAAATGTTACTAGGGTAAAATACATGACATATATGGGATCCAGAAACGTTTTATGTTAAGCAAATTGTCTTCCGTAGCTATGAAAGGAGTTATACTATGTTTAAAGCTGTGAAGTATTCCTCTAAACAGCGCCATTTTCAGTCCAGAGCGGAGTTATGAATGATAGTTGAATTATTCATCTGAAATATGATTAAAAGCAATGTCAATCATAACTTGGTGTTATTGGCATTTAGGTAATGCTGTTATTGAGGTTTCACTGAATATTCATTAAACATTTTTAACTGGATAAATTATTGACTTCAATCTAAATTATGTTCTTTGTCTGAAAATAGCAGCATTGCAAGGTCCTATGCCCATTTGCTATGTTGCGTGAGCATGTTCCTCTGACTATTCTTAGAATCCTGTTGGCTTATAGAAGGTGTGTATAGATAACCCCTGTTAGCATCCATGAGCCTTTTGTCATGAAAATCCGCTGAATTTTAGTAACGGCGGGTTTACAGCCCAGCTGCTGATTATCGGGAATGAGCGTTACTAAGAACATATATCTGTAAAGAATAAATCAAGGCAACTGGACTTACTGTAGATTTCTAGAAAACGTTTCACTCATTCTTCCAACAATCTTTCTCAATTCTGAGTGAGTTGAGAATTGAGAAAGCTCGCTGGAAGAATGAGTGAAACGTTTTCTAGAAATCTACAGTAAGTCCAGTTGCCTTGATTTATTCTTTACAGATATACCATGACCTGGATAAATGAGAACCTTCACAGACATTACTAAGAACGTTTTTTCCCGATAATAGTCCCAGGTGAATGTGCTGCCGAGCAACTGATGAAGGACAGTGCTTGTTCATTGGGTGAAATGATTGTTCATACAATACAGTAAATCATGGTTTCTGGGGAGCAGATCGTGCTGTGCAAACGGAGATCTGCTGCCCAGAAACAATGAATCTGTATGAAGACAAGCAATGGCAGTGGAGGTGATTGCGGCATGTAAATGCAGCTCTCCACCTCCCAATAATCACCTGCTCAGTCAGGCAGTGGAAATGCAGCATTAGTTTGAGACAGTGGTCCAGATTTACTAAGCCTCTAGATCAGGCATCCTCAAACTGTGGCCCTCCAGCTGTTGCAAAACTACAACTCCCAGCATGCCCGAACAGCCTACAGCAGGGCATTGTGGGAGTTGTAGTTTTACAACAGCTGGAGCGCCGCAGTTTGAGGATGCCTGCTCTAGATGATGTAAACTTAGGGAGCATGCATATGAACGTGTGCGGCCCATGCCCGTATTGAGGCCTGTAAACAGTTTGTCCACAATATAAGGGCCCCGGCCATATGCATTCTGTATCAAGGATGTGGACCCATTCACTTGAATAGGTACACAAACCACAAGATATGGAGCGGTGCGGAGCAGAGGCACGGAGCAGAAGCCCACAGAAGCAGTACGGAGAACATGTCCTCTTTTTTGCGGTGCAGAATGAATCTTGCTAATTGCAGACCCATTCAAGTGAATGGGTCTGTATCCGCAAATGGCAAGCACATAGCCGGTGTCCGTACATTGCGGACTGCTATTTGCAGTCCACAGCAGTGGTATGGGGTGCACACACTGTGTATAGACTGGCACCAGAGGCTCAGGCTGGATCATAATTTTGGTGAAGGGATAGACACCTTTGTCTAGCTCTATACCAACTATTGGTTGGCTTACTTTGTTATAGAATTTTTGGCACAAGATGGCGCATCATGGGCCATGTCTCCATTCCTGCTAAGCCCCAACAATTTCAGATAAGCCTGCCACTTGTCGAGCAAATCATAAAAAAGTGTAGAAACCTTAGTTTCACCAGTTTGTGCCAAAATTGCACCAATTTATGCTAGTTTTTCATCTTGAATGATTTTTTTTGTGACTGTCGTGTCGCTGTCGCATAATAAATATTGTTGCGCGACATTGGTGTGACAAAATATCGCGTGACACATGTTATGAGGCCCTAGCCTCAAAGGGGCAGGACGCTGTGGAAGTCACTGTTAAGGGGGCAGGGACCACTATGAAAGGGGAAGCTGCTGTGGTGGTCACTGTTAAATGGGCGGGCACTGTGGAGGTCAATGTAAAGGGGGCAGGGGCCACTATTAAAATGGCAGCAGCTGTGGAGGTCACTGTTAAGGGGGCAGGGGCCTCTATTAAGGGGACAGCTGCTGTGGAGTATGTGTATATACCAAATAAACTAGATTTTCAGAGGATAAAAAACATCTATTGCTGGAACAAAGGCACATATAGAAATAAGGTACTAAGTGCTAGTAGGCCATGGCTTTACTTCAATAGCGATTATCCTGGTGACAGATTTCCTTTAACATTTGGGGTCTAAATGGGTCTGTGAACTGAGGTCTGATTAACATTGGGGGTCTGATTGGTGGTCTGATCTGATGTCTAATGAAAAATATTTTGAAAAATATTTTTTTCCTATTGTCCCTGCGTCTTATGGGCCGATGCGTCCTATAGGGTGAAAAATACAGTATGTGTCAGAATATGGAGAAGAAAAATAAATTGTAAAGTGAACACTGCAATAACAAAATCCAAAAAGCCTTGGTAGAACTGTGTATTTTTGTTTTCAATTTTACACCAGATGCAGTGAATTCTGGCAGTCTGTTTCCCCGACGGAACAGACTCCCGGAATTAAGCACGCAGATGTGAACCCAGCCTAAGGCAATAGTATTGCCGGTTGGTGGCCAGATTTCAACTGGACTCCTTTATAGTCAATGGGGCCGATAACATCTGGCAATTCTGGATCCAGATAGCTCCGGCAGGCTGTTCTTTACCAGTACATCCTGCCAGAACTAATGCCTGCAGTGTGAAACAGACCTAAGGGAGAAGAGAGAACAAAGGAGAGGTGATGACTGAATTTCTGTCACCACTAGAACATCCTCGTCATAACTGTTGTCTGAGATTGATATAAATAACATATTTATGTGATGACTGTGTGCACAACAGTACTGTGATGGTATGCAACAAGCCATGTATTTAATAAATTAATTGCAATATCTATCTATCTCCTATCTATCTATCTACAAAACCTACAGCAAAAATGTGTATGCCCAGGTCATTTAACTACAAACGACCATATTATAAGCAAATTTAATTGCGTATAATCATACACATTAAAGTGCCAGTGCAAAGAAAAGAAAAAGTATATTGGTTCCCACTGCAGATTGCACATTAAGCTGTATCAAACACAGTGCTTTCAAATATTGGCAATCTACAGAGGCGAACCACTTCCCCTGACAAAGACATCGGGCGAAACGTGTTGGGTAGGTGAGGGACACTGGGATGGGTGATTTGACTGTTTGGTTCTAATGCTCAGGACCGTCTTTAACAAGGGGCAAAAGGGGCAGCTGCCCCGGGCCCAGTTGCTCCTGGGGGGCCCAAGGCAGTTGCCTCTTGAGCCCTGCTAGCCACTGCCCCGGGTGTCAGGCTGTCAGCTACACATTGGGTGCTGCCATGCCTGCCGGCACTCCAGGCAGCATACTGTGAGAGCTAGGACCTTACATGACATCATCACCATCATCACCATGGGACCAGTAACCTAGCAATATTACTGGTCACATGGCTATGAGGTCATCAAGGTCCTTTCTACCAGGAGTATTGCTGTAGAAGTTTGCCTTAACTGTGGAGCTTTTTATTGTTAAGATTACATCAGAAAAAGGTGACAGGGGCTGTTATGCTAATATACTGTAAACTACTGTATAGTGGGGTGCTGTATAGTGTGGGGGCCTGTATACTGTGGGGGGCTGTATATTGTGGAGTGCTATACTGCTGTACTGTATACTGTGGGGGGCTGTATACTGTGGGTGCTGTATATTGTGGAGTGCTATACTGCTGTACTGTATAGTGTGGGGGGCTGTATACTGTGGGAGCTGTATATTGTGGAGTGCTATACTGCTGTACTGTATAGTGTGGGGGGCTGTATACTGTGGGTGTTGTATATTGTGGAGTGCTATACTGCTGTACTGTATACTGTGGGGGGCTGTATACTGTATACTGTGGGTGCTGTATATTGTGGAGTGCTATACTGCTGTACTGTATACTGTGGGGGGCTGTATACTGTGGGGGCTGTATACTGTATACTGTGGGTGCTGTATATTATGGAGTGCTATACTGCTGTACTGTATAGTGTGGGGTGCTGTATCATGTATAGTTTGGGGTGCTGTATACGGTGAGGTGCTATACTGCTTTACTGTATACTGTGAGGTGTTTTATACTGTGGGGTGCTGTATACTGTGGGCTGCTATACTGCTCTACTATATACTGTGGGGTACTGTATAGTGTGGGGTGCTATACTGCATACTGTGTGGTGCTGTATACTATAGAGTGCTATACTGCATACTGTGGGTTGCTGTATACTATAGGGTGCTATACTGCATACTGTGGGGTGCTGGGGTGCACTGTAACACTAGGGTGAGCCGAGCCCTGGTCTCCTTCCTGCAGAGCGGTGCCCACTTCCAGCCTGAGACCAGCTGCCCAGAACACTGATCCTGAGCCGCTGGAGTCTTCAGAACTGGAAGTATTTACAGTCATTTACAGTCAGGATTTTTTTGTGTGTGTGTTGTGGTGGAGGGCGTGATTACCTGCTAAGGTGTGGGAAGGCAGGATCCAGAGGGCCCAAGTAAATTTTTGCCCAGGGTCCAATCAATATTAAAGACGGCCCTGCTAATACTAGCGGTGAGGAACTTTCATGGATATGTTTGTGGTTCTCCTCTGTAGATTGCCAATATTTGAAAGCACTGTGTTTGATACAGCTTAATGTGCAGTCTGCAGTGGGAACCAATATACTTTTCCTTTTTCTTTTCACTGGCACTTTAATGTATATGATTATATGCAATTGAATATTATGTACACATATTTTTGCTTCTTCCCTGTATGTGTAATTGGATCTTACCCTCATCCCGGCTGTCCCTCTTTTATACATTTTTTTTATCCCGCTATAAGGTGTGGACTCCATTCTGTGTTTTTAATGGATTGTATTTAATAAAGATATATATTTTTTGCTTATAATATGGTCGTTTGTAGTTATATGACCTGGGCATACACATTTTTGCTGTAGATTTTGTATTTACTCAATGTGGCTCATATAGGTCGCCTTATAGGTTGTTGTATCTATCCATCTAGCAGCTGGAGTTGGACAGTACTATTAACTCTGACTCTTAACCCCAACCCAAGTGTGCTGTTCCAGCCTTTATTCTTGTATTCTATAAGTTGTGTTTGCATTGTATTATCATTACCATGTTGTGTAACGCTGCCACCCTGTGGTTATTCTTATAATTCATTTATGTGTGTTATGTAAATTCCCATTACAATGCTCTCCTCCCTCTTTTGTGACATCACATCCTCTGAAAGGTCCTTCATACTTCCTCTTTGTCGCAGACCTTCATGATGGTGAGAGCTATTCTTTTTGACCTCTAGTATCTCTAATATCCTCTAGCATACCCTCATTTCCCTGCATTTGTTTCCAAGACAAATCAATAAATGAGCAAAGCTTCACCATTGTATTCTCCTCACTGGATCATCACATGCAACTGGTGCCTATATCTGGAGATATTAGTGAGTTCAGCTATCTACCATTGCTTGTACAGGGGCTATCACTCACAACCAATCAGGGGATAATCTCTAACGTACATCTGTGGCAGAATAGTCAAAAAGAAGCTTAAATCTACAGTCTTGCATGTCTACACACAGTCTGCCTGCGAGCTTAGAGCTGTCCGCCATCTTACACGCACGTGGCTTCATAAGCACAGTGCACAAGCTGGAATACCCTCTTAAAGAGACAGTACCGCTTAAACAGGAATAACATGTCCACAAGAAGCTTAGTGGATCTCTCAGTAACTGAACATACAGAAAGTCACCCTGCTCCCAAAAACTCAGATATGCAGGAAGCAGAGTCCATGTTAACTGAAGAACAAGCAGTACGATCTAAACGTGTTACCAAGCCAACACAAAAGATCAGAGAGAACTTTGAGGCGACCAAAGAAGAGTTCAGTGACAATTTAAACGATTTATGGCAGAGAACTGAACACTATATAGCAGCTCTTTTACAATATAACAACGACCTAACAAAGTTAACCACAACGTTCAATCGCTTAACTAACTCCTACGTCCGCTATCAGCGACTCTCTGCTAAGTACATCACTTTCCTGAGCGACTCTGATTTTGACGAAGCCTCTGACGAGCTGAGTGAGAGAAAGAATCTCCTTGAAGAGAAGGATGCCATAGTACAAGATGCTAAGAGCAAGGCAGAACTCCGCATCGCACACTTACAGGAGGCGAGATCCCATCGATCAACTTCAAGTAAACATACAAAATATACCCTCTCATCTTCCAAAACCTCTCGTTCCGGAAGGTCAGCATTGCATGACAAGCTTATAGAAGTCTGGGCAGAAGCAGAGGAAGCTAGCGTAAGAAGTTCCTTTGCTAAGAAGGAGGCGGAGATTACGAAGAAGATGGCAGAAATGGAGGCTGAGACAGAAGCCCAGCTAAAGATCCTCCAGACAGAAAGGGAAGAAGCAGCTACCTTAGCTAAACTAAAGGTCCTCGAGCAAGCATTAGGCCAAGGTACCGACCCAGACTGTTTCGTCCCAGGAGAAGAGGAAGACCCAGCCGACCGCACTGCCAGGTATGTGCTAAGGCAACCATCGCCTACTCCTCCTGCTAAATCGCATGCACCAAAGCCACTTCTAACTCACCAACTGGGCGAACCCACACAGTACCAGAAATCGTCGCACCCCAGTAATAAGGTAATATCTAGCACCAAGCGGGCTGACGATCCAGAGACTAAACCGCAGCTTAATCCTTATGCCACATCATTCCATCCTGATCAATCTCAACCTTATTTGCCAGAGCCCCTACATGCTGTAGAGACACCACAATGCAATACAACAGTATGGAATGGGAGATCAGACATGTCAGACTTTGCCCGATACATGATGCGCAGGGAGCTGATTAACACTAGTCTCTCAAGGTTTGATGACCGTGCCAAAAACTACAGGGCCTGGAAATCGACCTTTAAAGCAGTAATCGGTGACATAAACCTCACTGCCATGGAGGAACTTGACTTGCTCATCAAATGGTTAGGCCCAGAATCTGCAGAACGCATAAAGACATTAAAAGTGGTTCATGCAGGCCACTCAGAGGAAGGTCTCGCTGCAGCATGGGAGAGACTTGAACAGACCTATGGCAGTCCAGAAGCTATAGAAAGTGCCCTATTCAGGAGACTTCAAGCCTTCCCAAGGATAACTGGCAAAGACAATCGCAAACTCCAGGATCTAAGCGACCTACTAAAAGAACTTGAATTGGCAAAAATGGACCCACGTCTGCCAGGACTGAGTTACCTTGATACCGCCCATGGCGTCAATCCAATAGTGTCGAAACTACCACATGGCATGCAAGAGAAATGGGCAGACCAGGGCTCCAGATACAAGAGAGAACACAATGTGTCTTTTCCCTCTTTCTCTTATTTTACCAGATTCATCAGTGACCAAGCTCGAAAGAAGAATGACCCCAGCTTTGACTTCACTGAATCCACTCTACCTGCTTCATCCTCATGTTCAAGGTATGACAACACCACAAATAAACGTAGAGACTTAAGGGGGACAGTATCCGTTAGGAAAACCAATGTTCCACTCATTTCAACCTGCACTACTAGGAAGGAATACCCTGTCCTCAAAGAAAAGGACCCTAACCGCATGTGCCCCATCCATAAAAGACCTCATCCTTTAAAGGAGTGTCGTGGGCTCAGGGCAAAGACCTTGCAAGAACGCAGAGAGATACTCAAAGAGCTTGGAGTGTGTTACAAGTGTTGTGCCTTATCTAATCATATGGCGAAAGACTGTAAGGTTATTATCAAGTGTGCAGAATGCAGCAGTGACAAGCACGTTACAGCAATGCATCCTACCTTGCCTTCAGACAACGCACCATCTCAAGCTGCGACCAATGCCGTCGCACTTCATGGCGGGGAGCCATCGGCTCAAGAATTAGCTACAACTACTATTTCCTCTTCCTGTATGGCGATATGTGGCAAGGAGGCTGATTCTAAGTGCTGTGCAAAGGAGTGTTTGGTCAACGTCTACCCAGAAGGGCAATCTGAAAGAGCCATCAGAATGTACGCAATTATTGATGAACAAAGCAATAGGTCTCTGGCAAAACCTAAATTCTTTGAGATTTTCGGCATAGCAGGAGAAGCAACACCATATACCCTCAACACTTGTTTTGGTCGTGTAGAGACTTATGGCAGAAGAGCCACTGGATACCTTATCTCCTCCATAAAAGGGAACGTTCATATACCCTTGCCAACGTTAATTGAATGCGACCAAATACCAGATGAAAGAGATGAAATTCCTACTCCAGAAGCTGCATATCATCATTCCCACTTGAAACATCTAGCTAGTGAGATTCCCCCTATGGACATGAATGCTGACATCCTACTTCTGCTTGGGAGAGACATTCTGAGGGTCCACAAGGTGCGTCAACAATGCAACGTTCCTGATAATGCCCCATATGCACAGAGACTCGATTTAGGCTGGGTAATCGTGGGCGATGTATGTTTAAATAAGAGCCACAAACCATCTCAAGTGAACTCCTTCAAAACCTTTGTGCTCAACAATGGTCGCACATCTCATTTTAAGCCATGTGTTCATCATTATGAGGTGAAGGAAAGGCTTTCTAACCTCTTAAAGACACCAGACATCATTCCTACCAGTTATGACAACTTAGGAAAAACTGTGTTTTGTACAACACCAGACGATGACAAACTGGCCTTGTCCATAGATGACAAAGAGTTTATTAAAATAATGGACGATGAATTCTTCAAAGATGCATCTAACCACTGGGTTGCACCTTTACCTTTCTGTGCTGTAAGAGCCAGACTTCCTGACAACCGGGAACAAGCACTCTCCAGATTCATCTCCTTGCAACGTACGTTAACCCTTTCACGACCGCAATCTGTATATATACGTGATAGCTGCACATACCCCGTGCAGCTACCACGTATATATACGTTCTGGCAGCTCTTTAATCCAAGCGCTGCAAAGCGCTTGGATTAAAGCTTCTGCCCCTGCCCTGTATGCTGTCACGGACAGCATACAGTGCAGTAATGCCGGCAAGGGACCAATCGGAGTGGCCCCTTGCCGGCAATCGATCCGATTGGTTAGTCTGTGCAGACTAACCAATCGGATCGCGGCAGTGAAAAAATGCCGGTTTCAGGCTCTGATCTGCGCTCTGCAGATCAGAGCCTGAAAGCCGATAGTGTTCCTCATGCCCCCCGATCCTCCAAGCCTTTGGTGCCCCTCTGTGGTCCCCCCCTACCCCGATCTGTGCCTCGCTGATCTGTTCCCAGCCGGCGCTCATGTCCTTCCTCCTGCCCTGATTGGCATGCGGTCCGCCCCCTCCCCGCCCCCTGCATTAATTTTCTGGCCGCCCCTCCTGCCCCAGCCTCTCTCAATATTGTCCCTACCCCCCGATTCCCCATTCTGTGTGTGTGATGGCGGCGGCTCCATTCCTGAGCCGCCGCCATCAACAGAGTGTCAGCTCTATGCTGACACTCTCCTGTAACCCGATAGATGCTGCGGTTGCGGCATCCATCGGGTTAACAGAGGGAGGGGGCTCCCTCTCTCCACCATCGGGGCTGCAGCGCTGTGATCGCAGCGCCCGATGGTTGCCATGGCAACCGGACGCTTTGCAAAAGCGTCCGGTTGCCATGGCAAAGGCGTCCAGTGCTGCCACCTACAGGCAGTCTGGAAGTATTATACTTTGCAATGCAAGAGCATTGCAAAGTATAGTACAACTATCAGCCCCACTGGATCTTCAAGATCCAAGAGGGAACTGATAAAAAAAAAAGTGAAAATAATAAAAGTAAAAATAAATCAATAAATAAATAAAAATGTAAATAAAAAAAAAGACTGCCTTTTCCTATAAAAAAATGAAAAAATAAAATAAAATACACATATTAGGTGTCACCGCGTCCGTAACGACCGTCTCTATAAATATATCACGTGATGGACCCCTGTCCGATAAACACCATAAAAATAAAATAAAAAAAACAGTGCCAAAAAAGCTATTTTTGTCACCTTACATCACAAAAAGTGCAACAGCAAGCGATCAAAAAGGCTTATGACCCCCAAAATAGTACCAATCAAACCGTCACTTCGTCCGGCAAAAAATGATACCCTATTTAAGACAATCGCCCAAAAAATAAAAAAGCTATGGCTCTCAGACTATAGAGACACTAAAACATCATTTTTTTGGTTTCAGAAATACTATTATTGTGTAAAACTTAAATAAATAAGAAAAAGTATACATATTAGGTATTGCCACGTCCGTAACGATCTTCTCTATAAAACTATCACATGACCTAACTCCTCAGATGAACTCTGTAAAAATAAATAAATGAAAACTGTTCCAAAACAGCCAATTTTTGGGTCACCTTGCCCTATAAAGTGTAATAATGAATGATCAAAAAATCCTATGTACCCAAAAATGGTACCAATAAAAACCTCAACACTTTCTGCAAAAAACGAGCCCCTGCACAAGACGATCGGCAGAAAAATAAAAAACATATGGCGTTCAGAAAACCAATCCAGCACAATCTGCCTTCCAAAAACCGTATGGCATTCCTTTCCTTCTTCGCCCTGCCGTGTGCCCGTACAGCAGTTTACGACCACATGTGGGGTGTTTCTGTAAACCGCGGAATCAGGGTAATAAATATTGAGTTTTGTTTGGCTGTTAACCCTCAATGTGTTAAAGAAAAAAAATATATAAAATGGAAAATCTGCCAAAAAAGTGAAATTTTTAAATTTCATCTCCATTTTCCCTTAATTCTTGTGGAACGCCTAAAGGGTTAACAAAGTTTGTAAAATCAGTTTTGAGTAACTTGAGGGGTGTAGTTTCTACAATGGGGTCATTTATGGGGGTTTCCACTATGTAAGCCCCACAAAGTGACTTCAGACCTGAACTGGTCCTTAAAAAGTGGGTTTTGGAAATTTTCTTAAAAATTGTAAGAATTGCTTCTAAACTTCTAAGCCTTCTAACGCCCTAAAAACATAAAATGACATTTCCAAAATGATGCCAACATAAAGTAGACATATGGGGAATGTTAAGTAATAAATATTTTATTAGGTATCACTTTCTGTTTTAGACGCAGAGAAATTGAAATTTGGAAAATTGTGAATTTTTCCTAATTTTTGGTAAATTTGGGATTTTTTCATAAATAAAGGTGAAATATATTGACTCAAATATATGACTATCGTGAAGTACAATGTGTCACGAGAAAACAATCTCAGAATTGCGTGGATAAGTAAAAGTGTTCCAAAGCTATTACCACATAAAGTGACGCATGTCAGATTTGAAAATTTTGACCTGGACACTGGGGCATCAATGACCCTTGGTCATGAAAGGGTTAAAAAGCAAACCAGAAATGAAAAGTCATTTTGTGGCCTTCATGGAAAAAATATTTCGCAATGATCATGCAGAGCTGGCTCCACCCTTACAAGAGCATGAAGAATGCTGGTACCTTCCATCCTTTGGGGTATATCACCCACGGAAGCCAAACCAAATAAGAGTGGTATTCGATTCAAGTGCCAAACATAATGGCGTATCTCTGAACGACGTCCTTCTCACCGGTCCGAACCTGACCAATAATCTGGTGGGAGTGCTCATGAGATTCAGAAAGGAGCCAGTAGCCATTACTGCTGACATTGAACAAATGTTCCATTGCTTTATCGTGCGGCAAGATCATAGAAACTACCTCAGGTTTCTTTGGCATAGAGACAATGACACCAGCAAAGAAATGGTTGAATGCCGCATGAAGGTGCACGTGTTTGGTAACAGTCCTTCACCTGCGGTTGCTACATATGGCCTACGGAGGGCTGCCTTAGATGGTGAGTCAGAATTTGGTGAACATGCCAGAAACTTTGTCGTGAGAGACTTCTATGTGGACGACGCACTCAAATCCTTCCCTACAGCGGAGGAGGCCATAGATCTGCTCAAAAGGACACAAGGTATGCTTTCAAAGTCTCGTCTAAGGTTACATAAGATAGCCTCTAACTGCGCTGCCGTAATGAAAGCCTTCCAGCCCAGCGATCATGCCACAGAATTCAGAGATTTGAACCTAGGGATAGACAATCTACCAGTACAGAGAAGTCTGGGCCTGAGGTGGGACTTAGCAAATGACTCCCTTGGATTTCAAGTTAACTGTGCAGATAAACCATTTACTAAATGGGGAGTTCTCTCAGTGGCGAACAGCCTATATGATCCCCTGGGATTTGTGGCACCTTTGACTGTACAAGGCAAATTCCTGTTAAGACAGTTCTCAGAGTCTGTATCTGACTGGGATGCTCCACTGCCCTCTGACAAACAACAAAAGTGGGAGTTGTGGAAGGAATGCTTGCATGCATTAGACAGTATTCACATACCAAGGTGTTACACTCCAACATCCCTTACAGCCACTCGGAGGAGAGAAATCCACATCTTCTCAGATGCGTCTACTGAAGCCATCGCAGCTGTTGCTTATTTAAAGGTAATAGACTATTCCAATCAAGCACATGTTGGATTTCTGTTTGGAAAGGCAAAATTAGCTCCAAAACCTGAGCACACCATTCCTAGGCTCGAACTTTGTGGGACTGTGCTAGCCGTTGAGATTGCAGACTTTATACAACGTGAGCTGGATATTCAGGTGGATGACATTCAATTTTACACAGACAGTAAGGTTGTCCTGGGTTACATCTACAACCAGTCAAAACGCTTCTACGTTTATGTCAGTAACCGCATTGAAAGGGTTAGAAGATCCTCTAAACCTGAACAGTGGCACTATGTTCCATCTCATCTCAATCCTGCAGATTGCGCCACCAGACCAGCATCTGGAAGAGTCTCTGCAACTTCTTCTTGGTTGACAGGTCCAGAGTTTCTGCTGAACCAGAATGAAGAAACTCCTATCCAAGACGTCTTCAGTCTCCAGGACCCTCATGAAGATCCAGAGATTCGGCCTGAAGTTAGTACCTTCGTCACCAAGTCTGAAAGGAGCGCTGGCTTGGGCTGTCATCGCTTTGAACGCTTCTCTAGATGGTCAAGACTCATTCACATCATTGCAAGGTTAGTCCACATTGTTCATTGTTTTCATGCTGAGAAGCATAACACTGACTGTCGCAGTTGGCACCTGTGCCATAAACCTCTAATGGCAGAAGACATTATTCTAAGTGAATTGCTTGTGATACGTAACGTACAGCAGAGTGCCTTTAAAATGGAACTGAAATGTATACATGACAAGCAAGATATACCAAAAGGCATCACCCGCAAAATATTGGACTGTATACTTATGAACTCAAACTTCTCAAGGCTCACCCATGAGACTTTGACTACCTTCCTGGCTGAGGTATCTGCTATTGTCAACTCAAGACCTCTTGTACCTGTATCTATGGATCCAGAATCCCCTGCCATTCTTACTCCAGCAACTCTTCTCACTCAGAAGTTTGGATCTGTTCCTAATCCACCTGAAGAGTCTTCTTCTAGTAACATATATCTGAAACAGTGGAAGCACGTTCAACATCTGGCCGACTGTTTCTGGAGCAGGTGGAAAAAGGAGTATTTAACGCTTCTGCAAGCACGTAGAAAGTGGCAACAGGTCAAGCCAAACTTACAGATAGGAGATCTTGTACTCATGAAAGACCAAAAGGTGGAAAGAAACTCCTGGCCCATGGGACTCATCTCAAAGGTCTTCATCAGTGAAGATGGCAAAGTTCGCAAGGTGGAAGTGACCATCGCAAAACAAGGCCATCCCAAATCCTTTATCAGGCCTGCATCTGAGATTGTTCTCCTCTTACCCGTGGAGGAATGATTCTTTACTTGAGGAACTTTATTCCTGGCAACCAGAAGACTCAAGGTGTTGGACTGTTCCAGTTCACCAGTTCCAGTATGTTCTTTTTGTTTGTTTTTTTTGTCTTTCAGTTTCCAACATTTCATGGACATTTCGGTAATTGCATATATTGTGAAATCCAAGGATTTCAGACGGGGAGTGTGCTGTTCCAGCCTTTATTCTTGTATTCTATAAGTTGTGTTTGCATTGTATTATCATTACCATGTTGTGTAACGCTGCCACCCTGTGGTTATTCTTATAATTCATTTATGTGTGTTATGTAAATTCCCATTACAATGCTCTCCTCCCTCTTTTGTGACATCACATCCTCTGAAAGGTCCTTCGTACTTCCTCTTTGTCGCAGACCTTCAAGATGGTGAGAGCTATTCTTTTTGACCTCTAGTATCTCTAATATCCTCTAGCATACCCTCATTTCCCTGCATTTGTTTCCAAGACAAATCAATAAATGATCAAAGCTTCACCATTGTATTCTCCTCACTGGATCATCACATGCAACTGGTGCCTATATCTGGAGATATTAGTGAGTTCAGCTATCTACCATTGCTTGTACAGGGGCTATCACTCACAACCAATCAGGGGATAATCTCTAACGTACATCTGTGGCAGAATACCAAGACTAACTCTAACTCCCTGACTCCAACTCCACAGGTCTGGCATGCTTACTGTAATAAAATGCTTACTTATTTGTATTCCACTTCAGATTGTTTCTGTCATTTTTTTTCTTCATTTTTTCTCAGGCTTGGGGCTGACTAGTAGTTAGTAAAAAGATCGACAAAGACTCTGCTTAGAGTCGAAATGCGTCACTTACTTTGTTCCTTCATGTGGCAATAAATATAAGAAAGAAGCATTATATCCATTTCAGTGCGTGCCGGTCTTTTTTCTTGGATGTTTGCGGGACGCCGACCCTGACACGTGTTCCGCGCATTAATATTGGATTGCCAGCTGTTTCTATCTATAGTAGTTAGTAAAAGTCAGAGTTCTTGTGCGTCTACAACATGACTGCTCCATTATTTTATAAACCTAGTAAAAACAGGTTAACAGAGCATTTCCTCTCAAATATCATGAGGGGTTATAGGTTAAATACCATGAGGTAGCTCCCTCTTTGAAACTATTAACACTGGAGTGTTACAATAACTGGGGTCTAAGGACAGCTTCTAAATATAAAAGATCGCAAGTGGCAAAGTTGCCCTAAGTGGGTGTTAAAAGGGTAAAACCCCTACTAGCCCAGATTGAACAGAGATCATAAAGAGGAACTGTTAGCGTAGGAGTGAAAACTCCCCTATCTCTGTTCAGGAGGGTATATGATAAAAGGCTGAATACAAATAGATGTTAACACTTATAACAGATAATCTTGTTCAGTGAGTCAATAGACTTTCTCTTTGAAATAGAAGTTGATTATGGTCAGGTTACTTATCCATAAGTGGGAGTCTCCTCGGTAGAGGAGAAATTCCCCCTTCTGGATCTTTGAGGTTTTGGAGTACGAGGAGGTTCCCATGAAGAAACTTTAGGCAGGTCAGGTAACGCTGACAGGTTTTGGACCACTTCCCAGTTGTCAATGGGTAATGGAGATATCTGAAGATAATCATAAGCTTTATCCAGGTGGCTAAAGGAGGAGATAAAGATGCGGCAACCATCATGGAGGAAGAAAAGTCCGAATAGAAATGTCCACCTATATAAGATCTTGTGCGCACGTAGCCAATCCGTAAGCGGTTTTAATGCTCTTCGCTTTTTTAATGTGGATTGAGCTAGATCCTGGAAAATGGTGATAACATTGTCTTCCCATTCCAACGGAGTGGTGTTTCTAGCACTGGCCAGTATTGCTTCTTTAACAGGAAAGTGTAGGAATTTACAGATCACGTCTCTGGGGGGT
Organism: Bufo gargarizans; assembly: GCF_014858855.1. Taxonomy (NCBI): domain Eukaryota; kingdom Metazoa; phylum Chordata; class Amphibia; order Anura; family Bufonidae; genus Bufo; species Bufo gargarizans. The sequence goes on from NC_058083.1 coordinate 219,384,964, forward strand.
ACTGTAGATTGCGGCTTTGGACGAAGAGCTCTGTGTGCTCTCTCAATTATAACTTCAGGAACAGAGTCTGGCCCCAGTAGCTTTAGACAGATCTGAATGACTGTTTCAGGTACACCAGCAGGGGATATCGATTCAGGAATGCCTCTGAAGCGTAAATTGTTACGTCTGCACCTATTTTCTTGGTCCTCTAGGGCATTATATAGGGAATTTATATGGGTTTGGCATACAGACAGGCTAGAGGACACCTCAGTTTGGTGCGCTATAACTGCAGATTGAACCTCTTCCAGCATTTCCACTCTCTGGCCTATATGGCGCACATCCTCTTCAATAGAGGTGAGGTCTTGGCTAAGGGGTCCCAAGGCGTCTGCCAGGGCTTCTTTCAGGAAAGCCAGAGAGATCAGAAGGCAGTCTGCCTCAGAGGGATCTTCCCGTACCTTGTCAGCGCTTGCCGCCACTGTCTGTTTGTGTCCTGCTATGCGCGGTGTTCCGAGCGCCATCTTGGATTCTTTATTCACTGCTGCTGCTTTCTTTATGAATTTCTCAATTTTTCCTATTTGGCTTGAAGATCCAAATTAAACCTAAAAAAATAAAAATAAAATCGAAAAAAATTATTTTGGTAGTCAAACAAATGAAAACGATAGGGTCACTAAACCACCACGTGCACAAAATCACAAAAAGTTGCCTGGACATTCAGCCTTTTTTTGGAGCCCCGGTCACGAAAGGGTTTAAAAGGTCAGTTTTGCATTCTTTATGCATCTGTTGACAATGGTGGTTCTCCATAATCCCCCGTGAACTGACATTGTCCTCTATAGATATCCTTCTAGTTCACTGTAGGACATTGAATTCACCTGTGCCCTCCCTGGCTGAGGAGCTCTATTTTGATGGTGAATGCATTTGCTTCTTTAACTACGTATATCAATATGATCCTTGAAAATATTATTGCATGTTAATGTATAAATTGTACTGTTATCACATCATTTGCTACATGGTTGATATAATTAATCTGAATCTAAATAAAGTATATGATTTCCCGTGACTTTGAAATACCCTGACCAATAAAAAAAATCCCAATTGCTGAGTTTGCAAGAGAGCTATATTGACAGATTTGTGGGTTTATATTACTTTGATATATATTGGTCCGACAATTGCTACAGCCTTGCCTAGTCTCTTAGCTTCTAAGTTAAGTAAGATTTACATTCAAGAGAATGCAACACTCATCAATATTCTATTTCCCCTTTCAGCTAAGTCATACAAAAGGTCTCAGTAGGATAAAAATAGGATTGATTGTATTATAAACTGACCTAACTGGAAACAAAACTATAATGCAGCTTCATGGGCTACAAGAGCATTGTGCCACCTCACTGCTGGATGGGGGAAGGAAAATGAAAACCTCCAAATAGTTGTCTCATCTTTAGCCCTCACACTGTTATCCAAGGAGGGGAATACACTCTGCAGTTAATGGGGTTGTCAAACAGGGCATTTTAAATGAAGCATTATTGCGATATACATGCAATATACTTTTTCCTCTTTGGCGGCCCCCCTGCTGTTTCTCATGCGGTCAAAATTCTGGTCCACCTTCTCCTGCATTGAAAGATGGACAAACATGCTCAGTAGCTTCTCTGCTCCCTTTCCCTTCTCTCAGTGTTGTTGTAGTGATTTTATAGTGAAGCAAGTGAAGTGACCCAGATAACTTTCCTTCATTCATCCCTATTTTTAAATTTATCGGAATATATAGCTATATCTTTCTGTAGATAGTGGGGTTAGTATTGCATACAACAGTGCTATTTATTAGTGGAATCACTTTGGCTTTGTGTGAGGCACCATTTTCTATGCAGGGGATGAAGACAGGAAGGGGCGGACTAGGAACTTAAAAAATATTAAAAGTAGCCCAGTTTTGTATTTGGGTACAAATTGATGGAAGGCAGGAATAACACACGTATGTGGGCCAGCAATATCATATTGTGGCACATTATACTAATAGAGCCAAATACCACAGTCCATCACAAAAAACTGCTGCCAACAGCACAAAATACATCCCCAAAACCTTCCACTGGCCAGCCGTGAGGAGGACTCAGATGGCCCCCTGGGCATCAGCCCACCCGGAAATTTACCTGGAAGGTCTATGGCCAATCCTCCCCTGAAGACAGGAGAAGGGGTTAGCAAGAGCTGATTGCAATGCACCCCTAGGAGATGCAATGCTTGATTGTCAAATGTGATGAGCTGCTTCCACCCACAAAAAATGAAGATACCAGAGCTGCAGAGAGGTGAGTAAAAAAGCTAAACAGAATAAAAATTATATTAGAGCAGGCATGTCCAAACTGCGGCCCTCCAGCTGTTGCAAAACTACAACTCCCAGCATGCCTGGATAGCTTACAGCTATTAGGGCATGCTGGGAGTTGTAGTTTTGCAACAGCTGGAGGGCCGCAGTTTGGACATGCCTGTATTAGAGAGAAACTTTTGCATTGATATAGTTACTCTAAATATGTATATTTTTTATTTTGGTCAGGCAAATTTCCGACTCTATTTTTACACACTCTGACTCCAATTTCAACTCCAACTACTTCATAATAATTGGTAGTAACACTTATTGTAGTAAAACCAAGTTACATCAGGCTGTTTTCATCATCATCATTAAATATTTCTGTGTTGAAGCCACAGATGAAGCTGATACATTTCTGCCAACTCTAACTCCACTCAAAACAAACGCTGACTCCAACTCCATGACTTCGACTGTGCAGCTCATGTATGTGTTCATCATTGCCAATGACCATTGCAGGTAACTGTAGGGTAAATTTTGGATTGCAGCTTCTACTCACCCAGCGGTTAGTTTATAAATACTTCTGGTTGGCATTCTCCTTTAAGCAAAATACAACTTAAACAATGCATATGATACCAATGTTGTGAAGGCCAAGTATTGAAAGTTATTACATTATTAGTTAACCAGCTACTGGTCTATCTTTGAGCATATAATTGTACATGACAGATGCACAACTGCCGTGTTTGTGATTTCCCGCAGGGAAATTTCCCTGTAAGGTCCATCCCCACCCCTAACAAACTTCAGATCAGACCCTCAATTTTCATCAGACCTCATATCAGACCCCCAAACTTTATCAGGTTTCAGACCACCAATATTCAACAGAGTTCAGACCACTAATCTTCATCAGACCTCAGATCAGACCCCCCAATCTTCATCAGACCTCAGATTAGACCCCCATTCTTAATTAGACCCCCAAATCATGTCCCCAATCTTCATCAGACCTCAGATCAGACCCCAAATCATAACCCTAATCTTCATCAGAACTCTGATCAGACAAAAAAGAAATAAAACAACTTACCTCTGTTGCTCCAGATGGCACTGCCACTCGGGAGATCCAGCAGGCTCCTCCTTCAAAACTGCATTGTGACCTGATGCGACACTATGAAGTCATAGTGAACTATATCCTGATGCTGTCAAGACACAGCGCGGCGCCTGGAGAACACCAGGGAGTGGTGAGTAATACCAGCATTAGCAACGCTACACTCACCTACCTTGTACTAAAGAGCGCTTCCATATTGAAAGCCCTCATTAGTATTCACTTTATAAAATGCTGTGCCATAGGCGAATGTGCTTTGAGTTGGGAGTCAGCTTGGTAGTCGGTATTACTTCATATTTCTTATTATCTGTGGCCCTTTTCATGTCATTTGAGGAGACTCTCTTTCATCTTATGGCATTTAGCACATTGTCGGGATGTATTTACTATTTATATTTATCTCTAGCTGAGTTACGCTATTATTGAATGTAAATACTGTATATACCACCGCTGCTCCCCTTCTTTGCAAGTGATTGCCATTTTTTATTTTATTATCCTGTGATGTGTTTTTGGTAGGTGTTTTCAAGGTATAAAAAAATGGTGCAAAGTAAGAATGCTTTCAAAAATGTAAATGTTAATCATTTTATAGTTTATTTTTTATCAATTAACATACTGTAAAGTGAACAAACTAAAGAGAAATGTAAATCATACCAATATTTGGTGTGACCACCCTTTGCTTTCAAAATAGTATGAATTCTTCTAGGTACACTTACACAGTTTTTGAAGGAACTCGGCATGGAGATTGTTCCAAACATCTTGGATGTGGATGTAGGCTTGCTCAAATACTTCTGTCTCTTCATGTAATCCCAAACTGGATGATGTTGACATCAGGGCTCTGTAAGGGCCACATCATCACTTTGAGGACTCCTTGTTCTTCTTTACGCTGAAGATAATTATTAAACCTTTCAGCCCCAATTTTCCATTTTTGCATTTTCATTTTTTACTCCCTGCTTTCCTGGAGTCATTTTTTTTTTTTCCTGTTCACATAGCCATTTGAGGGCTTATTTTTAGTGGAGCAAGTTGCAATTTTTTATGGCACTACCTAATATTGCATATGATATATTGGGAAGCTGGAAAAAATTCCAAATGGGGTGGAAATGGAAAAAAAATCAACTCTGCCATAGTTTTATGGGTTTAGTTTTTTATGGCGTTCCTTATGTGGTGAAACTGACCTGTAATCTTTATTCTGTGGGTCAGTACAATTACAGGCATACCATACTTTTGTGGGACAATCTGTAGTTTTTATTTATACCATTTTGGATTGTGTATGACTTTTTTGATCACTTTTTATTTTCTTTTCTGAGGTGGAGCAACGAAAAAGCTGCAAATCGGCAATTGGTGTTTTTTTCATTTTTGCCTTTTTATTTTGCGCTCCCTGCCTTTCAAGAGCCATAACGTTTTTATTTTTACATTCACATAGCCAAATAGGGCTTGTTTTTTGCAGGACAAATTGTACTTTCCAACATCACCATTTAATATTGCATATGATGTAGATGGAAGCAGGAAAAAAAATCCAAATAGGGTGGAATTGGGAAAAAAAGCTAATCTGCCATAGTTTCACGTTTTTTATTTTTTATTTACAACGTTCGATGTGTCATAAAACTGACCAGTTACTTTCATTTTACAGGTCAGTACGAATCCGACAATACCTTATAAATATAGTTTTTCTTGCATTTTGATACTGATAAATAAATAAAAAACCTGGAAAAAAAAATCTGTTTTATTTTTTCGTTGCCGTATTCTGACCCCTAAAACTTTTTTGTAGTTATGTGTACGAAGCTGTATGAATGTTCATTTTTTGCATGGTGATCTGTACTATTCATTGATACCAATCCGGAGTGTGTACGACTTCTTGATTACTTTTTATTTTTACATTTCTCAGTTTGCCAAAAAGGGAAAATATGTTTTAGTATGGGTATTTCTGCATGTGACCAGTACCCATGATGTGTTATTATTTTTTTTTATTTTTTTGGGGGGGGAGGTGATTAGAATTTTTATATTTTTAATTTTTTTAAAACTTTATTATTTTCCCATAGGGAACTATAACAAGCAATCATTAGATTGCTATTCTCATAGACTCCAATGCATTAGCTCCATATTGCTCCATAGGAAACACTATGCAGCAGTCGCCTGTCATTTTGTATGACAGGGGCTGCAGCATACAAGCGATTGCACTGGAGGGAGTCAGACTGTACCTGGAAGCGCACGCTTCCGGGTTTGCACACAGTCAGAAGCCTTGCACGCACTCAGAGGTTTGACCACGTCATCTGAAGTGTTAAATGTCCACGATCGGCAGGTATCTGCTGTATGAAACAGCCATCTTTAAAGACCCTAGTACTAGTACTGCACTGGTCAGGAAGGGGTTAATAGTATGGTTAATTTGGGATGCAGCAGTGCAAATGATCTTTTGTTTACTTATTTTTATTTGTGTTATGGGGAAAGTGGGGTTGACTTACATTTTTATATTTTTTGGAATAATTTTACACCTTTTTTTTTTTACACATATCTTAAGTACCCTTAGGGGACTTTAACAAGCGTTTGTTCCCATAGATTGCCTGTCCCATAGATTTCAATGATTTACCATTGCAGCCTATAGGAGTTATGTTGTGTTCCTATGATGCCCTGCCACCTGCAGGTCTCCATAGGAACTACTGCTGTGATAGCCTCAGATCCTTCAGAGGGACCGAGACTATAACAAGGAACAAATGGCTCCTCCAATCACCATGTGCTCCAAGGGAAAACCTTCTCAGTCACTGTGGTCACAATTGACCATGGCATCTTAGTGGTTAAATGTCTGTGATTGACGTTATTGTTGTGTGAAACGGCGGAAACCCAGTGGCTCTCTCACCTGCTCTGCTCCAAAGCTGGCATCGACGTTAAATACCCGACCTGCTGGTCAATAAGTGGTTAATGACATTGGCTGTATGTTTAAGGTTGTTTTACTGTTGCAGAATAAACTTGGAGTCAATCAGATGCCTGCCTGATGGTAATGCAAGATGAAAATTTAGGATACTTAAAGGCTATATACAACTTCAGAAGCAATTTTATTTTATTACTGCATTTTACAAATTTTTGGCCTTTATTAAAAAATATTGAGCTGTTCTGTCACAAAGGGTTAAAAGTTTATTTTAGATGTGTGACTGGTACTTTTACTTTCACTTTGTGCTGGTCATCTAATAAACCTTATCTCTAAATTACTGAGAGGTCATACTTATTTAAGCCACATTCTTATCAGTAAGATAAGAACTTAGCTATAATGAGTGTTTAGGAGGTCAGAGAGCAGAGATAAGGAGTCTGTCAGCTCCTGGATCCAAAGGGTGCTACTAGAGCATCTCAGCTCCGTAAAGAAAAAAACGGATACCATATTTTTAATAAAGACCAATAAAAAAATATTTTTAGCTCAAAATGAGTACAATGCAATAATACAAAAATTGCCCTCAAAGGTGTACATAGCCTTTAAAGGGAGTCTGTCATCACAATTTGCCCTTATAGACCACTTACATAGCACTATAGCATAACTATAGATCAGTCAAATGGTACCTTTTGTCTTTTTGTCTGGATGTTCACCAGGGGTAAAAACAGAGTTTTATTCATATGTAAATGAGGGCTTGCAAGTGCCCAGGGGCGGCGTTCGAGCTGTAAGTGCCCAGGCCACTCTGCCTTCTTCTCACATAACCCCTCCCCAGTCTGTTGCTTGCCCCGCCCTGTAAGCCTCTTGCGTCATCCAGTGTACTGGCCGATATCCCGCTCGCACATGCGCACTGCACGGAATGACGCTGCTGCCCACAATGGTCATCACAGTGCGCATGCGCCGGCGGGATATCTGCCAGTACACTGGATGACGTAAGAGGCTTACAGGTCGGACCAAGCAACATGCTGGGGAGGGGTTATGTGAGAAGAAGGAAGAGCGGCCTGGGCACTTACAGCCCGAACGCCGTCCCTGGGCACTTGCAAGCCCTCATTTACATATGAATGAAACTCTGTTTTTGCCCCTGGTGAACATCCAGACAAAAAGATAAAGGTACCATTTAACTGATCTATAGTTATGCTATAGTTCTATGTAAGTGGTCTATAAGGGCAAATTGTGGTGACAGACTCCCTTTAAGGGAACTTAACACAACAGATGAAAGATACATCATGCTTACTTCCCTTCAAAACTAGAAGTTGTCCAGCAGTGCTATCAGCTCAGTATTGACAGAAACCAGTGTTTAGAGAAGTCTGGCCGGAAGCAGGGCCGTCTTTAATATTGATTGGACCCTGGGCAAAAATTTACTTAGGCCCCCTGGATCCCGCCTTCCCACACCCTAGCATGCAATCACTGCCTCCACCATAACACACACACACAAAAAATCCACACACCAGGTAGAGTAAAGTGATGTAAATACTTCCAGTTCTGAAGACTTCAGCGGCTCAGGATCAGTGCTCTGGGCTGCTGGGCTCAGGCTGGAAGTGAGCACTGCTCTGCAGGAAGGAGACCGGGCTCGGTTCACCCTAGCGTTACAGTGCACCCCAGAGTATGCAGTATAGCAGCCTATAGTATACAGCAACCCACAGTATGCAGTATAGCACCCCACACTATACAGTATACAGCACCCCACACTATACAGCACCCCACAGTATATAGTAGGGCAGTATAGCACCCCACAGTATACAACACCTCACAGTATACAGTAGAGCAGTATAGCACCCTACAATATACAGTACCTCATAGTATACAGCACCCCAAAAAATACACTATACAGCACCCCACACTATACAGTACAGCAGTATAGCACTCCACAATATACAGCACCCACAGTATACAGCACCTCACAGTATACAGCACCCCAAACTATACAGAATACCGCACCTCACAGTATACAGTACCCCACAGCATACAGCACCACAAAATATACAGCCCCCCACAGTATAAAGCACCCCACAATATACAGTATACAGCACCCCTATAGTATACAGTAGAGAAGTATAGCACCCCACAGTATACAGCACCCCCATAGTATATAGTAGAGCAGTATAGCACCCCACAGTACACAGTAGCTTACAGTATATTAGTATACCAGCCCCTGTCACCTTTTCCTGATGTAATCTTCCCAAAAAAGCTCCACAATTATGGGAAACTTCTCCTGCAGCAACACTGCTGGTAGAGAGAAAGGACCTTTGACCTCATAGCCATGTGACCAGTAATATTGCTAGGTTACTGGTCACATGGTGATGATGTCATCTAAGGTCCTAGAAAATCACAGCTCTCACAGTACGCTGCCTTGTGTGCCAGAGGCAGGCATGGCAGCACCCCCCTGTGTAGCTCACAGCCTGATACCCGTGGCAGTGGCCAGCAGGGCTCAAGAATCAGCTGCCTTGGGCCCCCCAGGAGCAACTGGGCCTGGGGCAGCTGCCCCTTTTGCCCCTTGTTAAAGACGGCCCTGGCTGGAAGTTGTCTTAATGGAGGGATTGTGGCCAAAAAAACATATCTTTACGTGGAAACAAGGCTAAGCAACTCAGCTGTGCATGAAAACATAGAAATTGGGGTGCAGAAAAATGCAAGGCTCGAGCCTAAACAGTGCCTCTCTGTTCTGGCTTGTGGATCAGGGTCCCAAGCAGGAGACTCTCTTGTTTAACTAAAGGTGGGTTTACAGCGCACAATGTTATAGCTGATTGTCGAGAAGGGAGTGTTCCTTCCCGAGTAGGCTGCTCGTTCAGTGGAGGTGACCACTGCATTTACATGCAGCAATCTCTATCACAGTATGAGGACGAGGGATCGCTTTCCCTCACCCTCATACAGCTTCATGGTTTCTGGGAAGTAGATCACTGTTTAGACAGCACTATCTGCTGCCCAGAAATTATTATTGATGTGCCTGCATTAACGACAGGCTCATCGGGTGATTGGCAGCTCATTTAGATGGGCAGATTGTCGGGGATGAACTTTTGCAGGATAATCTGCCCGAAAATTGGGCAGTGTAAATCCACCTAAACTTTAGTTCAGTGGTAGATCCTCTAAACCATAATCCAATTTGTGAAGGCTAGCTCAGGGCATAGAGACTAAGGGATTATGCGTTCTATGCCCTATGCCCACTGTAAGAAGGGATGGACTTTTCAATAGTGAATCTCCAGGTTACACTTATCTGTAGTTAGTCTCAGAGTAATGGTGGCAATGTAGCAGTACCAAACGTAGTCCAGTAATAGGCAGAGTTGACAATAAGGGTACTTTCACACTTGCCTGCCGGATCCGTCAAACCATATGTAAACTGATGACATTTGTCATATGGATCAGGATCCTAATCAGTATTTTATTCATCCGGCCTTCCGGCAAGTGTTCCGGATTTTTGGCCGGAGATAAAACCGTAGCATGCTGCGGTATTATCTCCATCCTGAAAAGTAAAAAAGACTGAACTGAAGTTATCCTGATGCATCCTGAACGGATTGCTCTCCATTCAGAATGCATTAGGATAAAACTGATCAGTTCTTTTCCGGTATAGAGCCCCTAGGACGGAACTCAATGCCGGAAAAGAATAACGCTAATGTGAAAGTACCCTAAGAGGTCAGCATAAGTACCATGAGCAAAGAAAAAAACCAAAGTCCAAAGCAAACTGGGGTCAGAGCCATAAAACAACTAGTTTTAGAATCTAAGAGCACAGAAAGTAACAAAGTCTTGCGCAAGCTGAAGTCAAAACTGTGGCCAAAGCCAGGTCTAGGCAATTCAGGAAAAAGTAGTAATCATGTCAGAGAGAAGTCAGAGTCAGTAACAATGAGGCTGCTAGGCTCAACAGACAGACTAGAATTAAACCTATTATCAGATAAAGTTTGCAGGAAATGAGGGGTCGTGCTATGAAAAAAATTCTACATTTTTCAAACCAGCACTTTAATCTGAATACTTTTGTAATTGCATGTAATAAAAAATGTTGTATAGCTGCTTAACGATTCAATAAAATGTATTTGTATAGCGCCACCTGCTGTTGGTTCTTTTTCTTTTTTTTTCTCTTTCGACCTCACTAAGGTGGTTGCACGCACACAGTTTAAATCTTTAACTGCCGCCAGTCTTATCTTCTATTAGAAGCTGTGGCAGTTACAGGGAAAGAGCTACAGCAGAAAGAACACACTCCCTGTGCTGCCAACCTGAAATAAATCTAGCAGAAAAATTGCAGCAATAAAAGGGGAGATCTCTGGATCCATATGAGGTACAAGGCAAGTTCCCATTGTCATGTACTATATGACATCTGAATGTCATTTTTTACATCAGTCATGGCATAGCTCCTTTAAGTTCTCCACCTATGACATCATCTTCAGCTGCCGACACCACTATCAATTAAGACCTCCATACAAATTAGTGTATTGTCGGCTAAACCAAGAATGGTGGTTTCAGCCAACATTTTAATGTGTATGAGGAGTAGTGTTGTTCACGAATATTCGAATTGCGAATTTTAATCGAGAATTCGCGAATATTTAGAATATTGCGAAATATATTCGTAATCGCGAATATTTGTTTTTTGTTAAATACCACTTTATGCGAATTTTATGCGAATTTTATATGTGAAATTTATGCAAATTTTATGCAAATTTTCACAATCAAGAAAATAATACCTGGAGATCATAAATTCGCAAAATATCACGAATATTCGCCCAAATATTCGCGAAATATCACGAATTTGAATATTGCCCCTGCCGCTCATCACTAATGAGGAGTTCCCGACTCTCCTCCGACAGATGTTGGAGAAGAGAAGGATCAGGTGACATTAATATTTTCACCGGACTCTTTTGATCTTGCCACCGCTAGAAGTGTCTGGCAGTGGGTTTCTCCCCTCTCCTCATTAAATACATGTGTATGGCTGTCCTTAGAGCTGGACTAAAGTCTGGTGCAGAGATGTAAAATAGCCAGCCTGGACCCTGAATAGATAAGTAACATGAATGACCTAACAGAGCATACGGATATGGTCATAATGTGACAACTCCTTTAAGTTATCTTAAATATGAGTATTCTCAAATGTTGAACCTAGGCCTGACTTAATTATTCTTAGCAATAATAACATGGGTGTAACTATAGGCATAGCAGCTACAGCACTTACTATAGAGGCTGGAGTTTTTTAGTTTTTTTTTTTTGGGGGGGGGGGGCATTCTACTGTTTTGTGGAGAATAATAATATGGTGGATATTTGCTATAACGTGAGCCTGCTGATTTGTGCTTTTATACATAGTTATCATTTTTGCCATTAAGGTAGGTGGTGGGGGCCCCATCTTATTTTGCTATGGGGCACTATGAATTATGGTCATGTCCCTGTATAATAACCATGACAATATAGTTTGCATGCATTGTAAGAAGACCTTAATGTGCATCTCATTTTATTTTACGTTATAATTGAATGCAATCTGTCGCTGTTACATTCCTTTTAGACTAATGATCTACAATACAGTACATCCCCAGATCTAAGAACCTCAACAAAAATGTACATACATACCATATGTGTGAATAATCTAAACAGCTGTAATGACAGTAGGTAGGGACGAACACAGACAGTGAGCCCTAACTGGAACCCCACCTGATTTCCCTGCCTAATTGCAGTGCAAGCTCTAAGTAGCGAGTCCATAACTGGTCGACGTTCCCTACTCTGCTAAGGTGCTAGGTTGGTACTGAAATGGGTCAGAACCAGGAGGACAATATTGAGAGACAGAGAGTTGTCAAATAGCCAAGCCGAGATCAGAACCAGACAGGAAGCTCAGTACCAATATTTTGGACAGAGAGTGGTCAAAAGGACAAGCCGGGGTCGAAACACTAGTATTCCAAAATGCGGAACCAGGAACACAGCTAGTCAGTCAGAAACTATGACTGGCAAAGGTGTATTGCCAAGAGCCGTAATACGCTAAGCGCCGGGTCCCTTCATCAAAACCTGATAGGTCCATGGACTATGCGCTACATAGGACAGTTTTCAGTCTTCAAAGTAATTGGGCAACTGGACTATAACTCAGCCCGCACTCATCTCCCCCAATGCACACACGCTGCAGGGAGAAAAGGAGCATTGGACTCTGTTGCTAGGGATGCAACCACGTCACTGGGGGGCGTGACCTGGAAGCGTATCTTACCCTGTGCGGCTGCGCTAAAGCCAGAGTCTGCTGCGCTGGAGCCCGGAGCCCGGACAGGTTAGTTTGTGACAGCAGCATTTTTATAAGATAGTAACATAGTAAGTTGGTAAGGATTAAAAAAGACATCTGTCCATCCAGTTCGGCCTGTTATCCTGCAAGTTGATCCAGAGAAAGGCAGGTAGAAGCCAATTTTCCTGAATAACTCCCCGGATCAACGACCCCTCTCTAGTAGCTATAGTCTGTAATATTATTACACTCCAGAAATACATCCAGGCCCCTCTTGAATTCCTTTATTGTACTCACCATCACCACCTCCTCAGGCAGAGAGTTCCATAGTCTCACTGCTCTTACTGTAAAGAATCCTCTTCTATGTTTGTGTACAAACCTTCTTTCCTCCAGACGCAGAGGATGCCCCCTCGTCACAGTCACGGTCCTGGGGATAAATAGATGATAGGCGAGATCTCTGTACTGACCGCAATATATTTATACATAGTTATTAGATCTCCTCTCAGTCATGATTTTTCTGAAGTTAATAACACTAATTTAGATACCATAGTCCACCCATTCCAGTTATTACATTAGATGCTTTCCTCTGAACCCCCAATTTCCCTGTAAGGTCTATGGCCAATCTGCCTCTGCCCTCCAGCTCTGCTATGTCTGCCTTGTTCACAGGAGCCCAGAACTGTACACAGCACTCCATGTGTTGTCTGACTAGTGATTTGTAAAGTGGTAGGACTATGTTCTCATCATGGGAATCTATGCCCCTTTTGATCTAACAACTCAAATACACCACATCTGCCATCTGCACTTGAAATGTTGAGACTTTAGTTCAGGTGAAGTGTATTTTAATGGAGGAGACTGGTTGATTTGTCTGATCACATGACCCTCCATCTGCAGCCATTTTATGGACAGAACTGCTGTGTGGACAACACAAAGGACTTTGCCAACAAGAGAGAATACCTTATGAAATATAGAAAATGGTGCAGAATATAAACAAAGACTATATTAGTAAGTGCCATCTTACAAACACATTGATCAACAGTAGCCAGAAAGTGGCTGACCCCTTTAGGTTCCTGTCCACTAAAATTCCTAAATCCTTTTCCATGTCAGTGTTACACAAGTTTTTACCAGTTAGTATTTTCGGGTGACTTGTATTATTTCTTGCCATGTGCATTACCTTACATTTGTCAGTGTTAAACATCTTCTATCACTGAGCCAGTTACTTTCTCACATACAGACATTTTCTCCCAGTCCAAGCATTTTATATACTAACCTTTTTTTGTGGTACAGTATCAAATGCTTTGCAGAAGTCAAGATGTATAACATCTATTGATTCGCCGCGGTCAAGTCTAGAATTTACCTCCTCATAGAAACTGATTAAACTAGTTTGACATGACTGGTCCCTTGTGAAGCCATGCTGATACTGCGTTACTCCAAGATACCATCTCTTAGTAAACCTTCAAACAGTTTACCCATGACAGACCTGTTTTTGAATATTGGCACCACATTTGCTAAGCGCCAATCCTGTGAAACACTCCCTGTCAATATAGAGTTTTTAACCCCTTAAGGGTTGGGCTCATTTTCACCTTCAGGACCAGGCCATTTTTTGCAAATCTGACCAGTGTCACTTTATGTGGTGATAACTTTAAAACGCTTTAACTTATCCAGGCCATTCTGAGATAGTTTTTTCGTCACATATTGTACTTCATGACACTGGTAAAATGGAGTAAAATTTTTTATTTTTATTTATAAAAAAATACCAAATTTGCCCAAAATTTGGAAAAATTTGCAAATTTCGAAGTTTTAATTTCTCTACTTCTATAATACATATTAATACCTACAATATTCAACTGGATCGACACAGCCTTGTATACAAACAAGGGTGTACCTCCTTAATATATTAATCAACAGAAGAGAACTGGTACCGTTTAATACCCAATAAAATAAATTTTTATTTTGACATAAAAACATAGACAAAAATACATATACGTAGAGACCTTACAGGGTGCCTACAGAGAACAGTCCACAGCAAATGCTGTAATCACAGATGGCAAATCATTTAGTATTCTACACTTATCGTGTGAGATACTGCATATAATATATGTCTGGGTCAGCATGTAATATATAAGCTGTCTCTAGTTATAAATGCAGTTATCTCTCACCCTAAATGTATATAGCGTCACTGTGGCAGGGGTATAGGTGGCATCTATATTCAGAGGCTGGTGCCGTATAAAAATCATAGCATATCGCATAGAATCTATTGTCTTAGCACCAAAGCCAATCTAAGTTCCTCTCTTACCCAATATCCAGTGATTTCAATGTGGGCTGTCTCTGTCTGGCGATCCTCGACGCACGTTTCGCTATTGCTTCATCAGGAGGATTACTTACATTATTAATACCTACAAAAATAGTTATTACTTTACATTTCCCATATGTCTTCTTCATGTTAGGATGATTTTGGGAATGACATTTTATTTTTGGGGTATGTTACAAGGCTTAGAAGTTTAGAATTAAATCTTGAAATTTCTCAGAAATTTTCAAAAACCAACTTTTTAAGGACCAGTTCAGGACTGAAGTCACTTTGTGAAGCTTGCATGATAGAAACCAACCCAAAATGACCCCATTCTAGAAACTACATCCCTCAAGGTATTCAAAACTGATTTTACAAACGTTGTTAACCCTTTAGGTGTTCCACAAGAATTAATGGAAAATAGAGATACAATTTAAAAATTTCACTTTTTTGCCAGATTTTCCATTTTTATATTTTTTTTCCAGTTACAAAGCAAGGGTTAACAGCCAAACAAAACTCATTATTTATGGCACTGATTCTGTAGTTTACAGAAACACCCCATATGTGGTCGTAAACTGCTGTAAGGGCACACGGCAGGGTGCAGAAGGAAAGGAATGCCATACGGTTTTTGGAAGACAGTTTTTTTGGACACCATGTCCCATTTGAAGCCCCCCTGATGCACCCCTAGAGTAGAAACTCCATAAAAGTGACCCCATCTAAGGAACTACACCCCTCAAGGTATTCAAAACAAATTTTACAAACGTTGTTAACCCTTTAGATGTTTCACAAGAGTTATTGGCAAATAGAGATGAAATTTCAGAATTTAAATTTTTGGGAAAATTTTCCATTTTAATATTTTTTTTCCAGTTACAAAGCAAGGGTGTCATGCCCGGCTCTGACTATGTGGGGAGGTCGGCCAGAATAGCAGCACGTGTTTAGTGTTTGTTTTGGAGTCGTGCTGGATCCACCTCCCATCAGGTGCACTGTGTGGGGTCATTAGTTTTAATGGCTCTCGATTCCAGTGCCCTGAGCGGGTTATAGAAATCAGTCTGGCCTAGGAAGCAAGGAAGGTTTTCTGTCCCAGCTCTGCTAAGATAAGTGTGGTTTCTGTTCTTGTTGTTTGCTGTTTTAGTTGTGTAGATATCTTCTCTCCCATCCAGGTTCTGTGCGAGCAGGCTGCTCCTATTTCCCCTTTTCACCATCTCAGGGAAGTTAGGGTGTATTAGCCTAGGCACGAGGACACAGCATTCCTACCACTAAGGTCTGCCTGTGGGCTGAGCAGTGCAGGGAGAGAGGTCAGGGATTAGCTAGGAGGTGACCCTTCCCCTGCTTCTCGCTCAGAGCCTGGTTGTTGGTTTTTCTGTGTGTCTGAGTGCTTGTCCGCCGTGACATTATAACCCGCCAAACTTTGACTGTCATTACTCAGCGGTTTTGTGATGGCGTCAATTGAAGCGTTAGTTGACCGCATGCAGGGGCTATCCCTAGAGGTTGCGGAGCTACGTGGTTCGGTCACACGGTGTCAGAATGCTCTGGCATCAGGTGCAGGTCAAATTAGTGTGAAGCCTAAAGTGGCTCTTCCTGATCGATTTTCAGGGGGTACGGATGACTTTATCCGTTTTAGAGAATCCTGCAAATTGTATTTTCGGCTGCGTCCATCGTCATCAGGTGATGAGAGTCAGAGGATAGGAATAATCATTTCTCTGCTTAAAGGGGACGCGCAATCCTGGGCCTTTTCTCTGCCACCTGGTTCTCGGGCCCTCCGGTCGGTGGAGGAGTTTTTTAAGGCTCTGGGATTAATCTACGATGACCCAGATCAGGTCTCGATGGCAGAATCGAGGTTACGTAATTTACTTCAGGGTGAACATACTGCTGAGGCTTACTGTGTTGAGTTTAGGAGATGGGTTACGGAATCAGAATGGAATGATCCTGCGTTACGTAGTCAGTTTTGTCAAGGGTTATCTGAGAGATTGAAGGATGCCTTTGCTTTTCATGAATACCCAGACCCTTTGGAGAATGCCATGTCTTTAGCAGTACGGTTAGATAGACGTATCAGAGAGAGGTGTAGGGCTCCCTCCGCGCAAGGGATCCCTTCTGCGAGTGGTTTCGTCTCTACTACCTCCCCAGGTGATGTTACAGGTAACTTTGGGATAGCGGAGGGACCCATGCAGCTGGGTCAGGTTTCTTGCCATTCTAATAGTAGAGACTTTAGGAAATTGCACAAACTGTGTTACTATTGTGGAAAGAGTGGTCATTTTATTTTTGCTTGTCCTTATGTTAAACCGCAGGTGGAAGAGAAAAAGAGAGAAAAAAAACTTCCCTGTCACTTGGTAGCGTGAATGGTATGCAAGCTCCCTGCAGTTCCCGTTTTCTCCTTCCAGCTGTGGTGGTGCTAGAGTCAATAATTTTTTTTGTTGAAGTATTCCTTGATTGTGGTGCTGGGGTAAACCTAATTGACTCTCTTTTTCTTCAAAATCTAGGACTAAGTACTTGATCTTTAGAGAATGAGATTCGAGTTTTTGCAATTGATTCTTCCCCTCTTTCTCAAAGGAGTCTTACTCACATTGTTCATGGTATTCACTTAAGGGTGGGTGATGCACATGTTGAAATTATTTATTGTTTTGTCATGAAGGATTTGCCAGCTCCTATAGTTTTGGGGTGTCCATGGTTGATTAAACATAACCCAATTATAGATTGGCAAGCGAGACAAATCAATGGTTGGAGTGAGTTTTGTTCTGATAATTGTCTTGGCACATCTATCTCTGGGGTGTCCACTACGATTTTACCTCAGTATCTCTCAGATTTTGCGGATGTCTTTTCGGAGGGTGGGGCTCAGGAATTACCCCCCCCCCCCCATCAAGACTATGATTGTCCAGTTAATCTCATCCCTGGGGCTAAATTGCCAAAATCTCGGCTTTACAACCTTTCTCAACCCGAAAGAGAGGTCATGCGAAAGTATATCGTCGAGAGTTTGGCAAAAGGTCATATTAGGCCATCTAAGTCTCCGGTGGCAGTAGGCTTGTTCTTTGTAAAGAAAAAGGATGGATCGCTGAGACCGTGTTTGGATTTCCAAGAAATTGAACCGAATTACGGTCCGGGATCCATATCCCCTGCCTTTGATTTCTGACCTTTTTGATCAGATTATGGGAGCCAAGGTGTTCTCCAAGTTGGATTTGAGGGGGGCCTACAACCTGATCAGGATCAAGGAGGGGGATGAGTGGAAAATGGTCTTCAATACACACGAGGGTCATTTTGAGAATCTAGTTATGCCTTTTGGGTTGACGAATGCGCCAGCAGTATTTCAGATATTCGTCAATGACATTTTTCATCACCTGGTGGGGAGGTTCATGGTGGTTTATTTGGATGACATTTTAATTTATTCTCCTGATCTGAAGACCCATCAGGATCATGTGAGACAGGTTTTGACGATCCTTCAGGAGAATAAATTGTATGCTAAATTGAAGAAATGTTTATTTTCGGTGCAGGAGCTTCCGTTCTTGGGATATCTGCTTTCTGACTCTGGTTTTCGTATGGACCCCGAAAAGGTCCGGGCGGTTCTGGAATGGGACCGACCAGAGAATCAGAAAGCTTTGATGCGGTTCTTGGGGTTTACTAATTATTATAGGAAATTTATTTCAAACTATTCCACCATTGTAAAACCTCTCACGGATATGACTAAGAAGGGCGCTGACGTCTCTGCCTGGTCGGATGAGGCATTGCAGGCCTTTTCGGCTATTAAGGAGCGTTTTGCGTCTGCTCCCATTCTGGTGCAGCCCGATGTGTCTCAGCCATTCATCGTGGAGGTTGATGCATCTGAATTGGGGGTTGGAGCGGTACTGTCGCAGGGTTCATTCCTGGCAAATGGGTCCCGTGTGCTTTTTTCTCCAAGAAGCTCTCGGTCGCCGAGAGGAATGATGATGTTGGAGATAGAGAGTTGCTGGCTGTCAAGTTGGCCTTTGAGGAATGGCGTCACTGGTTGGGAAGTTAGGGTGTATTAGCCTAGGCACGAGGACACAGCATTCCTACCACTAAGGTCTGCCTGTGGGCTGAGCAGTGCAGGGAGAGAGGTCAGGGATTAGCTAGGAGGTGACCCTTCCCCTGCTTCTCGCTTAGAGCCTGGTTGTTGGTTTTTCTGTGTGTCTGAGTGCTTATCTGCCGTGACAAAGGGTTAACAGCCAAAAAAAAATCATTATTTATGGCCCTGATTCTGTAGTTTACAGAAACACCCCATATGTGGTCGTAAACTGCTGTACGGGCACACGGCAGGGCAGAAGGAAAGGAATGCCATACGGTTTTTGGAAGGCAGATTTTGCTAGACTGTTTTTTTGGACACCATGTCCCATTTGAAGCCCCCCTGATGCACCCCTAGAGTAGAAACTCCATAAAAGTGACCCCATCTAAGAAACAACACCTCTCAAGGTATTCAAAACTAATTATACAAACGTTGTTAACCCTTTAGGTGTTCCACAAGAGTTATTGGCAAATAGAGATGAAATTTCTGAATTTCAATTTTTGGCAAATTTTCCATTTTAATATTTTTTTCCAGGTACAAAGCAAGGGTTAACAGCCAAAAAAAACTCATTATTTATGGCTCTGATTCTGTAGTTTACAGAAACACCCCATATGTGGTCGTAAACTGCTGTACAGGCACACGGCAGGGCACAGAAGGAAAGGAATGCCATAAGGTTTTTGGAAGGCAGATTTTGCTAGACTGTTTTTTTTTGGACACCATGTCCCATTTGAAGACTCCCTGATGCACCCCTAGAGTAGAAACTCCAAAAAAGTGACCCCATTTTAGAAACTACGGGATAGGGTGGAAGTTTTGTTGGTACTAGTTTAGGGTACATATGATTTTTGGTTGCTCTATATTACACTTTTTGTGAGGCAAGGTAACAAGAAATAGCTTTTTTGGCACCGTTTTTTTTTTTTGTTATTTACAACATTCATCTGACAGGTTAGATCATGTGGTATTTTTATAGAGCAGGTTGTCACTGACACGGCGATACCTAATATGTATACAATTTTTTTATTTATGTAAGTTTTACACAATGATTTCATTTTTTAAACAAAAAAAAATCATGTTTTAGTGTCTCCATAGTCTGAGAGCCATAGTTTTTTCAGTTTTTGGGTGATTATCTTAGGTAGGGTCTCATTTGTTGTGGGATGAGATGACAGTTTGATTGGCACTATTTTGGGGTGCATATGACTTTTTGATCGCTTGCTATTACACTTATTGTGACGTAAGATGACAGAAAATGTATTTTTTTACACCGTTTTTATTTTTATTTTTTTACGGTGTTCACCTGAGGGGTTAGGTCATGTGATATTTTTATAGAGCCGGTCGATACGGACGCGGCGATACCTAATATGTATAATTTTTTTTATTTATGTAAGTTTTACACAATGATTTCATTTTTGAAACAAAAAAAATAATGTTTTAGTGTTTCCATAGTCTAAGAGCCATCGTTTTTTTCAGTTTTTGGGCGATTATCTTGGGTAGAGTATGATTTTTGCGGGATGAGATGACGGTTTGATTGGCGCTATTTTGGGGTGCATATGACTTTTTGATCGCTTGCTTTTACACTTTTTGTGACGTAAGATGACAAAAAATGGCTTTTTTTACATCGTTTTTATTTTTATTTTTTACGGTGTTCACCTTCATCTGACAGTTTATTAACCTCAGTAAATACAGTAGAGAAAAAATATTTAATACTGTAGCTTTGCTTTATCCTCATCGCTGTCTGCAACGCCCCCTCATTGTTCTGTAAATGTCTGACACCTTCAGATTTATACTTTTTACCATTTATACAGGTCCTTCTAAAAAAAAATGCATATTGTGATAAAGTTCATTATTTTCTGTAATGTACTGATAAACATTCGACTTTCATATATTTTAGATTCATTACACACCAACTGAAGTAGTTCAAGCCTTTTATTGTTTTAATATTGATGATTTTGGCATACAGCTCATGAAAACCCAAAATTCCTATCTCAAAAATGTAGCATATCATGAAAAGGTTCTCTAAACGAGCTATTAACCTAATCATCTGAATCAACTAATTAACTCTAAACACCTGCAAAAGATTCCTGAGGCTTTTAAAAACTCCCAGCCTGGTTCATTACTCAAAACCGCAATCATGGGTAAGACTGCCGACCTGACTGCTGTCCAGAAGGCCATCATTGACACCCTCAAGCAAGAGGGTAAGACACAGAAAGAAATTTCTGAACGAATAGGCTGTTCCCAGAGTGCTGTATCAAGGCACCTCAGTGGGAAGTCTGTGGGAAGGAAAAAGTGTGGCAGAAAACGCTGCACAACGAGAAGAGGTGACCGGACCCTGAGGAAGATTGTGGAGAAGGACCGATTCCAGACCTTGGGGGACCTGCAGTGGACTGAGTCTGGAGTAGAAACATCCAGAGCCACTGTGTACAGGCGTGTGCAGGAAATGGGCTACAGGTGCCGCATTCCCCAGGTCAAGCCACTTTTGAACCAGAAACAGCGGCAGAAGCGCCTGACCTGGGCTACAGAGAAGCAGCACTGGACTGTTGCTCAGTGGTCCAAAGTACTTTTTTCGGATGAAAGCAAATTTTGCATGTCATTCGGAAATCAAGGTGCCAGAGTCTGGAGGAAGACTGGGGAGAGGGAAATGCCAAAATGCCTGAAGTCCAGTGTCAAGTACCCACAGTCAATGATGGTCTGGGGTGCCATGTCAGCTGCTGGTGTTGGTCCACTGTGTTTTATCAAGGGCAGGGTCAATGCAGCTAGCTATCAGGAGATTTTGGAGCACTTCATGCTTCCATCTGCTGAAAAGCTTTTTCAGCACGACCTGGCACCTGCTCACAGTGCCAAAACCACTGGTAAATGGTTTACTGACCATGGTATTACTGTGCTCAATTGGCCTGCCAACTCTCCTGACCTGAACCCCATAGAGAATCTGTGGGATATTGGGAAGAGAAAGTTGAGAGACGCAAGACCCAACACTCTGGATGAGCTTAAGGCCGCTATCGAAGCATCCTGGGCCTGCATAACACCTCAGCAGTGCCACAGGCTGATTGCCTCCATGCCACGCCGCATTGGAGCAGTCATTTCTACAAAAGAATTCCCGACCAAGTATTGAGTGCATAACTGAACATAATTATTTGAAGGTTGACTTTTTTTGTATTAAAAACACTTTTCTTTTATTGGTCGGATGAAATATGCAAATTGTTTTAGATAGGAAATTTGGGTTTTCATGAGCTGTATGCCAAAATCATCAATATTAAAACAATAAAAGGCTTGAACTACTTCAGTTGGTGTGTAATGAATCTAAAATATATGAAAGTCTAATGTTTATCAGTACATTACAGAAAATAATGAACTTCATCACAATATGCAAATTTTTTTAGAAGGACCTGTATAACTGAAGAATATTTTAGGGTTAGTTTTACTCTCTTTGGCAATGAATCTCTCTGTCTCTAGTTTTTATTTGTCTTTTACATATTTTATTTTTTTCCTGATAATTTTTCAATGCTTCTTCGCTGCCTTCCTGTATTAGTGATTTAAATGCTTTATTTTTGTCATTTTTTGCTTCCTTTACATTTCTGTTTATCTACAGATTTTTCTGTTCCCTTTTATTCCCATAAGGTATGTACCTCTCACAATTAGATTTTGGGATGCTTTCAAAAATAAAATATCCCATTTTGTGGCTCCATTTTTATTTTTGAGGATTTTGTTTTTTAAGTTTGGTATTTTTGTTTCTCCCTGAAGAAACACTCTTTTGAATGACAATTGGAAAGTTATTATTTTATGATCACTATTTCCCAGGGGTCCTACAACCTGTGTATCTGTTGTTCTGTCAGGTCTATTGGTTAATACTAAGTCCGGTATGGCCGTCCCTCTAGTCGGGTCCTGAACCAGTTGGGAAAGGTAATTGTCTTTGGTTATTGCCAAGAACCTGTTTCCTTTTTGAGATATACAGGTTTAAGTTTCCCAGTCTATAACTGGGTAGTTGGAGTCCCCCATAATAATGACCTCATTTTGATCTGCTGCCTCGTCTATCTCGTTTAGTAGTAGATTTTCTGTGGACTCTTTCATTATTGTTTTTGCCTCCATGTATTTCTACCTACAGTGACTCCACATGTTCATGTCCCTCAATTATATATTCCTGGAGTGTGAGCTTTATGCGGGACTTTACATAGAGGCAGACCCCTCCCCCTCTCCGGTTTTGACGATCCTTTCTAAACAGACTGTAACCCTGTACATTAACTGACCAGTCATAGCTATCATCCAGCCATGTCTCAGTTATTCCCACTATGTCATAGTCATCCTCACACATCACTAATTCCAGTTCACCAGTTTTATTAGTCAGGCTTCTGGCATTAGTGTGCATACAATTAAGAGGTTTTTGGATGTTTTTTACGCTATACCTTTCCTTATGAACTCTTCTAGTCCTTCCTTCTATTCCTCCCCAAGTTTTATTACCTTGCCCCAGGTCTCTATCAGCACTATATTCCCCTCCTATAATGTTATAATATTATATAATGTTATATAAAGAACTGTTATAACATGAGGACATTCTTTTTTTAACCAGATCAGTTTTATTAAGATGTTGTTATTTATAGCACAAGTAACACAAAACAGACAACCTTTCACAGCACCATCCCTCACCTCACCTCTCTGTGCAGCCACACATGGCTACAGCCTATCCCACAGAGGTCTAAGACAGTGTTCCTCAACTCCAATCCTCAGGGCCCACCTACCGGTCATGTTTTCAGGTTTTCCTTAGTATTGGGCAGCTGATATAATTAGTGCCCGTCCATCAGGATTTACCACAGGTGTTTATTCTGTGGGATACTCCTAAATCCTGACCGGCAAGTGGGCCCTGAGGGCTGGAGTTGGGGAACCCTGGTCTAAGAGACAATTAGAATCTCAAGTACTAGCATACTGTAGGTCCATTGTGTTGAAGTTGCCCTTAATCAGGCCTGATTAGATTACGTTTGCTCTACTGCTCCAAATGAATTGTAACCCAAGGGATTTACGTGCACGAAAGAAAATAACTGTGACACACACACTGGGGTCAAAGCAAATTCTAATTTATTACAAGAAGTACATCAACACTTGGCACCAGTGGCGTACCTACCATATAGGCAGACCACGCAGCTGCTATGGGGCCCGTGAGGAAGGGGGGCCCGCAGTGGTGGAGAGTCCCCGCCCCCATCTATCTTCCTGTCTCCTGTCTGCTAGCCCCGCCTCCTAGCCCCGCCTCCCGTCGGCTAGCTCCGCCTCCCGCCTGTTAGCTCCAGTATGCCTGATTCCTATTTCCTCTGGATTGCCACTACCCCACCAGTAATGAAGTAAGTGACCACTTGTAGGTGAGGACAGTGCAGAGGTGTGTGTGTGTCACTCAGCTTTCCCAGGCTATTCCTCTGCACATATGCCATTCAGAACAGG
Organism: Bufo gargarizans; assembly: GCF_014858855.1. Taxonomy (NCBI): domain Eukaryota; kingdom Metazoa; phylum Chordata; class Amphibia; order Anura; family Bufonidae; genus Bufo; species Bufo gargarizans. The sequence goes on from NC_058083.1 coordinate 219,409,096, forward strand.
AGGAAAGCTGGGTGCTATTATGTATTGTGACTCAGCTTTCCTGATGTCCTGCATGGCACAAGTGCAGAGGCAGGAGAAGATATGAGGGTAGGTGGGAGTAGTGTTACTCAGCGTTCTCAGACTATTCTCATGTCTCTCCACATGTGCCATGCAGGACAGCAGAAAAGCTGGGTGCGATTACATCATGTAATGTCACTCAGATTTCCTGCTATCCTGCAAGGCATAAATGCAGATAATAAGAACATGGAAAGGCAGGGGGAGGGGTTCACCCAGCTTTCCCAGAGACTCCTGTCTGCACATGTGTCATGCAGGATAGCGAGTAATGACAGTGTCTCCCAGCTGTCCTGCATGACAGAGGATGGGGGAGGGGGGCACTCGCTTCCTCAAACTTTTCTCATGTCTATGCGCATGCGCATATGCCATGCTGGACAGCAGGAAAGTTGGGTGGTATTACATCATGTAACGCCCCAGATTCTTGTCAATATATGCTGAACACCACCGGGACCTATCAGATCCCATTCTCTATAAGGCTACTTTCACACTTGCAGCAGGACGGATCCGACAGGCTGTTCACCATGTCGGATCCGTCCTGCGACTATTTCGCCGTGCCGCCAGACCGCCACTCCGTCCCCATTGACTATAATGGGGGCGGAGCTCTGGCGCAGTATGGCGGTGCTCAGCGAAAGCCGCCAGACTAAAAGGTACTGCATGTCTGACTTTTTAGTCCGGCGACTTTCGCTGTGCACCGCCGTGCTGCGCCGGAGCTCCACCCCCGTCCCCATTATAGTCAAAAGGGACGGAGCGGCGGTCCGGCGGCACTGCGAAATAGCCGCAGGATGAATCCAAATTGGTGAACAGCCTGTCGGATCCGTCCTGCCGCAAGTGTGAAAGTAGCCTAATGGGTCTGTTGGGTTCCGGCATGAGTACTGCCATTTTGTAGAACAAAATACTTCTGCGTGAGGTGGGGCAGGGGAGAAGTTAGGGAGGGTAGTGAGAGGAGCCAGGGCGCATAGTAGGAGGGACTAGGAACGGGCATGGGGGCCCAATTTAAATTCTTGCTATGGGGCCCAATGATTTCTGTGTACGCCCCTGCTTGGCACCTGTGCATTGTTTTATTAACTCTGGTATGTGAACTATGTAAATATCTAACTATAGGCGCCATCTTGTAATGGAGTCTTCACTAACAGATGAAAAGCATATATGACGTAGCAAGGAGGCGTGTTCTCCTAGGTAGCACGGAACATTCGTGTTCAGGAGAAGATAAGGTGTTGTCTGAGAGCTGGAGTATGTGGGAGCTTTCTTAGCTGATTCCAAGAATGAAGTTCACATCTCTATCAATTGTCAACAGATTATACCTCCAGCCTCCCCAACAAGCATTTCTGGATAATATTATGAGGAAAACTAGCTACAAATTCCACAGCTTCCCAGTTTTTGATGGTGTCCCTTTCTTCAAATACACTCTTTCATAGAGTTGGACATCTTAATTGGTTCCTTCAGCACTGGTGGGGCTGGATGAAGCCAGTACTTGGTTATCATTATTTGCCTTTGATAAAGTATGTAGACATCAGTATTTCAACCACATACTCGAAAAATCTAACCAGAGGAATGCCAGAAATCCAAACTTCCTTCCAGTAAATCAATTATACTTCTTTAAAGGGAATGTATCAGCTATATATTTTCTTTTAGTTTTGATACATATTCTTTTTTTATTCTAACAAGTTTTACTTTCAGATTTTTATTTGTAGTCTATTTTATGTATATGATTATGGGGCAGCCATGTTGCCTAATCGCTGTTAACAGAATATAGAGTGATTGTTTACAGCAGCCACACGGAGCACAAGAACCTGTCGTCTTGAGAGTATTGATGGACATCTATGGCACAGTTTTGTAGACATACTCTGTGACCTGTGAAGAGTTCACTGTACAGGACAGCTGTGTTCATTACCTATTGTGAACGGTGGATCCTGTTTTATCTATATACAGGTGTTATCTTCCACCATGATCCTCTCTGTGATGATAATGAGATGGCTGCTGAAAGTGATCTTTACAGAACACAAAGCATCAGTCTATTATGAGGCAAAGTGCCCAGTGTAAAAACTGCAGGATTTGAGAACTTTTTATTATAGACAATGTAAAATGTAAAATAAAATAATCATCAAATATTCTTTAAAACTTAGTTTATGCTAGAAACATGAGAAGTCATTTTCTGATGACACAGGGCAAACCATACTGATTTCAGTGAAAATGCAGAAAGCGCGGTTTACTATCACAGTAGTCTGTTTGACTGAAAACTATTACAAATGTGTATACTTTTCATAATTCACTATGGCCGCCATGTTGCTTTCTTAGTTTTCCATTTAGAGGTGGAGGAATATGCTTATAAATTTTAACCTGTCTGACAGCTTTTATGTTGTTTCATCAGAATGCTCTGGGTAGATTATTAAACTGTGATACACATAAACCTGCAAATTAGGCGCTAGCAGGGCCATCAATATGTGGACGGCTGGAAAAATTGCTGATACTACATCATGTTCAGAGCCAATGAGTTCTTCTGAGGTTTATAACATTCTTCCCTTTAGATCCCTATAAGTCAATATTCTCTGCTATTCTTAAAGAAGAATGCCTTCTCCCGGCAAATCTTCATTTACACTTTAACCGTTACACTATGTATTGGTAAGGAAAGAGAAGCTGGTCATGCAAAGTCTTTTATTTCATCTGTTAGGTGGACAGTTTCTTAAACAGTACAATGACCATTACACAAATGAGTCCATGCCGCAGATCAATAAACCAGCCAGCCGATCTGCATATAGGATACCAATGTCCCTGAAGGCTTGCAGGATAAAGTATATCATTGGTAAGAAGGGAACAGTTTGTATTTTTGGTCTGTTTTCTGAGATTTTTGGAACATTAGATCGTGTCGTTGGTTTATAGGAATTTCATTGTGTTTATTTTTTTTGTTTTGTTTTTTGGCTCACACCTTATCATCTTCAAAGAGGACAGTTGAAATCTTCAGCGTTCATGCTGCAGCTTCCTCTGCCTTAGCAGCCTTTGCAATGTTCTTGCGAGATCCATGCTATCGCAGCAGCCAAAGCTTCTTGAGATTGATGGGACCCTATCATCCACCCTGCCCACTCCATTATAAAGAGCTGTGTCGTCAGTGGCAGTGACGTTTTCAAGGAAATTGCCCATTTATGGCCACTCAGGCAAATGATATCATCACAATAAGGTTCTCCTGTCTAAATGTAGATCATTTCTGAAATGAAATTACAGCCTCTTATCTGGAAAACAGGAGACAGAGGCACCTGGTCTATGTAATTAGTATCCTGGGAAATAACATCATCCTTTAATGAATGCATAAATCCTATTTTGTAAGTCTGTTGCAGGAGCAAGCAGTCGTTCTGCTGTTCCTGAGAAGCCCCGCATCCACAAGGAGCGAGGCTCCACATCGTGTTTTCTGCTGCACTTGAATATATAGGACATGTATTGCAATCCTATGCTTTGCACAGTGCTGCAGTGTACTTGGTTTGCAGAGCTGCTAAAGAGCTACGGAACAGCTGTGAATTACTGGCTTCATGGATACCTAATTTGAAATCTCCGGCCTTCATGTTTTTCTACAATCTATGTGATTCTGGGGAGAGAATGTGCATATTCGTATTCACAGACCGGCTCAATATTGGTTTTGGAAGCCACTAGCAATATTCTAGCCTTTTAAGGTAAGCCGAAGATGACTCGATTTTACTTTGTCCGTAATCTTGCGTACCTTGAGATTTTTTATTAATTAGCCTTTAGCCGGTTCATTTCCAGTTTCTTCACTTTACCTTGTGAGCAACTAGAGGGACTGCATACTGGCACTACCAGTAGGGCAAGAGGACCCTCACCATGCTTACAGTACAGGGCTGCAGAAATAGAGCAAAATGTCCGATGAAAATTCATTTCCCGTGGAATCATTTAGGATGCCTGTAGGTTGCTTTTATGTACATGCTTTTATTTTAATGCCATTTGCCATCTCTACGTCTCCATATGGCATATGTGTGCTGTTCATTCAATGTTCAAAGGGATCTGCAGAAATAGAAGGGGTGGAAAAATAAGGAAATAAAGAGATGAGCTTGCCAGTAAATGCCAAAGTGAACAATGGATCTATTAACCCCACTAAATAGGCAGTGAATTGAAAGAAGCCACTTTTTTGTTAAGCTGAAGGGACATACTAGAAACGCATTGTTATGCAAAGGAGACATCTGTAAAGCTGCCATTTCAGACAGGATTGCAACCTAAAACCTTGTGCAGACCAGGCAGAGCATTTTGCAGTGTGCTTGTGATTTGATGCATGCCTTCTAGAGACGTGATGTGGGAAGGAAACACTTCTCTCCGGGGTTAACGGCACACTTTGGATTCTGTAAAGCTCCAACCATTCGCTCTGGACTAAAGCTGGAGTATTGTGCTGCGAATAAAGGGTTAAAGGGCTTTGCACAGGAGCCTTTAATAACGGATTGAATCCTGGAACATGTTGGCCTTGGCATTAGGATTCATTTTAATAAATAGAGTTTGGACCAGCAGGCATGGCTGAGCAAACGGCACTAATGTCTGCGGCGATGAATGGATCCATGTGGAAATGCATTTTATTCGCCCTAAACTGCTTGGTGACCGTATGTCCAGCATTCGTGTGGAAAGAATCAGCCATAAGTTGTAACAGAGAGCGCATCTTTCATTGGCGTCATCATTACTTCTATTTTGGGAAGCTCACCCCCTTCCATACATCAGTATGGGTTTTCATTGACTCCAGCATTAGTACAACGTGGCAAATGACTTCATTCTTTACTGTCATGCCTCACACTCCATCCAGCAACAAGTTATGTAACATAGTTCTGCATCGTCCCCAGGCATCCGATAAATCAAAGAAACTGGATTTCCACACTTTAAGCTTAATATATTTTTGATACCATGCTAACAAGATCCCCCCCCCCCCCCCGCGCCCCCGTGCATTATCTTTTATGCATGACAAATAATAAGCACAAAATAATGGCATGGTGACATCTTCTTGTTGGCTTCTAAGAATGGCTTCATACTTCTATGGCACAATCCTCCCCCCAAAATACAAGAAGATAGATAAAAAGGAAATAAAATTATATTAAATATGATAAATGATGTGATAAATGTGATAAATAGAATAAATAAACAAATAAGAGGTACTTTAGGGGGTTTCCAACTTTTTTATAGTGATGACCTATCTTCAGGATAGGTCATCAGTATCTGCTAGGTGGGAGTCCAATACCTGGGACCTCTGACTATCAGCTGTTTGAGGAGGCCACGGCACCTCGGTCATGTGGTCTAGGTATAGCTCAGTCCCATTCATGTAAATGGAGCTGAGCTGCGATACCAATCACAGACGCTATCCAATGTATGGCGCTGTGCTTGGTGAGCTTTGAAGAGGCCACAACAGTCATCGGAATGCTGTGGCCTCCTAATATAGCTGACCAATGGGGGTCCCGGGAGTCGGAGCCCAAATAGTCAGATACCGATGACCTACTCTGAGGATAGGTCATTGGTATAAAACAGTTGGAAAGCCTCTTTAATTGCCTTATGTATATTGAATATTTTTGCGATATCAACGATGCTAGGCCTCATCCTGATCCATATATTTTAGATTGATGTCATTGATTGTAATTAATATGTACCATATATCAATCAGCACAACGGTAAGTTTGGAATGGCGGTGCGCTTATCCTAGGGCCGGCATCCCGTAGAGATAGCAAGAAAGGAGGATCGGCACTCGCTGTTGGTATATAATATTGCTCTGTTTGTTGCCACATAATAGTGATGCGTTTCGGCACACTGCGTGCCGATCCTCCTTTCTTGCTATATTGATTGTAATTAAATTTTGCATTTTCTTCCTTTCCTTATAAGCCTGGCTTAGACACTGTAATAGATTGCAGACCATCACTGAGGTCGCCTGACAAAGTAGAAAGCAAATGCTATGCGCATGGTGTGAGGCAATTCACTTATGTTCTGGGGTTATTGCTGTCATGGCAGAATTTGATATCAATGACATGAATCCTGACGTACTTGATGGTCATTTCAAGGTGTGATGTTTGACAGAGATATTTGATCAAATACACTTTTTTTGGTCTCATCTTATACTCCAAAATTATAAGAAAACAGTCATTTCCGTCTAATAGGAGTCATCAGAGGCTCCCAGCAGCAGTCCATTCAGATTTGATAGAAAGAATAGGGTTGCATGTAGTGTCATTCTTCCCGGCAAAATAACAGGCAACTTGGTGGAACCCACTATAAGCCAAAGGGTTCCCTTGGTCACCAGAGATATTTGTCATATGACAGTTTCTGTTATATATCAAGGCTCATATGTGGACACAACCTAAGTTACCTTATAGTTTTCCGGCTGTTGATAAACTAGAGATTCCAGCATGCTTTCCTCGCTTGCTAATCTGAGACGTGGACGTCAATATTTTTAGCGAAAAAAGGTTTTGTAGAACCCTCTACAATTACCTAATAGAAATTTAGATTATCTTAAATTGGTTGTCAGTTGAGAACAACTATTGTCACCTACCCTATTCAGAATCCTGAGTCAATAGAAGGACCCCTTTTCAGGATCCCCATCTCTTGACCAGAGTCGAGAGCAGTTACAAAGAGAGTCTTATGGTCTGGAGGACCTGTCCTGTCCTGCACTGCACAGGCAACCCACTAATGTTAATAGGCACTGTGTAATGCTTAATGTCACCTGTCGTGGCACTGCATGGAAACTGAACACTTGCTGCCATATAGATTCCCCACAAATTACAGTTGATTGCTGGTGGTCCCAGTACAGTTATACCCTATGATTGGCTTGTTGTCAGAATACCCCACTAACAAGTGGAAAACCCCTTTACTTAAATTTTAAACAGTTATCCTACTGAATGTAACAGAGAAAACCTGCACCTAGAGCACCTGTAGAGAATGTAGTAATCTGCAGCCTGTAACATGACAAGATGAATTCTCACAATGACCTTATTTTGTATTGATCTTTCTGTGATACATATGTATAATACAGATGGATAAATGTTTAGATGACTGTTTTGCAGCAGTGCCTGTTACTTTGGAGTGGATGAATAAATATTATACTGATATAGTTATAAGAGTCATTATAAAATTGTAAATAACTACTGTTAGTGTCAGTTAACACGTGGCTGATTTGAGATCTGAAACTAAATATCAGTTCCATACGCCTGAATGGAGTTAGTTCTGCAGAATATGCATGAATGTAAGCTATTCTGAATTTCTACCGTCAGATATATGGGGCAATGACAGTTATTTCTCCGATAAATCTGCTGCATGGGAAAGTACCATTACAGTGGCTTCAGAAAAGTAATAATTTGAGATGACCAAAGTTTTGAAAAGATTCGCCAAAGTTATCCAAGAAATGTGATTAATTCTGAAATAATTTGGCACAAATCGCTATAATCAGGTATACCCAGACCACGCAGAGAGGGCATGCGGCCAATTTGACTGCAGCTGTCTTCATTTAATAATGAAAGCTGCGCTGTATAGTCCTTCTTTCTTGTTAATGACTGCTGGTATGGGATTTGCTTGGTTAGATTGGGAGGAACAATATGCATATTATATGCATGATTTGAAAGAAGTACAGTAAGCAAAAGATGAGGATGGCCTTCATTAAAACCGCCCCCCCCCCCCCCAAAGGGGTGCAGAATAGATGGTATTGGTTGGCATGCTGGCAGTGGAATAATAAAGGCTTACATCTTAATGCTATTGAATTACACATCTTAGTTTATGGCTGATGCAGGAATAAGTAAATGTAGGAATAAATAAAACTAATGCAGATTAAGTCTCCCTACACTCTCCCTGCACTCTCCCTGTAGTCTCCTTGCACTCTCCCTGTAGTCTTCCTGCACTCTCCCTGTAGTCTCCCTGCACTCTCCCTGTAGTCTCCCTGCACTCTCCCTGTAGTCTCCCTACACTGTCCCTGTAGTATCCCTGCACTCTCCCTCTCCAATATTCTATTAATCGTTTTCAGCAACACTGTCCCTAGCACATTAGCGCTTTCCACGTCTCTTCCTATGCTCAGTCACAAGACAATGGTGGAGACCGTGCGGGATGAGTGTTTTATAGGGGTGTGACATCACAGGGGATGGCTATTTTCAGATTAGCTGGCTGTACGGTATTATGGGTGATCTCATGTTCCTGGGCTTCTTACTTTCACTTTGTAACATGTGCAGCTGCCATTTTAGGAAAAACTGATTCGTTACCACAAAGTGCGAGGAAATTCGGATTAGTTGCGAATTGAAGTTTTCCAAAACTTCAGACTAAATTCCACTTTGAATGCTTCGCTTTCCTCAACACTAGTAATAATCTGAAGGTGAATTGCTAAAGATACAGTTTAAGGGGGTCATTTACTAAGACCGTTTTTAAAGCCTCTGCACTGGAGTTGGATCACTAAAGTTACGTAGAAGCACCGGCTTCTACATAACTTCGGCGCATCTAGCGACGCTTTTCATATGTAAGACAGCTTCCTTGCTGCCTTACATTTAGACCGTTTTCTACAGCTAAGACAGGCATAGAAAATGATGAATGAGATGGGCCTGCCGGCCGTCCCCTTCCCCGCTACGGCCACTTTTATTAGACCTGGCATGAGCGGACAAAAGTAACAGATTGTGGCGCAACTGTTGCGCCTCAATCTGCGCCTGAAATACGCCTAATATAGGTGTATTTCAGGTTAATAAATGACCCCCTAAGCATCTATATGCTATGCTTACATGTCTAAAATGCTAAAAGTGGCACAGTTTTCATTTGCACCGTTTATAGATGACCTCTAACCACTTGTGATGTGTCTGGTTTAACAAATACGTCTATCCCCCATAACATAAAAATCCTAAACCATTTTTTTCTATGTATTGTGCTGTTCCTCTCTTATTCTTCCTAGAAGTTTATAAATAAACAGCTGGATGCTACCAGTAGCGGGTCTGTCCCTGCACTGGTCAGTCAGGAGTCAGTTTAGTAATGGAACCCCACACCTAGTTACAGTTGGGTGTATCAGTGGAAGGACTCTTCAATCCATAATTCCAGTCAGTACTGAGGGTGCCAGGTTGTGCACAGACACACCCCTTTGATGAGGAGAAATATAACAGGAGGAATAAAAGAGGAACAACATAAAGTAGGAAGAATGTGCGCTCCAGAATTATTACTTGATTCGGAATACAAGTATTTGCTGAACAGGTATGTCAAGAATGGAAACATGTCTTCTTTAATTGAGTGCACCAAGTAGGAAGAGTTGAAATATTTGAGTTCACTGTGTGCAGCAGTTAGAAAATGGCAACTCTGTAAGGAGATGTATCAAAGTATAAAACTATCATAAATGTGTAATCTTCAAATAAAAATGTCCTCATTTCCAGCGGCTCACAGTCATCATGTTATACAGTATTTGTTAAAGGAACAATGTACTGTGTTCATGATTTTGGGCCAATTATCGGTGGTACGAATGCTTGTTACCGATAATTGGCCTGAATATTTGATTGGACGATCAGCTGAAGAATGAGCAAACGCTAATTCATTGGCTGATTGTCATCTTTCATCAGGATGAAAAATACCTGATAACCGGCAGCGCATCTGCCTGTGTAATCAGCGATGTGCTGCAATTATCATCCATAGGCACTCGCACGGCCCGAAGATCAGGCAGTATAATACCACCCTAAGAAGAGGGTGCATATCTCAAGAACTGCCCCTGTAATTCACCGACTCACTAGGGTGGTCTTATCTTAAGGCTACCTGCACACGAATGCGAGTTTCAAAACTGCTTGGATATTCATCCAGATTTCTCTGCGTTCCTGCACCAAATCTGCTCCAAAATCCTATATGTTATTTGCAGATTTTGATGCAGTTTTGTCCCTATATCGCCGCATTGCAAGGGGTGAAATCCACAAAATCTGCTCCAAAATCCTATATATTATTTGCGGATTTTGTTGTAGATTTTGATGCAGTTTTGTCCCTATATCGCCGCATTGCAAAAAGCAAAGTGCACAAGGAAAACCGTGCGTAAGCTGCAATGAGTGCGGGTAGCCTAAAGTGCGGCTTCTCTTGAAATTTGTAAGATTGCACTTTTTGGGGTAATTGGTTAATTATAACTTGTATAATTGGTGGTAAAACAACATCTCCCCTCCTGCTATAAAAAATTCAGAGCAAGGCCTCTGTCACATGAGCATATTTGCAATGGTGCATATTTTGTTTACCGGAATCCGCTGCTAATGTTAATGAATAGGGCTATTCACATGGGTGTATATTTTCCGTCAGTATTTGAAATACGCAGCATTTGCTAGTTCCGTTGGTATTTGCTACCAAATACAACCATTGTAGTCTATGGAAGTGCCTAAAAAATGCTGGAAGAAAGGAATAAGCATGTAAATCTGGATGAATTACTGAAGCAATACTGATGACATTCTACATGGTGTATCATCTGAAATCCATGCATATTCCGGAGGTGGAATGCGGACGGATTTCAATATGCTCCTATAAAATAGGCCTAAGACAGTGTTTTCAATAGGCCAAAGAGCAACAATTCTAAGCACAGCCCTGCAGGCATAGGCACTGAGTCCTCAGGGTCAGGACCTGATTCTAGTTTTTTCATTGGTGGTTAGCACATTAGTCCAATCAATATTTATTTAATTTACTTATATAGCGCTGACATATTCCGCAGCGCTTTACAGACAGTATCATTGCTTGCTGTCCCCAATGGAGCTCACTAGTGTTGAGCGAAGCAAGTTTCGGATCATAGATCCGAAGTTGCTTCAGTCAAACCTTTGTTTGAATGCTGTACGGAAATCTGTCTCTCTAAATGTATGGGCTCCGCCAAGGTGAAATTCGTTATCTCTGAAGTCGTGCAAGACTTTGGTGAATAACTTTGGACATCGAATATTCAACAATTTTAAAACTGGGATCTGAAGTTGGCTTTGCTCAACACTAGAGCTCACAATCTGTTCCCTATCAGTATGTCTTTGGAGTGTCAGTGGGAACATATCATGCAGATCTAATGATTTTCCCAGTGGTGAAATGAATAGTTGTACTACATTCAAATGTATCTGGTAACTTTGGGTATCTGTTACCAGACCCTTCTCTCTCTCTGGTACATTGAGATGGACATAAAGAATGAAGCGACCAGCTCCTCTTTTTACTGATCGGTACACCGATCAGTAAGCTCTGCAGCACTTGCTGATTTACTTGAGAAGCAGCAATTTTCTTCCATCGCTCCCCGGTCAAAAATAACCAAAAGACATTTTAGCTACAGTATATAAGTGGCTTGGAACTTTTTTACGGTCTCTTTATTTTAATTGCCATGTATTTTGGATAGTAACTAGTAATCAGTTTTCTAGTAATGTACCACTAGAACTTTTTGCTTCCCACTACCTTTTTCTAGATCTCCACCTCAAATTCGAGATCTGATTGATTGCAGGAGGTCGATCATCCTCCTCTGAGATTTTGATATAAATAATACATCATTCTTTTGAAATGTTGATTTTCTTTCAAGGGCATTTAAAAAAAATCAAGATCCTTTACAGGTTAGAAACCTTAAACCATTTTTACAAGTGGAACAGTTGAGTGGTCTTTTATCTACGTAAGTAACTGTCAGTTACTTAAAGGGAATATATAACCCCAATTTTGGACTATTATCTGCAGTAATATATGAGTAGCACTGCAGATAAGAAGTCCAGATCACACGTTTTTATTTTCCTATTGCCCCCCTGTGTTCCCGCTGTCCGTGCTGTGCTGAAATACAGGACTGACATGCAGGTGCACAGGAGTCCTCCCCATTATGTTAGCACAGCACAGCAGTCCTGACTGTGTATTTCAGTACAGCTTTGAGTACTGACAGCAGGGGGAAGGGGGAAGTAGGACAATTAAAAATGGCGATCTGGAGTTCTTATCTGCAGTACTGGTCATGTATTACTGCAGATAATAGTCCAGAATCATAGTGACAGATTCCCTTTAATATACTTATGCTCCATTATAAACGTACTTCTTTATCTATGTGTAATTAAGACTGTGAGTATGGTAAGTAGAGTGGAATAGGAATAAGAATAGACAAGAGTTCATGTAGTGAACAATACAGCCATAATCAATAGCTGATTGCTGAATCTTCCATAATCAATAGCTGATAGCTGAATCCTCCCCCTCCACATATTCTAAAGGATATGCCTGGAGTAATGTGTTACTTTTACTATCTGTCCTCTGCTGCCTGTAGATGAGCATGGAGCCAGTAATTAGATGGAAAGGAGTGTCTACACAGAGTGTGTTTGTAGTCTGTAACCGTGGAGACACATAGGATTGCAAAGCTGATTTTTTGTATAGATGCACTGAAGCAATCATTTCAGTCTTAGGGCTTTTTTGCATGAGCATGTCCCTTGCGGGAACTACCCTCTATGTGTCTATGCAAGTAATTGTATAGGGAGGTCACTGGTGACAGACTCCCTTTAAATATGGGAGATACAGCCAGTATCTGGATGGTAATGCAGCAAGCACACCTCCTATGCCTACACCATCCAGCAAAGAACAAGCCCTCATACAGTTATGTGAACGGGAAAAGAAAAAAAAGTTATGACCCTGGAAAGGCAAGGAGTGAAAAATGAAAACACAAAAAAAAAGAAAAAGCCTCCGGGGCTGAAAGAGTTAATTGTTCACCTGTAGTCCTTCTGGAAGTATCAGTGCCATCATACTACTAAAAATAGTGATACAGATATTACCATCTGAAAATGTGAATGCCTCCCATAATTCCCCCTGAAAATTAGTTAGTGTCACCCACTGCACCGATGAAAATACCAGTGCCACCCATAGTCCCCTAGAAAATATTAAAATATTAGTAAAATACAAATATTAATGGCACATAATAATAATTGCCCTATAGAGCCCTGGAATGAAGGTGCCACATAGTACCCCCTGACAATAATGCCATACAGTCAGGGCCGATTCTAGCTCTTCTGCTGCTTGAGGCAAACATTTTAATGTTGCCCCCGCCTCCCATTAAAAAGTCCAAGTAGCCATTTAACTCCAAGACTGTCCTGCCAGACACACAGGGACACACACACAGAGCTAGGCCTCACCACACTCCAGCCAGGCTCCTCTCCGTACATGAGCACAGCTCTCGGCTCCTCTGTATTGCTAACAAATTAGGTAACTTGCCAACAAATGCACCATTTTAGGTTCAGATACTCTTTAAAGAGAGACAACCGACACCACTTTAAGAGTAGCAAAATAATGAAGTACATTTATTAAGGGAATAAGGATTTTGCGGACCGCACATGTCCGGCACTTTAATAGAAATGCCTTTTCTTGTCCGTGTCTGCGGACATGTTCTATTTTTTGCGGAATAGAAGTGCAGATGCGGACAGCACACTGTGTGCTTTCCCCAGCAGGATTACGCAGTCCATAATTGTCACTGTGCATATCTTGGTTTTCTGGTATTATTATGAACCTTGGAGTGGCCACTTCTCAGATCCGCAATAAGTCAGAATCCCAAGACAAACTATGCAGACAATGCTAACTCTCTAGTGCACACATTTACAGCCAAGTCCTTGGCCATTTAGAGGTCTTCTACTAAATGAGACAATACCTAGTACACTTTTCAGACCTGTCTTCTTTGTTCAGTCTATCAGGTAGAATGAACAAAGCCTTCCATTAACATTTCCAGTTTTATTTCATCCGACAGAAATATATAAGGTCTCAAATAAACAGTTAAGACAAATAACAAGGACGCAGTTTAACTATTCAAGTACAAGCATTGCCAAACAGTCTTCAATTCATTCAGAGGTGAGAATAATTTTATCAGACCCAATGGATTCCAAATGATCAGAGATATTCATATTTGCACTTCATCCTCCGGCTCCTCCCCCACTGGTCACATGGGCGGATAACATCAGGAAGGTCCTTTAGCTCACTAAGAGTCCTGCCCCCCACCCACCAGCAGTGCACTGCTCATCGAAAATTGTCTGCATTGCTGGGATAAGCTGCCCTAGAATTCAGAACAGGCAGTTTGATGAAGTCCAGGACACGACTGCAGGGTTGAGCGGACCTACAGAGGCCCTGAGTGGCCTGGGGGGGGCACTATGGAAGCTAAAAGGGAACTCTGAAGGCATCCAGAATTGTTTAACTGCTGTGTGGATGCTGCCCCCTCAAAAAATTCTCATCTCACCTCATGGCAGAAATGGCCCTGCATACAGTACTTATAGTAGGCCCCTGATCCTCCCCAGTAAATAATGCCCACCTTCTTCTGATGATGCAGGCCTGGCCTCTTTAATTGACTTTACCAGAATTAGATTTACTGTAGTAATACAAAAAACTGCACTGGTATTACAGTTTTTTCTTGTGTTGATAATTTGTAAACCTGTTTTGAGGATTAGTTCTAGTATCCACTGTGGTACATATTGTCAAAAATGCATTGTCTTAAAATGTTTACATATTTAAAATCTTCTTAGCGCTTGATTTTGTTAAACGGTTTATTACATTTATTTGTCACGCACAATGTTCTTATATGGATAATAGTCCATAATTTCTAGATTTATACATATCAGCTTATTTGAAAGAGCAAAAATGTTCCAACAGAACGTTTACTGTAATGATGGTAGAATTAAAGGGCATCTTCCTCACATGAAAACCTTTACACAGTTGAAGGTCGACTTTAGTATCGGAGAATAATTATTATACAGAAAACAAAGCCAACCTTAAATCAAATGGACAGTTTCTTCTCGTATCCTGACATATGGGTAAAATCATGTACTTTGTATAGGATATGTAGGTGTCCCTGCACATATTGTATGGTTACTGCACAAAAGGAGGTCACGGGCAAGTGTATATATTATGTGAGAGTGGATGAATTTTGAAGTTTTATGGACTAAAAATGTCAGTGGCTTTATTGCCATTGTGTATATAACAATTGAGATTATAATTTAGAGTTTTTACTGGAGGAGTATTGATGCTCTAGTGCAGCATTGGAGTACTATACCAGAATTTACCAACATCTACTAAGTGTGAGCTGATGGGGCCCAAATTCCAGTGCTCCCTATGAAAAAAAAAAGCTAGAACTCAACTCAGTGATTAAAGGGATTGTGTCATTAGAAAATGACCTATTGTGTATTGTGTAGTTTTTATGTTAATCAGCTAATCGTCATTTTTGGTGATGTTATTATTTAAAAAAAAAGAAAAAAAAAACATTGACCATCATGCCTAAAAAATATGCTGATTCTTGTTTTGCAGAGATCACCTTTCTGTAGTCATCTCAGTTCAGATAACAATGACAGATAACACCTCTATTCATACTATAGATCACTAGGGTGATGGTCACAGCTTAGGGAGTCCCCCTCCCTGCACAATAACATCTGCATGGGTCGCAGAACACGTCTCTATAGACTTTGATGAACATCTCATGTCCATCTTTTCTATGGTCCATGTGGCTACTGTAAAGCATATATCTTCACATAGTTAACAGCAGCTCAGGTAAGATGGCTGCCCCCGTAATCATGTATAGAAAATAAAATGTAAAAAATATATACAGTATATATTGGTAACACATTTTACTGCAATAACCATGAAGGTAAGCAGTCCAAGTGGGCATCACAATAAGAGGCAATATGGTACACATCAGTAAAACCAAGAGAAGTTCAGATCGGGCTGTGAACACATCCAGCAGTCAATGTCTGGTTCAGAATCAGGATAAATATACTAACGAAACAAAAGTTTAAGGACTTTATCTCACGCCAGCATTGTCCGCTATGAGCTGATGTAGCTACTTCTATTAAAACAATTGCAACAATTACAATTGCCGACAACCGAACAAATTTTTTTTTCCATTTCCTATAAAAGACTAAGAAATAAGCCTTTCTCACAAAGCTTTGAATTTCCTGACACTTAAATGCCTTATATTTTACTCATACTTACATTTCCTACATTGTACCTGTGAGAAAAAGGCCCACGTCTTTTTGTATTGTAGAAGAAACTGAAAATAACAGAGTAGCAGTATAAAGTTCCATATTTAGAGCGAACTGCACTACAACAAAGCAAAAGCAAAAAAGACCGTCAAAGTTTCAGTACAGTTCAGTTGCATAACACAAAGTAATGTAATATAGCATCCAACCACTCTGACAGTTTTGGTGCCTTTGACAGCTATAACAGCTTTGACTGTCTATGGATAGATCTAAGCCGGCTTTGTCTATATGGGCCCAAACTTTTTTAATTAAAGAATTGTTCATATTCTCTCCACTTGCATGTAGACCAACCAATTTCACTTTCAGCCAGAGAGTCAAAATAGATTTAGTTCTACACTCTTGGGCCCTGATTTATCATGCCTTCACTCCAGAATTCTGGTTTCAGTCTCAAAATGGGGCATTTGCTCCTTTTTCAACTTATTTGTGCTTAAATTTGCAACTTTTTGCCTTTTTTGAACTACTTACTCCAGTTTTGAAATATGGGTGGGGAAGTGGTTGTCAGCTCTTAACCTGCACACCCCCTTTAAGCCTACATGCACACGAACGTTTGTGTTTTGCGTATCCGCAACAACAAAAAAACGGATGACGTCCTTTTGGCATCTCTTTTTTTGCGAATCCATTGTAACAATGCCTATCCTTGTCTGCAAAACAGACAAGAATAGGACATGTTCTATTTTTTGTGCGGGGCTATGGAATGGAGCAACGGATACGGTCAGCACATGGAGTCCTGTCGGCATCTTTTGCAGCCCAATTGAAGTGAATGGGTCCGCACCTGAGCCGCGGATGCGGAACCAAACCACATTTGTGTGCATGTAGGCTAAGGATAAGACAAATTTATCAAACATGTAACATTTGAGAAATGTGGCATAACGTACACAGACTCAAGCAAAACGAACTTAAGATGTTCCCCTCGTGATAATCTCCCCCCCCCCCCCCCCCAGGACATTGCCATTGCTGCAATTAAGCCTTTCTTGTGTAGTGTAATACTGCTACCAAAATGCTTTACAGTGTGGATGGTGTTTTTGTTGGGGTGTAATGTTTTTGATTGCCAAAAGTCTTAATTTTGGTCAGATATTAGGAGGTTTTAGCGTATGTCTCTGTGAGAAACAGTAGGGGATATGTTGTAGAAATGTTTACAAAATTGTCTTTCTCTTTGCTTATCCCTATAGATGATAAAATACTAATTTATGAGAGTTTGAAGGGAGCCTGTCAGTAGATTCACCCGCCCTTCATACTGACAGGCTCCCCCATTACAAAGAACTACTGCATGTCTTCCTCTGAAACACTAGGCATTTCAGGGATGACATAGGCCCATATTTGCTAACTTCCTTTCAGCAAAATTCTGCTGCAAGTTGCAGCTCCTTTTTGGTGAAGATCAGTTTAGACCAATTTTCCATTATAATGGTAAAATTATTCTTAGAAGTAAACACATCCGCTAGCTTGAGTATACATTTGATGCAGGTTTCCAGTTCTAAATAAACACTTAGAGGGACGTTTATCAAGACTGGCATTTTAGACGTCTGTCTCAATCTCTCCTCTGCTTGCTTTAGACGTGCCACAAATAATTGTGGCACATCTAAAGCAAGCAGGGGAGTGATTGTGCAGGACTGGGTGTCAAAGCATCTACCACTTGCTACTTTGAAAAGTGTCAAGCAGTGCCAAAACCTCCTAAAAAGCAGCATGCGCCACGGTTTGCAACTTTTGGCGACAGTTATCTGGCACTGAGTGGATGATAAATTGCCCCCAATGACTACAAAGGTTGCTCTTTTTAGTATATTGCTTATTCACTACTACAAAAAGAGAATGTGGGTGTCTCATACATATATGAGTGTAATTAATGTAGTGAAGAACTCATAGACTCTTTATCCTGTAAAGAGACCTCTTAGCAGGATCAATCATATTATACCAGACATAGAGCTGCTAGGGTAGATCCTGCTGATTGAAATTATATCTGTCTTGTGAATTTGATTGCATTCCTGAGAAAAAAGGGGCATGGTCAGCAGCAGAAAGCTAAAGTGATGCGGTGCACTGAGGGGGCAGGCTCCACCTCTTGTGCACTAAAGCCCAATTTTGTATAAATTATAAAGAATAAAAAGTATTTTTTCTCAGGAACACCACAAATGATTTGCACACATAGGTATCATTTTAATCAGCAAGATCAACCCTAGCAGGCAGTATGCTTGGTTTAATAGGGTTGAATCTTCTGACGGGTGCTCTTTTAAAGAAGAAGGATAAGCAATTGATGATCTAGATCTATTTTTGATCTTATGTGTATATTCAAGTGAATCAAGGATAAAGGCTCTAGGTTTATCTTCTAGTTGTCTTCTTATTTGTAATATAAAGGTGCCCCTATGTCTTTTTTTGGCTATTTCTCCCGACTCCCTTATACACAAGTTGTGTTTTTGATGGGGTGAGATACCTTTGCCAGACACCTCAGACAGTGGCTAATATTTCCGAAGACTAAAAAGATTGGCTGTTGAAATCCTACACACCCCATCCTTCTCTCTTGAAACATCATCTGTCAGGGGAAAGTCATGAGCTCCCCACAAACATTAGATTGTGGGACAGTCCCACTGAAAACAGTCGACTCGGCTGACGGTAGTCTAATATGTATGGAGGCCTTTAAAGGGGTTGTCCCATGAAAAATATTCTACAGTTTTCAAGCCAGCACCTGGATCTAAATACTTTTGTAATTGCATGTACCGTATTTTTCGCCCTATAAGACGCACCGGCCAATAAGACGCACCTAGGTTTTAGAGGAGGACAATAAGAAAAAAAATATTTTCCATTACACCTCAGGTCAGACCACCAATCAGACCCCTAATGTTAATCAGACCTCAGCTTACAGTCCCAATTAGACCCCAATGTCAATCAGACCTCAGATCAGACCCCCAACGTTTAGTTATCTATCAGCCCCTGATGTCAGCCATCTATCAGCCCCTGATGTCAGCCATCTATCAGCCCTCATGTCAGCCATCTATCAGCCCTCATGTCAGCCATCTATCAGCCCTCATGTCAGCCATCTATCAGCCCTCATGTCAGCCATCTATCAGCCCTCATGTCAGCCATCTATCAGCCCTCATGTCAGCCATCTATCAGCCCTCATGTCAGCCATCTATCAGACCTCATGTCAGCCATCTATTAGCCCTCATGTCAGCCATCTAGCAGCCCTCATGTCAGCCATCTAGCAGCCCTCATGTCAGCCATCTAGCAGCCCTCATGTCAGCCATCAGCCCTCATGTCAGGCCCCAGCCATCAGTGCATATAAAATAAAATAAAACACTTACCTCTGCTCCTGGACGCCACCGCTCCTCACCATCGCAATCCTCTTCATCCTGCTGTCGGCTGTGCTCTGTGAACCGTCGCGCACAGCGTAAAGTCACAGAGCGCCCTCATGCTGTGCACAGCCCTGCACAGCCGACAGCCAAGGACCAGGAAGCGATGAGTACAGAGCCTTCACCGCCTCCCGGTCCTCCGGTACTAATGAGCGCTTCCATAATATAATTATTCGGGGGGGGGGGGGGAGTGCGTCTTATGGGGCGAAAAATACGGTAATTAAAATTTTTGTATAGCCACTAGTGATGAGTGGCAGGGGTCATATTCGAATTAGTGATATTTCGCAAATATTTAGTAAAATATTCGTCATATATTCGCAAATTCGTATATTCGTTATATTCTACATTCTTCTTTTTTATGTGAAAATCGGCAAGGTAATGATCGCGTAATATGTGAATATTGCGCGCTCAATGCAGGCGTGGGTCAAAAATTTAATATAGTGCTCCATATTAGTTTTTTAGAATATTCGTCATTTTTTCCATCTGAACACATGATTCCTCCCTGCTTCTTGCTTGTGGGCCAATGAGTCATTGGCCCACAAGCAACTTAAGCAGGCAGGAATCATGACTTCAGATGGAAAAAAATGACGAATATTCAAAAAAACTAATACAGTATATAGCACTATATTGACGTCATTGGCCAACAAGCAAGAAGCAAGGAAGAATCATGTGTTCAGATGGAAAAATATCACAAATATTTGTCATTTCGAATATATAGCACTATACTCTAAATATTCACGGATTCTCGAACTGCCGATATTCGCGATTAAAATTTGTTATTCAAATATTTGTGCTCAACACTAATAGCCACTGAGTTATTCAATAAAAGGTATCTTTGTTTTTTCCTTATTTCTTTGTCCTGCTCACTGAGGTGGCCGCACATGCTCAGTTTCCTCTTCAACTGCCTCCTAAACTATGATAGGGAGAGCATGGACACGCCCCCTGAGCTGCAGCAGAAAAGACACTCCCCCTTGAGCTGTCAGCTTGATATAAATCTAGCAGAGCAATGAATGGGGAGATCTCTGGATCCATGTGAGGTACAGGGCTGGTTTTTGCTTTGTTAGAAAGAGGTGGTCATGTACTATGTGATGTCTTTTTTACCTTAGTCATGGGATAGCCCCTTTAAGCTAGCCATATACTCTTTCAGCTGCGCATGGATTTAGATTTCAATGAGGAGAATTAGCTACTTCCAGACACATCTGGCTGCAGATTTAGTCTCACAAGAACAAAGCATCAGGAATGTTGAAATCCAACACCAGTCCTTCTTTTCTGTTGTGTGGGCATACATACTGATCACTACTTGCCTGTTCAGTCATTGGCATCAATAAAAACTATATGCATTAGCTGCATGCAGTCTATGCGTGCCATAAAATTTCATTTATATAGTGACCAGGACATGTATTGTCAGAAATTAGGGCTAGTGTGTCTCGGCGTGTAAAGCCCTTAATTGTAATATTTTACCATTTACCATCCGGTTTTAAGAATAAAATGGACATACTCAGGGGACTTACCTGTAATAAAGAAGACTTGATAGATCCCATGCCACCTTCCTGTTCTTTCAGCAAGAGCCTATTTTCCTGGCTGCAGGGTGACGTCACATCAACAACATGACCACTGCAGCTAATGCATGGCCTTTTCAATGAACCATTGAGGCCATTGATTGGCTGCAGCAGTCATGCGCTGTTGATATGATGTTCCAACTGCAACCAGGACAACAAAACCCTGCCGGGAGAACCATAGAGGCAGCGCAGGATCTATTGCGTAAGTAATGATCTATTTTTTTTTTTACTACAGGTTGATCCCCTAAGACGTCTAGTTTCCTCTGGTTGCCACCTTCTGTTCTGCAGCCCAGTGCTTTGTCAGGACACATCTTCGATCCTCTCCAGCTACCATAATTTCACCCAGGCAGCCCCCCTGATGTTAGCATCGGAGCATTTTATGCTCTGATGCTCTCCCTTGCCCTGTATCGCGCAGGGCAAGGGCACTTTTATTTACAATAACACACTGCCAGGCGGAGGCTTCCACCCAGGGGTGTGTTTGGTGATGTCACCGGCTCTGATGGGCAGGGCGTTTTACAGTCTAGGGCAGTGCTAAAGCCCGCCCATCAATGCCAGTGACGTCACCGGGGTCACTGCTGGGAAGTCCTTATGGAGAGCCCGGTTTGTCACCGGAACTCCAGAAAATGCCTTTGCCCTGCGCGATTTAGTGCAGGGCAAAAGGAGAGCATCGGAACATGAACTGCTCTGATGCTCAAGTGAGGGGGGCTGCCTGGGTGAAAATGGGGATATGTCTCTGAACCCAGACAACCCCTTTAATTAAACAGGCAGCTAGTAGAAGAGGCTGAGCTCACACATCTCCTCTGCTGAGTGCTCAGGTTTCTACTCAAACCTTAGACTGGCTGGGATCTCTCTCCGTTTTTACTTTCATTGATTTGTATAATCTGCAGAGCTGTATATAGAAATGTGCTCAAGGGGCATTGACGTCAAATGTGGTTTTTTTTTTTATGCCTGCGTCTGAGCGTTTCTAATGCCACTCTAACAAGAAAAGTGCTTCAGCATTCACAGTTTTATGTATTCACAATAGTTATTCTGAAAAATGATCATATACTGCAACATATAAAATGATACTTGTGTCTCCCAGCTACTCTGACCCCCCCTTTTTTTTTTTTTATAAAATGAAAATGTGTCCTTTCATTTGGCAGATGTTTTCCTTCTCCCATCTACTACAGCGTTTCTTTAACAAGTCCCTCTGATCCTGTCCTGAAGATTCCCCATAGAGAAAACATGTGCTGATGATTGATATAGCGAAATATCACCCATCCCCATTAAAGCCTCATGCAGACGCTATGGAACGCAGTCTGTGAGATACCGGAATGGCATTGCAGGAGCGCACGGCTTCATTGGTTGCTATAACACCGTGCGCTCCTGCAATGCCAGTCCGGTATCTCATGGGCCGTGTTCCACGGACGTCTGCATGAGGCTTAAGCGTGGGTTCACACGTGGCATAAGTGCTGCAGATTTACCACAGCATTTTACAGTACCAGCAAAGTGGATACGATTTTAGAAATCTTATCTACACGCAGTTTTCAATCTGCAGCATGTCAATTTATGCTGTAGGTTTTATCTATGATTTTAACCTTTTCAGTGCAAAGGCTGAAAGCAGTAGAAGACCCAGAAGACCCACTGCAATCTCAGCAGTGCTGTTACCATGAAAACCATCCCATACCCTAAGCAACTCATCACTACATGACCTGGTGAGATTACTTCAAGGCTCCAGGCAGGGTCAGACTGGGGTTCTTTGGCCCACCAGAGAAAATTATTCTTGGGGCTCAACCCCCATATCAACAGTGAAGTCTAATAGATTTTGATTCAAATAGAAATAGACCCTAGTGGCAAGTTACTGGCTCCAATAGCAGCTCCAAAATTGTTTTTTTTTCTGGACTCTTGGGACCCACTATGGTATCATAGCCTGGGCCCACCAAATGATCCTCTAGAACTCTGGTGGGCCTGTCTGACTACTAATATCCATTGCAGTTTTTGCCAGCCTGGATTCAAATAGGCTCACCAAAGTAGAAAAAGGATGCATCAGTGGCTCTAACACAGTATGGATCCCAATGAACTACTAGAAGACCAGTTAATACCGATATGAGAGCCAATAATTTTCCACTAGGGCTCATCTGTTATGGGTTGATTGACAAAACAAGTTTTTGGCCATGTTGATGACACAATGAAGTGCACAATGGACATGCACATATTCTGCATAGATAAAGTTAAACCCTCAGAATAATTACCCAAGGTGGCCCCAAGGAGTCTCAATCCAATGCTGTGTCAACCTAGTGTATCTTTATTCTGGTTTTCATGAAAGTCTACCTGAACACAAAGCTGAGATTTTTTTAAAAAAGGAGAAATTTGGCTTGGAATATAGGATAATGACACTTTAGGGCTCTTTCACACTTGCGTTGTCGGGATCCGTCGTGTACTTCATTTGCCGGAATTACACGCCGGATCCGGAAAAACGCAAGTGAACTGAAAGCATTTGAAGACGGATCCGTCTTCAGAATGCGTTCAGTGTTACTATGGCAGCCAGGACGCTATTAAAGTCCTGGTTGCCATAGTAGTAGTGGGGAGCGGGGGAGCGGTATACTTACCGTCCGTGCGGCTCCCGGGGCGCTCCAGAGTGACGTCAGAGCGCCCCGTCCTGAACTGAAGACATCCTGATGCATCCTGAACGGATTACTCTCCATTCAGAATGCATGGGGGTATACCTGATCAGTTCTTTTCCGGTATAGAGCCCCGACGACGGAACTCTATGCCGGAACAGAAGAACGCAAGTGTGAAAGAGCCCTTACAGAATTTTCTAAAGGTCAATGAGCGGTGTCAAAAGGTCACATTACTGGAGTCCTGACGGTCATTTCCTCACACGTGCATAGCCTCAAACTATGGGAGTTATGGAAACCTTTGTACTAATTAAATGTGTCTTTACCCATAGCAGGCATTACATTGACAGCAGATATTGCTTGTCAGGCCTTAAAGGGTAACTGTCATTTTTTTTTTATGTAATTGGATTGGCCTGACTAAGTTTACCTTAGTTCCCTAGTTAATACTTTTGTATAGGTATTGAATTACCTAGTAATTGCAGCATGTTCTTTCCCCCACCAGGCATTTCAGTGGTACAGCTAAAACAGCGTTGCTAGGTGTTCTCCATCTCCTATCTTCTATATACAGAAGACGGAGGACGTAGTAGTGGGCAGTCCTGAACGATGCGTGCGCGCTCCCGTTGGACCAGGATAGTGCTGCTATTCTCAATAAAAATTTGCGATTAGAATATTTGCAATATAAATTTGAGATTACTCAGGAGGAAGAGTGGAGAAAGCCGATTGCTTGGGGTGAGGATCTGCTTTTCCAAGATGAGACAAATGAATTCTGGGTAGTTAGGGAGGGAGGTCTTAGCCTCAGGGTAACGGCATTGGCGGCCATTTGGAGTTAAAATATGACAGTTATCCTTTAAGGTTTTGACAAGGCTGCCAACCTCTTTTCTGTGAATGGATCTCCTAGATATGCAATATGGTGAAACCTCTTTAAGATGACTTAGACTCTTCTAAGGGGTGGTCTTCTTAAAGAAGATAAAACTGAAAATCTGTCACAGGAAATCTAGTCTGGATAAAGGGTGTAGGTTTCCCTGCTTATGCCTATCACTCAGAAACAAGCTGATACAAGCTCATTATCAGGAATACTAATGTTGATGGCAAAATCCTGCAGCTTCTAAAGGATCAAAGATGCATCTATTATGCCTCATTCACACGTCAGTGTTCGGTCAGTGATTTCCATCAGCGATTGTGAGCCAAAACCAGGTGCGGCTCTAAACACAGAAGAGGTGCAGATCGTTCCCTTATACTATATGTCTGTGGAGGCTCCAGTCCTGGTTCTGGCACACAATCACTGACCAAAACACTGACGTGTGAACGAGGCTTTATTTGTTTCTGGCAGTAGACAAGATTCCCTAGTTTTAAAGAACTGTCCATAAATGACAGACACGTGGCAACCCTAAGTTTAGATCTCACTTTTAAGCCATCAAGCCCTGACCAAACAACAAGGTGAATTTACTGACTGCTATACAGTGGTCCCTAATGATACAAAGGCTGCAGGGTACAAGATTTTCAACATACAGTGGTCTTTCTTGGGCAAGGAACTAGACTCAACATAAAATACATCTAGACTCAGATCCAACCAGTCAACGTGGCCATTTCTTTGATAAAGCATCTGTAATGCCTGTCTGGTAGCCCAGTGTGTTATTACATGTTCTGTCTGTGTCAGGATGAACCTCTCATTTGAATGTCAGGTATGGATGGCTCCATTGTATTATTGTGGTACACTGTGTGCTGTACAGGACCCTGAAGAAGCTCCTGTCCTCATCATAGAAAGTGATTTACAGCTTCCAGCAGCAATTCCTGACTGTTATATGTATGAATTTGCTTTATCTGCCCTAGTTATCTGCTATTTCTTCTTAACTCCTCATTTTCTCTTATGAGATAACATTTTGGGTATTTGGTACCAATTACTAGTTTTTTGTAGCGTTATGGGCTGAAGTTACAATGGTTTCAACTTACAATAGTCATTTCGGAACAAATTAACATTGAAACTTGAGGGACCACTATAGTGCAGAAACTGCTGGAGAGTTCTGTTGATCCATTCAGTGCAAATCAAGGCTTTATTTTATCTCGAGGATATATTTGCATAGAACAGTAGAATAGCAGATACATTTGTTGCCAGGAAACAGAAGTGCTTCATCTCTTCTTCCGGCTTCTGAGCGATTGACTCATCATGTATAAACTCAGAGGAGCATGCATGTAGTATTGTGCTTTCTGTGTATACAGTATTTATATCTCTGTTACCTTCAACATGTAACCCTACTCCTGCCATGGGTACTCTCAACATGTAGATTACATTTTACTTCGGGCCCTTCAATCATACATTATTACTGTGCACTTGTAATTTGCTTTCTTTGGAGTCAAGCTTAAATTTGCAAACCATACCAGAATTATGCTGTATTTCTGTTATTTTCTTGCAATATTTTGTCAATGTTACAGAATATATAACAGAGGACAAAATATTGGCATAATGCACATATTAATGTATTATGGTTCTTACAATACAGTTACAGTAGATCCTTGAGTTGAAATTGGTTTGGCACTGGCTAAACTGAGGTACATAGTTAGCAGAATGTCCTTGCTCTTCACCCTTAGCCCCATAAGGAGGTATGTGCTTTTCTGGTAGGATTCTCAGGTCACAGTCCTCAAAGTAGGGTCCGGTAGGCAGTGGCTGTGCTGCTAGGACTATAAGGAGTAGAGGCAAGTCTGGAAGCCAGGGTTCATCACCTGGAGAATGGATCATTAGAGACTCAGACAAAGATGTGTACAAATGACAAACCTAAAGGGGCAAACAAAGGTGGAATCCAGAGGCAAAGCTAAGGGTCAATGTCAGAATCAAAATACCATTAAGGCTACTTTCACACTAGCGTTCGGGCGGATCCGTTCTGAACGGATCCGCTCATAATAATGCAGACGGAGGCTCCGTTCAGAACGGATCCGTCTGCATTAAAATGGCAAAAAAAAAGCTAAGTGTGAAAATAGCCTCGGACGGATCCGTCCAGACTTTCAATGTAAAGTCAATGGGGGACGGATCCGCTTGAAGATTGAGCCACATTGTGGCATCTTCAAACGGATCCGTCCCCATTGACTTACATTGTAAGTCTGGACGGATCCGCACGGATCCGCACGCCTCCGCACGCCTCCGCACGGCCAGGCGGACACCCGAACGCTGCAAGCAGCGTTCAGCTGTCCGCCTGTCCGTGCGGAGGCGAGCGGAGCGGAAGCTGAACGCCGCCAGACTGATGCAGTCTGAGCGGATCCGCTCCATTCAGACTGCATCAGGGCTGGACGGAGGCGTTCGGGTCCGCTCGTGAGCCCCTTCAAACGGAGCTCACGAGCGGACCGACGAACACTAGTGTGAAAGTAGCCTAAAGATGCTCTGAATAAAGTACTCTGCTGTCAGAGCAAATTCCCATGCAAATAGGCTGCTGGGACCATTGTCCTTTTTGACCTACAGTTACCAGGACAATCCATCCTGGCTAGTGGCTGGACATAGAAAAACTGTGGCTGTTCACAGGAAATCATCATATTGGCCCGGAGAGTGTTATGTAACAATGGGGCAGATTTACAAATCCTGTCTATAACCTAGACGGCATAAACAGGCACTCAAATAATGTGCCAAATTTATCACAGTGGCTCAGACTGAATAACACATTTGGTGCACGGCTTCACACATTTGTCTAACTTTATACTATCTATTGGTTGACTTACTTTACAACAGAATTTTGTGGCAAACATGTTGCAACTTAATCCGAAGAATACTTCAAATCTCTTATGGCATTTTAGGGAACACTTGCTCCCTTGTTTATATATAAATTACAATTGATTGCCCGGGATCTTGAATTCAGGACATTCTAAGTTTGATTTTTAGTTGGAGAACTCTTCTTACAAAATAGGATTAGCCAATCTATACACCACATTTCGAAAACCTATTTAGATTTATATAGTAAGGTACTAGCCCTTATAACTGTATAAATTCCTGTGTGCTAAGCTCCCCATAGTAGTGGCTGTAGTCCGCCAGTTTTATCATGTTCTGGATTTACTCAGCAGGGGACTTAGATCTGAACGGGGGTGGGGATTAATCAGTGTATTTATGCCAGTTGTCTGGTGTAAATGCTTTAAGATATACACTGTTCAGAATGGATGAAAAATGTATGAAGCACCTGTTCCATTCTCCAAGTTGGGTAAAATGGGTAAGGCGGAGTGATTTTTTTAAATTAAAAATATCCTCCACTTCCACCATACTAAGTCATGCTATGTGGTCCTCTGAGATCTATGTACGCTCATGGTGTCTCCCATAGCTAGAAAATAACCCCTGCCTCTCAGAAAGTATTTTTCCATGGAATATACATGCACGACAGATGTCTGTAGCTACAATTTATACAAAAATGTCAATCATCAATTACCCTCTCGATAAAATTGCATTTAATGTAATATAAGTAGTTGAATATTAATTGATGAATGTGCTCACTGCCATCTGTTATTGCAGCATTAGTGGAACATTTTTGGATCTGTATATCTATATCTAGGTGTCTTTACACTTACGCATAAAATTGTAATTCTTTATGAATTCATAGTTAGTGTGAGCTGGGCAATTGTTGGTATTATTATTATTTATTATTAAAGCGCCATTCATTCCATAGCGCTGTACATATGATATTCATCAGTTTCATTTTGTCATTACCTACAGAGTTTTACACCTCAAAGGTCAGAAATTCATTTCCATGTTTAAAGCTCATCCACTTTTAACCAGAATCGATTATAGCATGGCGTCAGGGTAACTCATGCATTGAGACTGTTCCTCTTAGACCAATTAATGTATTTGCTACTTCCAAACAAAACACATGAGATTTACCATAATGCTTTAATCCCATAGCATTTAGCAGCAGAGGTTTGTTTGGCCTCCTAAAAGCAAAGTACAGAATAGCATAACTTTTAATGTAGAAATACTAAAAACAATCCGTATGAGCCCAAAATCCTGTAATGGTGCCACATAAAAACTACTAGAATCAGATGATGCACCAAAATATATCTGTGCTGTGCACCCTAGAAGCCCTAAAACAGCAGGGCAGTTGCCCACAATGGGACAACCCCACACATGAACCTACCCTGCATGCACCCTACAAAGTCCCTACACTGTCCCAACACCCATCTGAGTGTGGGTTCATCAGGGGATTCATAATAGGGAGTGTATAAGAAAAAAAAAACAATCAGGTTAAATAAAACATGCTAGCACACAATACATTTAAGGCAACAGTCTCCTAGCCCACAATGGGGCCACTACTACACCCACATGCCTTGATGTTAGGAGGCCTTCTTTTGCAGTCTCAGATCAGGGCGTTCCCAATTCCTCTACTTCATCTCCTATTTCACCCACATCTGAGATATATTTTGGAATCACCCCAATTCATTATTTTGTATGTGGCACTTCTACTGAATTTTTTATTACACTCATTTCTGCAAAGTCTGTTTTAAGTGTTTTTCTTTCAGTGCTTTTTCATTGTACTTGTTCATATTCGGACACACAATTTCCTGATTCACTTGAACTGTGTGAGGTTTCTTGAGTCCCCCGGGCAGAAATATTTTCATTATTCTATCAGGTTGTACAGCTATATTTTATTTGTCTTCTTTTGGCCTTTTTTTATTATAAATCCATGAAAAATGTGAAACATTTATGGTACTATAGACAAAGGTAATAGTGGCTCACTGTACCTTTAACAAAGGAGTGGTGCTACAAAGCTCCGTTCATCCACCCAACCAACACAATTATACATAAAAAAAGGTAAAGATTGGGCTGAGCACTCAAATACTGGAATACTGCATATATAAGGTGATAATTTAAGAATATTTATTCTCTGCAAGGCACACACAATAAAAGCGAGTTAAAACTGACATATAATAACAAACAATTCTTCAAAGAAGAGGAAGGGGTATAGTGGAAACCCCGAAACGCGTTTGGTCAGGACCTGCTGTATTTACGTATGAGCAACTGTATATTTGCCTTTATCCACCGTCTTCCTTGAAGAATTGCAAATTGAAAGATATCCCTCTGGAATCTCACCGACTCCCTCGTGTTGCCGGACACTGGCTGTACTATACACCTTGAGATTTCTGCGAACATCTGA
Organism: Bufo gargarizans; assembly: GCF_014858855.1. Taxonomy (NCBI): domain Eukaryota; kingdom Metazoa; phylum Chordata; class Amphibia; order Anura; family Bufonidae; genus Bufo; species Bufo gargarizans. The sequence continues at coordinate 219,438,674 of NC_058083.1, forward strand.
ACGTATTACTTACCATAAACTTGGTCAATTGGGGACCATATGAACGGGCCCGTTCACAAAGGATACTTACAGCAATAGAAGCCGCCCAGAAAGGTAAAAGGCGTTTTAGGCAGCGCGGTACAGTGGGACGCCACGAATACACCGCGAATCCTTCTTCCATACCGCCTTATTTTATGACTGTTTTACAGTTTATTTTGTGACCCCTTTACAATTTATTAATCTGTCTTGGAACAGTGTGGGTACTTTCCTGCAGGTGGACAAACGCACCTGTCGATTAATTAATTAATGACACTGGCTAACCGAACTTCAGGTGTATACACACACATTTAAACCTGAGGTGGAAACATACCAAACCTTGCTGATTCTACTATTTCGCGTATTTTAACCCCTTAGTGTGAGAGCATTAACTGATACTATATTGCAATATATTGCCACATTTATTTGGATCCATTAAATGCTGAGTTTATTTTAGGTCTTATATGTCCGTGTTTGTTATTATGTCAGTTTTAAGTCGCTTTTATTGTGTGTGCCTTGCAGAGAACAAATATTCTTAACTTATCACCTTATATATGCAGTATTCCAGTTTTTGAGTACTCAGTCCAATCTTTACCTTTTTTTTATATATGGTACAATAACTTATTTTTTCCACTTGTGCTGCACTTTGTTGAGTTACCTGCTTTATTTGTGTTCTAGAGTATGTTATTATATGTTTATGTTCCATAAGCTAGACTGTTTTCTTCCTTTATTGTAGTCTATGTACTGTAGGTCTGTCTATTGCCCAGAGTTGCCCGATTTCTAAGAAACCTTTATGGTTACTTGACTTTGACTGTGAGAATAAACTAGACACTCTAATGCTTTAATAATTCATATTAGTAATTATTTTTAATTGAATTTGTAAATCCTACATTATAAACCACTATACAACTGCTTAAACCTCATGGAGATATTTACTAGATAATCACAAATAATTTAAGGGTGGGAGGCTGTTTGGGAGATTAGCTCCTTAAAGGGAACCTGTCACCGGGATTTTGGGTATAAAGCTGAGGACATGGGTTGCTAGATGGCCGCTAGCACATCTGCAATACCCAGTCCCCATAGCTCTGTGTGCTTTTATTGTGTAAAAAAACCGATTTGATACATATGCAAATTAACCTGAGATGAGTCCTGTACGTGAGATGAGTCAGGGACAGGACTCATCTCAGGTTAATTTGCATATGTATCAAATCTCTTTTTTTTATACAATAAAAGCTCACACAGCTATGGGGACTGGGTATTTAGGATGTCCTAGCGGCCATCTAGCAACCCATGTCCTCAGCTCTATACCCAAAATCCAGGTTCCCTTTAAGGACACAGGAATTTTCTTTTTTTTTCATTTTTATTTTTTACTCTCTGCCTTCCCGGAGCTATAACTTTTTTTTTTCTTTGTGTTCACATAGCCATATGAGGGCTTATGTTTTGTGGGACAGGTTGCACTTTCTAGTGGTATCATTTAATATTGTGTACAATTTAATGAGAAGCTTGAAAAAAAAATTAAATGGGGCGCAATTGGAGAAAAAGCACAATTTCTCTGTAGTTTTAAGGGGTAAAACTGACATGTTAACTTAGTTCTACATGTCAGTACATTTACAGCAATACCACATTTTTATAATTGTTTTTGTGTTTTAATATGTAAAAGAGAATAAAAACGTTAAAAAAAAAAGTTTTTCTTTGTTTCACCATATTCTGACACTTCCAGACCCCATAACTTTTTATATTTATGTCTACGGAACTGTGCAAGATCACTTTTTATTACTTTTTGGGGGGAAGGGAAGCAATGGAAAAAAACAACGAATTGACCATTTTGGATTTTTTGGGATGCGGTGATGCTAAGGATATTTCTTTTTTTATTTTTAACATGGGGAAAGGGCCTGATAGGATCTTCACTGTGGCATGCCTGAAGGCCCGAGGCTGCCATAGCAACTGAATGGCTCCCTTGATCTTGGTGCGACGTTCTGTTCAGTCCCTGGAAAAGGCCGCTTAGATGCCTTGGTCGCAATTGACCATGGCATCTGCAGGGCTAAATGTCCATAGTTACATAGTTACATATTTGGTAAGGTTGGAAAAAGACAAAAGTCCATCAAGTCCAACGTGTAATCCTGCTATATATCGATCCCTGGATCAATGTCCATCTTCCTTTTAAAAGGGGTTGGGCCAAATGGAAAGGCAGCGTACAACAAGATTTCTATACATTGTCATAAGCCTCATTGTTATTTTCAATTAAAAAGTCATCTAAACCTTTTTTGAAGCCATCTACTGTATTTGCTGTGACCAGCTCCTGCGGCAGGCTAATCCTCTATCAGTGTAATCCTAATCAAGGACTGTACTTCCAGCTGTCTGTGTAAAATAGCAGGAACACAGTGGCTATAACACATCTAAAGTAACACATTGCTTCATAATGCTTATTTTGCTTATTCCTGCATCTTCATAATTTAAGAAAATGCAATATTAATAGAATCTGCTATGTCTAATACCAAATTAACATAATGTGCTTTTACTTATCCTACTTGAAGTTGGTATGAAGTATTTAAAAGCGTTTAACAGCAGACTTCTAAAGTGAATATTGAAAGGTCCACCAAGGATAAGAGTAGTGGAGCCTAGATATGCCAACAGAATACCTAGATATGCCAACAGAAGGGGCTAATTTAAATTTATTCTGAAGCCCTTGGGCACCTTTATGTTAAACTAACTTCAAATATCTAGATTGCAAAATGTTTCATGAATTACAGGTTAAAGAATCTTACCAGTTATTTCTTGATCTTTAAACATGTAAAGATGGGGGACATATTTTTCATTATTAAACATAATTATTCTAGATAAAAAACAACTACATATACCATTATTACCAGCATTATAGTATACGGTATACATTAAATCTTTGTAGCTTTCATTAAAATTACATACCTTCTGTTGCTATGGTAATTTGGGTTATGAAGTACAGATATCGTATTAATCTAAAACTTCCTTTTAAGCCTTTTATGGTTGAATGTGTACTCAGCATGTGCCATTCAGCATTGTTTTTATTGTTTGGTGTCCTATTTTTAAAAATTCCATTATGTAATAAATAATATGTTTGGCAAAGATCAGAAGTGACCTGTATGAAAAGCTCCAACCTTCTCACCCCACCAACTTTAACAGTCAAGGATTATTGAATTCTCTTACACTGGATTCAAAATCCATTAATCGTTTAGTTTAAATGTGTTTATTTTTATGGCACTGAATTTTTAGATTCATGATAAATACATCATAGAGGAAAAAGGGCACGGTTGTATTACAGATGACGGAGACCCTGATGTTCTTTATGTCTAGTGTTTTCTCTAAGATAAGTATGGTGATGTGACTTTTCTTTTATTAAATATTTTTATTACCCTTTTGAGATGTAATCTTCAATAAAAATAAAAACTATTACCCTATACCCCCTGTATCCCAGCTGCATGAATGAGATTGAATGCAGTCCATGGAAGTAGTACCATTATACATAATACTGTACATACATACACAGCAAATGTAACAGTGGTACAGAAATAAGTCAAGACAGTAAATATTAGAGTAATCCTCAGCAGCCTGTCTCTTATGCTAATTGTGCCAAGCCTGAATAGTCAGGTTATGGGCTATTTGAATATACACATTTTCCCACCAGGAGCCTCTTAGTAGGTGGATTAACCTACTTTTAAATTTTGGCATAGCACTCTGCCAGACTTGAAAATTTACTGATTGCTTGATAAAGGCTTGCATTAGAAAAGATCAATCAAGAGTAAGGTACAGTACTTATTGACCCGTTTGGTGGTCCTATATTCTCTTTTCTAGAACAAATCCTGCTATCCACAATTTTTCTTAATATCAGTATCCTCTACCTGGATGACATCTCTAGTGCTCTTTTATCCTTCCTCCTGGTAGGAGCAAAATTGCTTTTCCCACCTCTCTGGAGGTCCACTCATTGTCCATTTTCATCCGAGTGGGCAACCAAAATAAACCAACTGTATTATATTGAAAAAAATTGCTGCTTCTTCAAACAGCTCCTACCATAAATTTCAAAGAATATCGGTGCCCTGCCAAAACATTAAAAAAAATTAGCCACATTCCTCATATTGCTCTCAATGCAAATTGATCACGCCTAACAAAGACATATACTAACTGTTCTCTAGTCGGTAATATGAGACTCCTGCCACCATGGGACCATACCTCAAGCGACCCTTTCCTGCTCCTCTCCCATGCTGGCCCATGTACCCCTCCTCTATTCATTCTATAAGGCTGTCAGTTCCTAGGTCTCAATGTTTACCTTCTTAATGAAAATTTTAAGGATGCATATAAGGCCATCTCTTCAGTCTGCCTTGTAGCTGTGAAATAATTTTCATCATACGTCTTAAACTGATATTGACAACAATGTAATGGCTGTTTATATTCATACTATTTAATTTTTGCTCTGTTGTAACATTTAGGATGCTACTGTTATTGCTTTTTTTTTTTATAATACATTAAAAAGAACATTGCAAATAAGAAAAGAAAGGTTCAAGCATAGCCTGTGGTGGCGAACCCAGTTTTCCTTAGCTTTTTCTTCCAGAAGTTTATTAGGGTATAAGTATTTATCACTGAAAGTCATTTTCTATACTGTAGATAGTGTGCATAACCATACATCCAGTGTGAGAGTCAGAATACCAGGCCCAATGTTGTACTGAATCATGAGAGTCAACCTTTAGTTTCACATATACTGTATGCTAAAGGGCATAAGTTAAAGTAGACTGTAAAGACCCTTTAGTTTACGTAAAAAATGTGAAAATATTTTTTTAAACAGGGTCTATCGCCAACATGTTCTTATTTTTGAACCTTTTGGACCAACCATAAAATAGATTGTGCGGTCTGTAGGGCTGTTGTCTTTAATTTACAGAGAAACCAGTTCATCTGTTTGTTGCAATAAAAATGGCTGCTCATAGACAGGGCCGGCCTTTGGGGTGTGCGGGCTGTGCGGCCGCACAGGGCGCCATAGCAACAGGGGCGCCGGGCGGCCGACAGCCCGCAATGTAATATGGGCAGGCGAGGCGGCACTTATGTTTTCCCACGGGGCGGGCGGGCCCCCGCCCCCTCCCCCTCCCCTGTATTCAGCAGGGGGCGCACGTTGCGGTTTTAAAAAAAAAAAACTTCGGGCGGCGGGCGGCGCCCCTCATTCTGCGCCGCCTGAGTGGCTGAGGCTCTGCCTGCGCCTGCTGTGTGCTGTTAGTGTAGCGTGGCCGAGCTCTGTTCGATCCGCGGTACAGGAGCTTTTGTTTCCTGTACCCGGCCGGACTGACAGGAAGTGCTCACTTAGTGTGCACTTCCTGTCAGTCCGGCCGGGTACAGGAAACAAATGCTCCTGTACCGCGGATCAAACAGAGCTCGGCCACGCTACACTAGAGGTGGAAAAGAGAGTGGGAGGGGGGAGGAAATAATGAGAGTGATGGGGGGGGGGGGGGGAGAGGAAATAATGAGAGTGTCGGGGAGAAATAATGAGAGTGATGGGGGGGGGGGGGGGGAAATAATGAGAGTGATGGGGGGGGGGGGGGAAATAATGAGAGTGATGGGGGGGGGGGAGAAATAATGAGAGTGTCGGGGAGAAATAATGAGAGTGATGGGGGGGGGGGGGAAATAATGAGAGTGATGGGGGGGGGGGAGAAATAATGAGAGTGATGGGGGGGGGGGGAGAAATAATGAGAGTGATGGGGGGGGGGGAGAAATAATGAGAGTGATGGGGGGGGGGGGAGAAATAATGAGAGTGATGGGGGGGGGGAGAAATAATGAGAGTGATGGGGGGGGGAGAAATAATGAGAGTGATGGCGGGGGGGGGAAATAATGAGAGTGATTGGGGGGGGAATAATGAGAGTGATGGCGGGGGGGGGGGGAAATAATGAGAGTGATTGGGGGGGGGGAATAATGAGAGTGACAATGGAGTCTCCAGAGCCAGACTGCAGCCAGAGTCCAGATCATCTTATTGTCCTGGTGGTAAGTAGACAATGCAATATGTTTATTATTTAATTGTTTAGTTATTAATACTACATTGGAAACTAATTTTCTCAGCTGGACACCGGCCGACATGCGCTGGGGGCCTCACCAGCGGTTAGGGTAGGGAAAAAGCACTGGCCCGTACGTACATTTTTCCCTTCCCTAACCGCTGGTGAGGCTCCCGGTGCATGCGCAGTGTCGGCCGGTGTTCAGCTGAAAACATCCATCCGATCACTGCGAATTGGCCCATAGTTTTTCCCTACCCTAACCGCCGGCGAGGCTCCTGGCGCATGCGCTGCTGTGAAATTTCCCTAACCTGTCGTTGTGCGCCTGCGCGATGCTGCACACCTCCTCACGTCATGTCCGGTGCGACCGGAAGTGACGAGGGTAGGGAAATCTCACGAACTAGGGAAGTATAACATTACACCGGCCTTTGGGGTGTAAGGGCTGGTAACTACTTGGTTGGATAGTCAGCCAGCCTATGCCATGATGCCAGCAACAAGCATTTTTTTTTTTTTTTTGGGGGGGGGGGGGGGGGGGCGCCCCCCAAGGTTAGCTCGCACAGGGCGCCTGAACACCTAAGGCCGGCCCTGCTCATAGATATTCAGTGGTCCAGCCCCAGGTTAGCCATCTAAACAACAGTAAATGTGATTGGTCAGTGTTCTAATTAGAGTCCCAACATCATTTTTAGATACAACTCCATATTAGAGAGGGGATGCACATCCTGCATCCCGTATATCATATCGGTGGCAGAGTAGAGCTCTGTACAGTGCTCTGAAAGGGGGCTGTTTTACCTTGTAACTGGGACTCCTATTGGTGCTCCAGTTGTAGCCGGAAAAGTGCAAAAAAAAGTTTAAGTGCCCCGCAGAGGTCTTTTAATGACCTCTTGGGGGATATCTTAAAAATATATTAAACATATATTAAGCATAAAATACAAATATAGAATAAAAGAACAATAAATAAATGAAATACAAAAAAATTAATTATGCCTGCGCCAATTGTCACTGTTATCACCCCATTCACGTGAAACTATAAATATTATATATCAAGTCGACGGCACAAAATATGGAACTGATTTAGAAATTTATGTTCATGTCAGTTTGCACATTTAAAGAATAAGCAGCTATACTTTACAAAAACTTTTAAGAGAGTCATTTTCTGTTTTCTCCAACAAAAACAAAAATAGAAAAAAAATTCTAAGAAACATATTAAAATATGTCATGTAAAACAAAATATCGCAAACATTATTTTGATAGTCCAACAAATAAAATAAAAATGACAACCATTAAACCACCAAGTGTGCCAGCCAAATAACAGAAAAAGTTCCTGGCCCTTAAGACCATTTCAGACCTGGTCATTAAAGCTGTTAACCAATGAAAGCTTTCCCCTCTAGGAAGGGAAAGGGCTTAATCCTTATTGCAAGGCACCAGCCACAGATATATAACCTATAACTGTGGGACAGGAGGCGGTAATAACCGATTATAACCAATGAGCGCTGTCCTCTGTAGTGAAAGAAAGTGCTCATTCATGGAAAAATGTAGGATGGAAGCGAAGAAAAAGTCACCACTAGGGATGAGCGAACTCGAACTGTATAGTTCGGGTTCGTACCGAATTTTGGGGTGTCCGTGACACGGACCCGAACCCGGACATTTTCGTAAAAGTCCGGGTTCGGGTTCGGTGTTCGTCGCTTTCTTGGCGCTTTTGTGACGCTTTCTTGGCGCTTTTTGAAAGGCTGCAAAGCAGCCAATCAACAAGCGTCATACTACTTGCCCCAAGAGGCCATCACAGCCATGCCTACTATTGGCATGGCTGTGATTGGCCAGAGCACCATGTGACCCAGCCTCTATTTAAGCTGGAGTCACATAGCGCCGCCCGTCACTCTGCTCTGATTAGCGTAGGGAGAGGTTGCGGCTGCGACAGTAGGGCGAGATTAGGCAGATTAACTCCTCCAAAGGACTTGATTAACTGATCGATCTGCAGCTGTGGATCATTGAGCTGCTGATCCTCAATTGCTCACTGTTTTTAGGCTGCCCAGACCGTTTGTCAGTCACATTTTTCTGGGGTGATCGGCGGCCATTTTGTGTCTTGTGGTGCGCCAGCACAAGCTGCGACCAAGTGCATTTAACCCTCAATGGTGTGGTTGTTTTTTGGCTAAAGCCTACATCAGGGTGAAGCTGTCACACCAAGTGCATTTAACCAGCAATAGTCTGTTCATTTTTTGGCCATATACAAAATCAGGGGCAAGCTGCGCCTGTCACCAAGTGCATTTAACCCTCAATGGTGTGGTTGTTTTTTGGCTAAAGCCTACATCAGGGTGAAGCTGTCACACCAAGTGCATTTAACCAGCAATAGTCTGTTCATTTTTTGGCCATATACAAAATCAGGGGCAAGCTGCGCCTGTCACCAAGTGCATTTAACCCTCAATGGTGTGGTTGTTTTTTGGCTAAAGCCTACATCAGGGTGAAGCTGTCACACCAAGTGCATTTAACCAGCAATAGTCTGTTCATTTTTTGGCCATATACAAAATCAGGGGCAAGCTGCGCCTGTCACCAAGTGCATTTAACCCTCAATGGTGTGGTTGTTTTTTGGCTAAAGCCTACATCAGGGTGAAGCTGTCACACCAAGTGCATTTAACCAGCAATAGTCTGTTCATTTTTTGGCCATATACAAAATCAGGGGCAAGCTGCGCCTGTCACCAAGTGCATTTAACCCTCAATGGTGTGGTTGTTTTCTGGCTAAAGCCTACATCAGGGTGAAGCTGTCACACCAAGTGCATTTAACCAGCAATAGTCTGTTTATTTTTTGGCCATATACTACATCAGGGGCAAGCTGCGCCCGTCACCAAGTGCATTTAACCCTCAGTAGTGTGGTTGGTCAAGCTGTGACACCAAGTGCATTTAACCAGCAATAGTCTGTTCATTTTTTGGCCATATACTACATCAGGGGCAAGCTGCGCCCGTCACCAAGTGCATTTAACCAGCAATAGTGTGGTTATTTTTTGGCCATATCCCAGTCTAATTCTGTCACTAAATCCATACCGGTCACCCAGCGCCTAAATACTAGGCCTCAAATTTATATCCCGCTAAATCTCTCGTTACCGCTGTCCTGTTGTAGCTGGGAAAGTTATTTAGTGTCCGTCAAAGCACATTTTTTGTTCTGGGTTGAAGTACAATTCCCAATTTAGCAATTTCATAATTTAGTGGTTTCTGCTATATCAGAGCTATTTGAAATCTATCCCTAAAAGGGTATATAATATTCAAGGTGCACATTGGGTCATTCAGAATAACTTCACACACACCCGCTACTGTGTATTTTCAAGTCTAATTCTGTCACTAAACCCATACCTGTCACCCAGCGCCTAAATACTAGGCCTCAAATTTATATCCTGCTAAATCTCTCGTTACCGCTGTCCTGTTGTAGCTGGGAAAGTTATTTAGTGTCCGTCAAAGCACATTTTTTGTTCTGGGTTGAAGTACAATTCCCAATTTAGCAATTTCATAATTTAGTGGTTTCTGCTATATCAGAGCTATTTGAAATCTATCCCTAAAAGGGTATATAATATTCAAGGTGCACATTGGGTCATTCAGAATAACTTCACACACACCCGCTACTGTGTATTTTCAAGTCTAATTCTGTCACTAAACCCATACCTGTCACCCAGCGCCTAAATACTAGGCCTCAAATTTATATCCTGCTAAATCTCTCGTTACCGCTGTCCTGTTGTAGCTGGGAAAGTTATTTAGTGTCCGTCAAAGCACATTTTTTGTTCTGGGTTGAAATACAATTCCCAATTTAGCAATTTCATAATTTAGTGGTTTCTGCTATATCAGAGCTATTTGAAATCTATCCCTAAAAGGGTATATAATATTCAAGGTGCACATTGGGTCATTCAGAATAACTTCACACACACCCGCTACTGTGTATTTTCAAGTCTAATTCTGTCACTAAACCCATACCTGTCACCCAGCGCCTAAATACTAGGCCTCAAATTTATATCCTGCTAAATCTCTCGTTACCGCTGTCCTGTTGTAGCTGGGAAAGTTATTTAGTGTCCGTCAAAGCACATTTTTTGTTCTGGGTTGAAGTACAATTCCCAATTTAGCAATTTCATAATTTAGTGGTTTCTGCTATATCAGAGCTATTTGAAATCTATCCCTAAAAGGGTATATAATATTCAAGGTGCACATTGGGTCATTCAGAATAACTTCACACACACCCGCTACTGTGTATTTTCAAGTCTAATTCTGTCACTAAACCCATACCTGTCACCCAGCGCCTAAATACTAGGCCTCAAATTTATATCCTGCTAAATCTCTCGTTACCGCTGTCCTGTTGTAGCTGGGAAAGTTATTTAGTGTCCGTCAAAGCACATTTTTTGTTCTGGGTTGAAATACAATTCCCAATTTAGCAATTTCATAATTTAGTGGTTTCTGCTATATCAGAGCTATTTGAAATCTATCCCTAAAAGGGTATATCATATTGCAAGGTGCACATTAGGGTCATTCAGAATAACTTCACACACACCCGCTACTGTGTATTTCCAAGTCTAATTCTGTCACTAAACCCATACCTGTCACCCAGCGCCTAAATACTAGGCCTCAAATTTATATCCTGCTAAATCTCTCGTTACCGCTGTCCTGTTGTAGCTGGGAAAGTTATTTAGTGTCCGTCAAAGCACATTTTTTGTTCTGGGTTGAAGTACAATTCCCAATTTAGCAATTTCATAATTTAGTGGTTTCTGCTATATCAGAGCTATTTGAAATCTATCCCTAAAAGGGTATATAATATTCAAGGTGCACATTGGGTCATTCAGAATAACTTCACACACACCCGCTACTGTGTATTTCCAAGTCTAATTCTGTCACTAAACCCATACCTGTCACCCAGCGCCTAAATACTAGGCCTCAAATTTATATCCTGCTAAATCTCTCGTTACCGCTGTACTGTTGTAGCTGGGAAAGATTATTTAGTGTCCGTCAAAGCACATTTTTTGTTCTGGGTTGAAGTACAATTCCCAATTTAGCAATTTCATAATTTAGTGGTTTCTGCTATATCAGAGCTATTTGAAATCTATCCCTAAAAGGGTATATAATATTCAAGGTGCACATTGGGTCATTCAGAATAACTTCACACACACCCGCTACTGTGTATTTTCAAGTCTAATTCTGTCACTAAACCCATACCTGTCACCCAGCGCCTAAATACTAGGCCTCAAATTTATATCCTGCTAAATCTCTCGTTACCGCTGTCCTGTTGTAGCTGGGAAAGTTATTTAGTGTCCGTCAAAGCACATTTTTTGTTCTGGGTTGAAATACAATTCCCAATTTAGCAATTTCATAATTTAGTGGTTTCTGCTATATCAGAGCTATTTGAAATCTATCCCTAAAAGGGTAGATCATATTGAAGGTGCACATAGGGTCATTCAGAATAACTTCACACACACCCGCTACTGTGTATTTCCAAGTCTAATTCTGTCACTAAACCCATACCTGTCACCCAGCGCCTAAATACTAGGCCTCAAATTTATATCCCGCTAAATCTCTCGTTACCGCTGTCCTGTTGTAGCTGGGAAAGTTATTTAGTGTCCGTCAAAGCACATTTTTTGTTCTGGGTTGAAGTACAATTCCCAATTTAGCAATTTCATAATTTAGTGGTTTCTGCTATATCAGAGCTATTTGAAATCTATCCCTAAAAGGGTATATAATATTCAAGGTGCACATTGGGTCATTCAGAATAACTTCACACACACCCGCTACTGTGTATTTCCAAGTCTAATTCTGTCACTAAACCCATACCTGTCACCCAGCGCCTAAATACTAGGCCTCAAATTTATATCCTGCTAAATCTCTCGTTACCGCTGTACTGTTGTTGCTTGGAAAGATATTTAGTGTCCGTCAAAGCACATTTTTTGTTCTGGGTTGAAGTACAATTCCCAATTTAGCAATTTCATAATTTAGTGGTTTCTGCTATATCAGAGCTATTTGAAATCTATCCCTAAAAGGGTATATAATATTCAAGGTGCACATTGGGTCATTCAGAATAACTTCACACACACCCGCTACTGTGTATTTTCAAGTCTAATTCTGTCACTAAACCCATACCTGTCACCCAGCGCCTAAATACTAGGCCTCAAATTTATATCCTGCTAAATCTCTCGTTACCGCTGTACTGTTGTTGCTGGGCAAGATATTTAGTGTCCGTCAAAGCACATTTTTTGTTCTGGGTTGAAATACAATTCCCAATTTAGCAATTTCATAATTTAGTGGTTTCTGCTATATCAGAGCTATTTGAAATCTATCCCTAAAAGGGTATATAATATTCAAGGTGCACATTGGGTCATTCAGAATAACTTCACACACACCCGCTACTGTGTATTTCCAAGTCTAATTCTGTCACTAAACCCATACCTGTCACCCAGCGCCTAAATACTAGGCCTCAAATTTATATCCTGCTAAATCTCTCGTTACCGCTGTACTGTTGTTGCTGGGAAAGATATTTAGTGTCCGTCAAAGCACATTTTTTGTTCTGGGTTGAAGTACAATTCCCAATTTAGCAATTTCATAATTTAGTGGTTTCTGCTATATCAGAGCTATTTGAAATCTATCCCTAAAAGGGTATATAATATTCAAGGTGCACATTGGGTCATTCAGAATAACTTCACACACACCCGCTACTGTGTATTTCCAAGTCTAATTCTGTCACTAAACCCATACCTGTCACCCAGCGCCTAAATACTAGGCCTCAAATTTATATCCTGCTAAATCTCTCGTTACCGCTGTACTGTTGTTGCTGGGCAAGATATTTAGTGTCCGTCAAAGCACATTTTTTGTTCTGGGTTGAAATACAATTCCCAATTTAGCAATTTCATAATTTAGTGGTTTCTGCTATATCAGAGCTATTTGAAATCTATCCCTAAAAGGGTATATAATATTCAAGGTGCACATTGGGTCATTCAGAATAACTTCACACACACCCGCTACTGTGTATTTCCAAGTCTAATTCTGTCACTAAACCCATACCTGTCACCCAGCGCCTAAATACTAGGCCTCAAATTTATATCCTGCTAAATCTCTCGTTACCGCTGTACTGTTGTTGCTGGGCAAGATATTTAGTGTCCGTCAAAGCACATTTTTTGTTCTGGGTTGAAATACAATTCCCAATTTAGCAATTTCATAATTTAGTGGTTCCTGCTATATCAGAGCTATTTGAAATCTATCCCAAAAAGGGTATATAATATTCAAGGTGCACATAGGGTCATTCAGAATAACTTCACACACACGCTTCTGTGCATTTCCAAGTCTAATTCTGTCACTAAATCCATACCGGTCACCCAGCGCCTAAATACTAGGCCTCAAATTTATATCCCGCTGAATTTGAATACAATACATTGGGCCAAATAATATATTTGTTGTTGTGGTGAACCATAACAATGAGAAAAACATCTAGTAAGGGACGCGGACGTGGACATGGTCGTGGTGGTGTTAGTGGACCCTCTGGTGCTGGGAGAGGACGTGGCCGTTCTGCCACATCCACACGTCCTAGTGTACCAACTACCTCAGGTCCCAGTAGCCGCCAGAATTTACAGCGATATATGGTGGGGCCCAATGCCGTTCTAAGGATGGTAAGGCCTGAGCAGGTACAGGCATTAGTCAATTGGGTGGCCGACAGTGGATCCAGCACGTTCACATTATCTCCCACCCAGTCTTCTGCAGAAAGCGCACAGATGGCGCCTGAAAACCAACCCCATCAGTCTGTCACATCACCCCCATGCATACCAGGGAAACTGTCTCAGCCTCAAGTTATGCAGCAGTCTCTTATGCTGTTTGAAGACTCCGCTGGCAGGGTTTCCCAAGGGCATCCACCTAGCCCTTCCCCAGCGGTGAAAGACATAGAATGCACTGACGCACAACCACTTATGTTTCCTGATGATGAGGACATGGGAATACCACCTCAGCATGTCTCTGATGATGACGAAACACAGGTGCCAACTGCTGCGTCTTTCTGCAGTGTGCAGACTGAACAGGAGGTCAGGGATCAAGACTGGGTGGAAGACGATGCAGGGGACGATGAGGTCCTAGACCCCACATGGAATGAAGGTCGTGCCACTGACTTTCACAGTTCGGAGGAAGAGGCAGTGGTGAGACCGAGCCAACAGCGTAGCAAAAGAGGGAGCAGTGGGCAAAAGCAGAACACCCGCCGCCAAGAGACTCCGCCTGCTACTGACCGCCGCCATCTGGGACCGAGCACCCCAAAGGCAGCTTCAAGGAGTTCCCTGGCATGGCACTTCTTCAAACAATGTGCTGACGACAAGACCCGAGTGGTTTGCACGCTGTGCCATCAGAGCCTGAAGCGAGGCATTAACGTTCTGAACCTGAGCACAACCTGCATGACCAGGCACCTGCATGCAAAGCATGAACTGCAGTGGAGTAAACACCTTAAAACCAAGGAAGTCACTCAGGCTCCCCCTGCTACCTCTTCTGCTGCTGCCGCCTCGGCCTATTCTGCTGCTGCCGCCTCGGCCTCTTCCTCCGCCTCTGGAGGAACGTTGGCACCTGCCGCCCAGCAAACAGGGGATGTACCACCAACACCACCACCACCACCTCCGTCACCAAGCGTCTCAACCATGTCACACGCCAGCGTTCAGCTCTCCATCTCACAAACATTTGATAGAAAGCGTAAATTCCCACCTAGCCACCCTCGATCCCTGGCCCTGAATGCCAGCATTTCTAAACTACTGGCCTATGAAATGCTGTCATTTAGGCTGGTGGACACAGACAGCTTCAAACAGCTCATGTCGCTTGCTGTCCCACAGTATGTTGTTCCCAGCCGGCACTACTTCTCCAAGAGAGCCGTGCCTTCCCTGCACAACCAAGTATCCGATAAAATCAAGTGTGCACTGCGCAACGCCATCTGTAGCAAGGTCCACCTAACCACAGATACGTGGACCAGTAAGCACGGCCAGGGACGCTATATCTCCCTAACTGCACACTGGGTAAATGTAGTGGCAGCTGGGCCCCAGGCGGAGAGCTGTTTGGCGCACGTCCTTCCGCCGCCAAGGATCGCAGGGCAACATTCTTTGCCTCCTGTTGCCACCTCCTCCTTCTCGGCTTCCTCCTCCTCTTCTTCCACCTGCTCATCCAGTCAGCCACACACCTTCACCACCAACTTCAGCACAGCCCGGGGTAAACGTCAGCAGGCCATTCTGAAACTCATATGTTTGGGGGACAGGCCCCACACCGCACAGGAGTTGTGGCGGGGTATTGAACAACAGACCGACGAGTGGTTGCTGCCGGTGAGCCTCAAGCCCGGCCTGGTGGTGTGTGATAATGGGCGAAATCTCGTTGCAGCTCTGGGACTAGCCAATTTGACGCACATCCCTTGCTTGGCGCATGTGCTGAATTTGGTGGTGCAGAAGTTCATTCACAACTACCCCGACATGTCAGAGCTGCTGCATAAAGTGCGGGCCGTCTGTTCGCGCTTCCGGCGTTCACATCCTGCCGCTGCTCGCCTGTCTGCGCTACAGCGTAACTTCGGCCTTCCCGCTCACCGCCTCATATGCGACGTGCCCACCAGGTGGAACTCCACCTTGCACATGCTGGACAGACTGTGCGAGCAGCAGCAGGCCATAGTGGAGTTTCAGCTGCAGCACGCACGGGTCAGTCGCACTACAGAACAGCACCACTTCACCACCAATGACTGGGCCTCCATGCGAGACCTGTGTGCCCTGTTGCGCTGTTTCGAGTACTCCACCAACATGGCCAGTGGCGATGACACCGTTATCAGCGTTACAATACCACTTCTATGTCTCCTTGAGAAAACACTTAGGGCGATGATGGAAGAGGAGGTGGCCCAGGAGGAGGAGGAGGAGGAGGAGGAAGAGGGGTCATTTTTAGCACTTTCAGGCCAGTCTCTTCGAAGTGACTCAGAGGGAGGTTTTTGGCAACAGCAGAGGCCAGGTACAAATGTGGCCAGCCAGGGCCCACTACTGGAGGACGAGGAGGACGAGGATGAGGAGGAGGTGGAGGAGGATGAGGATGAAGCATGGTCACAGCGGGGTGGCACCCAACGCAGCTCGGGTCCATCACTGGTGCGTGGCTGGGGGGAAAGGCAGGACGATGACGATACGCCTCCCACAGAGGACAGCTTGTCCTTACCCCTGGGCAGCCTGGCACACATGAGCGACTACATGCTGCAGTGCCTGCGCAACGACAGCAGAGTTGCCCACATTTTAACCTGTGCGGACTACTGGGTTGCCACCCTGCTGGATCCACGCTACAAAGACAATGTGCCCACCTTACTTCCTGCACTGGAGCGTGATAGGAAGATGCGCGAGTACAAGCGCACGTTGGTAGACGCGCTACTGAGAGCATTCCCAAATGTCACAGGGGAACAAGTGGAAGCCCAAGGCCAAGGCAGAGGAGGAGCAAGAGGTCGCCAAGGCAGCTGTGTCACGGCCAGCTCCTCTGAGGGCAGGGTTAGCATGGCAGAGATGTGGAAAACTTTTGTCAACACGCCACAGCTAACTGCACCACCACCTGATACGCAACGTGTTAGCAGGAGGCAACATTTCACTAACATGGTGGAACAGTACGTGTGCACACCCCTCCACGTACTGACTGATGGTTCGGCCCCATTCAACTTCTGGGTCTCTAAATTGTCCACGTGGCCAGAGCTAGCCTTTTATGCCTTGGAGGTGCTGGCCTGCCCGGCAGCCAGCGTTTTGTCTGAATGTGTATTCAGCACGGCAGGGGGCGTCATTACAGACAAACGCAGCCGCCTGTCTACAGCCAATGTGGACAAGCTGACGTTCATAAAAATGAACCAGGCATGGATCCCACAGGACCTGTCCGTCCCTTGTCCAGATTAGACATTAACTACCTCCCCATAACCATATATTATTGGACTCCAGGGCACTTCCTCATTCAATCCTATTTTTATTTTCATTTTACCATTATATTGCAAGGCTACCCAAAGTTGAATGAACCTCTCCTCTGCCTGTGTGCTAGGCCTAAATATATGCCAATGGATTGTTGCAGTGGTGGCTGACGTGAAGCCTCATTCTCTGCTATGACATGCAGACTGATTCTCTGGTGACATGAAGCCAGATTGTCTGTTACGGGACCTCTCTCCTCTGCCTGGGTGCTGGGCCTGAATTTATGACAATGGACTGTTGCAGTGGTGGCTGACGTGAAGCCTGATTCTCTGCTATGACATGCAGACTGATTCTCTGCTGACATGAAGCCAGATCCTCTGTTGCGGGACCTCTCTCCTCTGCCTGGGTGCTGGGCCTAAATTTATGAAAATGGACTGTTGCAGTGGTGGGTGACGTGAAGCCTCATTCTCTGCTATGACATGCAGACTGATTCTCTGCTGACATGAAGCCAGATCGTCTGTTACGGGACCTCTCTCCTCTGCCTGGGTGCTGGGCCTAAATTTATGAAAATGGACTCTTACAGTGGTGGGTGACGTGAAGCCTGATTCTCTGCTATGACATGAAGACTGATTCTCTGCTGACATGAAGCCAGATCCTCTGTTACGGGACCTCTCTCCTCTGCCTGGGTGCTGGGCCTAAATATCTGACAATGGACTGTTGCATTGGTGGCTGACGTGAAGCCTGATTCTCTGCTATGATATGAAGACTGATTCTCTGCTGACATGAAGCCAGATTGTCTGTTACGGGACCTCTCTCCTCTGCCTGTGTGCTAGGCCTAAATATATGCCAATGGATTGTTGCAGTGGTGGCTGACGTGAAGCCTGATTCTCTGCTATGACATGCAGACTGATTCTCTGGTGACATGAAGCCAGATCCTCTGTTACGGGACCTCTCTCCTCTGCCTGGGTGCTGGGCCTAAATTTATGAAAATGGACTGTTGCAGTGGTGGGTGACGTGAAGCCTGATTCTCTGCTATGACATGCAGACTGATTCTCTGGTGACATGAAGCCAGATCCTCTGTTACGGGACCTCTCTCCTCTGCCTGGGTGCTGGGCCTAAATTTATGAAAATGGACTGTTGCAGTGGTGGGTGACGTGAAGCCTCATTCTCTGCTATGACATGCAGACTGATTCTCTGCTGACATGAAGCCAGATTGTCTGTTACGGGACCTCTCTCCTCTGCCTGGGTGCTGGGCCTGAATTTATGACAATGGACTGTTGCAGTGGTGGCTGACGTGAAGCCTGATTCTCTGCTATGATATGAAGACTGATTCTCTGCTGACATGAAGCCAGATTGTCTGTTACGGGACCTCTCTCCTCTGCCTGGGTGCCGGGGCCTAAATATCTGAGAATGGACTGTTCCAGTGGTGGGTAACGGGAAGCCAGATTCTCTGCTATGATATGAAGACTGATTCTCTGCTGACATGAAGCCAGATTGTCTGTTACGGGACCTCTCTCCTCTGCCTGGGTGCTGGGCCTAAATTTATGAAAATGGACTCTTACAGTGGTGGGTGACGTGAAGCCTGATTCTCTGCTATGACATGAAGACTGATTCTCTGCTGACATGAAGCCAGATTGTCTGTTACGGGACCTCTCTCCTCTGCCTGGGTGCCGGGGCCTAAATATCTGAGAATGGACTGTTCCAGTGGTGGGTGACGGGAAGCCAGATTCTCTGCTATGGAACCTCTCTCCAATTGATTTTGGTTAATTTTTATTTATTTAATTTTTATTTTAATTAATTTCCCTATCCACATTTGTTTGCAGGGGATTTACCTACATGTTGCTGCCTTTTGCAGCCCTCTAGCCCTTTCCTGGGCTGTTTTACAGCCGTTTTAGTGCCGAAAAGTTCGGGTCCCCATTGACTTCAATGGGGTTCGGGTTCGGGACGAAGTTCGGATCGGGTTCGGATCCCGAACCCGAACATTTCCGGGATGTTCGGCCGAACTTCTCGAACCCGAACATCCAGGTGTTCGCTCAACTCTAGTCACCACTTAAAGGGATTTTCTGATACTTTATTAATGATGACCTATCCTCTGGATATCTTATTGGTGGGAGTCCAACACCCAGGACCCTTCGCTGATCATCTGTTTGAGAAGGCATTAGCGCTCGCAGTAGTGCTCCTGCCTTTTCACAGTTTAGCCTTGGCCATGTGACGTCAGGTTCATCAGATACATGGGCTAGGCACAGCTCAGCCCCATTGAAGTGAATGTGGCTGAGCTGCAATACCAATCACAGCCACTATTAAATGGATGGTGAGCAGAAGGAACGCTACAGTGCTACTGTCTTCTCAAACAGTGTCTACCACCACGATCAAATGCTGATGACCCATCATCAGGATGGAAAATACACAGTTATCCAGAGCACTTGTCTCAGGGATGTGAGCCGATAATAGGATTGAATGATGAGCATTCATTCCTCCAACATTCATTTTGCATCGGCCTGTGTAATAGACCAGTGCAAATGAGCATTGATCTGCCTTTTTTTTTGTGTGGCCCCTTTAACTAGATCAATCTCAAAATGCAGCCCCCGGGCCAATAAAGTTTATGCACCCCTGCTTTAGACTTATTCAATCCTAGGTAAAAAATGTCCTGAAATAAACATTTTAACAGGACACTACAATGTCAGAGACGTTTTTAACTGACCTGTGATATTAGAATACTGTAGATGGTAACATTGTAATGCAGGCATCCTCAAACTGCGGCCCTCCAGCCTACAACTACTACAACTCCCAGCATGCCCGAACAGCCTACATGTATCAGCCTAGAGCAGGGCATTGTGGGAGTTGTAGTTTTACAACAGCTGGAGGGCCGCAGTTTGAGAATGCCTGTTGTAATGTAACATTGTTTCTGAGGCAGCCATACTGGAATCTGACGTGTCTATTTGTAACTCGTGGTATTATCATAGTGAAATCTAGATTTGTAATGTAAGAACAGTTACTTCTATAGGAAAAAGAAAGTTTCAACACTTGACTAAAAAGTGTAATATAGGTGGATATTTCCAAAGATCAAATGTGAGAATTGAGCAAAACATGAACACTTTTTGTCCGTGTTTGACTAATAGCAAAACCGTATTCCCCCTTTTCCCTATGGTAATAATAGTCATACATTAAGACAGATGAGCGCAGCTATAGGTAAGGAAAACGATTTGTTGTTTCCAGCATCTTTTGAATGATACGCCTCCTGAGGATATTTTGAGCTCCGCAATCAATAATTTAAAACACTCCAGTTAAAGAGCGATGTGTTCACACAATCCTGGTGATTGCTGCAGATAAATCCCTCTGGTATCATAAGTTACATAGACTGTACCCACAAGACTTGAACGGTTCACATGTACACGGAAATTAATTATTCATTATGTTTTCTTGGTTAAATCAATCCCTCCAGTACTTCCAGTGTTTTCTGCTGAGTTTGAACTTCTCCATCCACTGACAATGTATTGCATCCAGTATCTCTTGTTCCCATGGTAACTCCAATGATCTGCCTTTGCGTTGCTAGCATTATCCTCCATAGCGCAGTGTGAGGTTGCTGTGGTGATCCCCTAGGCACTTTGTGTTAGTTTGTGGTTAATTGTTATGTTCCTCTTCTGGAAGACTTTGTGTATTCTTCTTACCAATCACATCTCCATTTAGTTTTCCCCGCCATAGATACATTGATTTCAAGTCTTTCTAAAATATTCTCTTTCCAGTGGATTAGCTATCTAGGGGCAGGCTTCTCTAGGCTGGGGTAGTTAGTTCTTGTTTTCAGCCTAATAAAATAATCGTGCTTTGTAGTCAAACTTATATAGGTTGTGCCTTGAATTGTCGTGAACTATTGTATTATAGACACATTTATTAAAGGGGCTTTCCAGGACTCCTTTGTTGACAGCCTATCCTCAGGACAGGTCATCAATAAGATAGATAGATAGATATAGGCATGTCACCTACAGGTCATTAATAAGATAGATAGATATAGGCATATCACCTAAGAAGGTATATTGCAAGCATCCTTGTATCTGTTGTGAAGGTTCTCATTTATCCAGGTCATGGTATATTAGTTGTACAAGTCCAGTTGTTCTGACTTACCGTATTTTTTGCCCCATAAGACTAATTTTTCCCCCCCAAAAGTGTGGGGGGGGGGGGGGAATGCCCCTGCGTCTTTTGGGACGAATACTAATCAAGTGCTTCCATTATGGAAGCGCTGATTAGTACTGGTGGACTAGTAAGCGGTGAAAGCGATATACTCACCTCTTCCTGGTCCTCAGCGCTCTGCTGTGAAGGCTGCGCACATGTCAGGGCGCAGTGTGACCTCACACTGTGCGCGCAACACACAGCAGATTGAAGAAGAGGATTACCGAGCGTGGGCGGTGAGCAGCGGCGGCGTCCGGAGCAGGAAAGGTGTTTTTTTTTATTTTGTTTTGGGACTGATGGAGGCACTGTGGACTGAAGAGAAGGGGGGCTAAAAAGAGGCATATGGGGGCTAAAGAGAGGCATATGGGGGCTAAAGAGAGGCATATAGGGGCTAAAGAGAGGCATATGGGGCTAAAGAGAGGCATATGGTGCTAAAGAGAGGCATATGGGGCTAAAGAGAGGCATATGGGGCTAAAGAGAGGCATATGGGGGCTGATGAGAGGCATGGGGCTCTTATCTGAGGTCTGATTGGGGGTCTGATCTAAGGTCTTATTGGGATCTTATTAACATTGGGGGTCTGATTGGTGGACTGACCTGAGGTGTAATGAAAAATATTTTTTCTTATTGTCCCCCTCTAAAACCTAGGTACTTCTGATATGATTGTATTTGTAAAGCCCAATTTGTAAAGCCCTATTTACATAACTGTATTTTTCATCCTTCGATCCGCATTTTTGTGGATTAAGTGTGGATTTATTTCAATTTTTTTATGGCATTTATTTCAATGATGCCACAAAAAATGTGGACTGCACACCATGTGCTTTCCACATCCATAAGTCCCACAAAAAAGAGAGAACATGTCTTATTCTTGTCCGTTTTGTGGACAAGAAAAGGCATAGTTACAATGGGTCAGCAGGAAAAACTGATGCCACACGGACGTCATTCGTTCTTTTTTGCAGATCCGCATTTTGCAGACCGCAATATACATACGGTCATGTGACTGCACCCTAAGTTTTAGCACATGTCAAAATGAATTTAACTGGAGTTGAAGCCACCTTTATTCATTGCAGTGTTTAGAAGCCTCATTACACAAGTCTGTTAAGTAGGCCAGGATAGCTGAGCCAGTGTGCCATGAGGCTAGCTTTAATGTGGTCTCGCAGCAGAATACTACCAAAAGTCTAAATGCAGTTCCGTTTTGCTGATTCATTGCTGCCCATCTGCTCTTGTTGCTAGATGCAGTACTACATTGACTGCTCACAGCAAAAATATTCAGTATCTAGGCAGCATGTTCTTCAAGCATCAGATCTCCTGGGCAGAGAATACAGGCAATCAAAGTCATTATCATTTTTTACAGATTTTTTGTATTTGTGATAAAGAGCTTGTCCAGGTCACAAAACACATTTTCATTTATCCTATTTGGGAATTCAGCGTTTATAGAGAAATTCCTCCGTTCAGGATCCTCAACCCTTTAAGAATTATTCACACGTCAGTGTTTGGTCAGTGATTTCTATCAGTGATTGTGAGCCAAAACCAGGATTGGAGCCTCCACAGACATAAGGTATAAGGGAAAGATCGGCTCCTGTTCTGTGTTTAGAGCCGCACCTGGTTTTGGCTCAAAATCACTGGTGGAAATCACTGACCGAACACTGACTGTGTGAATGAGGCATTAGTTAGAAAGATTGGTTACAAAAAGTGTATCCTGCTCTGGAGGACCTTTCCTTTCCTGTATTACACTGGCAACCTATTTATATGAATGAGTTATACTCCATTTCCCTGTGGTGGCACTGATCACTGCAAGACTTCTCCACAGATTACAGCTCATCGCCGTGGTTTCCCATAGAGGGAAGCTCTTTGATTAGCTTATTGTCAAAGGACTCTTTTAAAATGTACAGATAGTCAAAAATAGACAACAATGTTAGGGCACTTTCACACTTGCGTTTTTCTTTTCCGGCATAGAGTTCCGTCCTAGGGGCTCTATATCGGAAAAGAACTGATCAGTTTTATCCCCATGCATTCTGAATAGAGAGTAATCCGTTTAGGATGCATCAGGATGTCTTCAGTTCAGTCGTTTTGACTGATCAGGCAAAAGATAAAACCGTAGCATGCTACGTTTTTATCTCCAGCGAAAAAAACTGAAGACTTGCCTGAATGCCGGATCACACTGCCGCAAGTGTGAAAGTAGCCTAAAGTTAAATTTAAAAAAAATTATATATGCCAGAGCAAACACCTATAAAATAAAAAAATGACAATGAAGGGAAGACTCTGTGAGATCATTGTATTTCTAAATTCCATACGATGATATCTTTAGTGGCCTTCAGAAGAAAATAACGGTATCCCTATTATTACTACTATGCTGTCTCTTTGACCTCTCAAATTGTGAGGAGCACAGGGCACCATAACATGTTTCAGCATAGGGTGATCAAAAAAAAATAGCTGGATCCTTTTTAACTATTTATAATATGGGAAATGTAATTTCCCATGGCACCTCCACAGAACTCAAAATAAGATAAGAACCCCACCAAATATTAAGCCTCTTTCACACTTGCAGTCGGATGTTCCCACAGGGTGATCTCTATCATGTAGTTAAGATGTTGTGGTTTGACACATTTATAAGGCCTCATGCGCACAGCAGTTGTGTGGCCGTTCCGTGCATTGGGGACCGCAACTCCGTAGAGCTTCCGTGGGGTTCCATGCCTCCGTTCCACACAGCAGCTCTGGATTGCGGACCCATTCAAGTTAATGGGTCCGCATCCGTGATGCGTGGAGCACACGGCTGGTGCCCGCATATTGCGGACCCGCTCTTTGCAGGCCGCAATACGGCCACGGCCGGGCAACGGCCGTGTGCATTAGGCCCAACTTTGGGCTTGGGACAGGACCATTTGCCTATTGGTTCAAAAATGCATAGTCTCCTCCCATAATCTATTTTTCCATTTTTTTTAAGTTTGACATTACTCCTACAATCCAATTACTGTCAGGGTGCCAGTGCATGCTGTGGATTACTGCTGACTGGCATACTGCATCTATACTTGCAGAGATTTCAAGTTGCCAGTTTAGGAGCAGCATGGCATTTTCTGTGGCTCCACCGCAAAAAGCATGCCATCAGAATAGCGTTAAAAGCCCTATTGGGGTCTTAACTACGTAGTGTTTCAGACCATATTTTAAAGAAATAAAAGCCTTCTCTGGTAGAAGGCAATTCTTCACTATCTTCCCTATGGGATGGCCAACCTGCGGCTCTCCAGCTGTTGCAAAACTGCAACTCCCAGCATGCCTAGACAGCCTACAGCTATCAGCCTACAGCAGTGCATGGTGGGAATTGTAGTTTTACAACAGCTGGAGAGCCGCAGTTTGGCCAGCCCTGCTCTAGATAGTCACACTACTCCTTGATTTTCAAGGAGATGTCTCATTATATGTCTTCATTACATGTAGGCATAACTACTCTAATAACGCTTGTAGAAGAAGCATGTATGTGCCAGTATATCACTGTTAATTCAAAGTTTCCTTTGCCCTGTGTCGCTGTTGTTCTTCTCTAGTTGAGGGCACATCTGCTATCGGCACCCATGTCGCCTTTTCTTTTCATGCTCCCAGTGCTGCCATTCATTCTCAATAGGAGCATTAGGGAGCCACCAATCTTCACCATTTGAGTAAGCTCTGATAATGGATTGGCTACATTTGAAATGACAGGTCTGTTTCAGAGTACAGCTAGTAAATAGGACAACTTCCTAGCTAGTGCGCATGTCTGCGAGCCGTCCTACAAATCTCAATTCCCCTGCCAAGAAGTGGATGGGAGCAGATGCACAAAGAGATGGCACTATGCAAGGGTGACCACAGCAGCCTAACATCAGAGATGGCCATATCCACTAACAAGAAATAATAACCAATACATTATTTTGGCATTCTATATTTCCTCACATATAAAATTCAAGATTAGTCCCTTTAAAAATATAATACAGTTTCTAAAGTTATTAAATGGTACTCAATTAAACCTAATTCAAATATAATTTCATTCGAATTGGAGTTGTAATGAATGAGTCTGGAAGAAGTACACTGATTTATTAGGACTACATAAAAAAGTTAAAAAAATATATATTTTCAATTATTTTCAGAAGGGAAAGTTACCCTGTGAATCATTTTCACAAATCAAAAGTTGTCATAGAGTGGTTTTGTGCATCGCCTTTATAGAATAACACTTTTTTCTGAGCCAGAGCCAGAAGTGGATTTAAAATGAATAGGAAATATAAAGGAAGGACTCCTTCCTGCTGGATCCACTTCTGCCGTTGGCTCAAAAACTACATAAACAAAACTGCAGTAGTTTTTTTTCTTCCACTAAAAATCATTCTGTGTGTGCAACCACCTTATTTGTGTCAGAACCTGGCTGTAACAGAAGATCCTCCAAAATGCGGATCGGTCAGCCCAGACATCAGTAACTTTTACATAAGTCCCTTTCTTAGATTTACGTAAAGTTGTGGGTGTTTCTTAGATACCAAAAATGTGTGAATGTAAAAAAAAAAAATCAGTTTGTTAGAATTTTTACTGTGGAGCAAGATGTGAGTGTCAGTAAACCTTTGATAAAAGTCATATTCTCAGTTTAACTTTTCAGCTGTAACATTTTATGAGAGGACATCAGACAGTATGGTACATGTTTTATGACTAAGATTTCTTGAACTGCCTAAAGGTTTATTTCATGTGGAGCAAAATATGTTCACCTTTATATACATATATATGCATGAGTTTTTCTTAATGATTGCTAAGGTACTAAATCTG
Organism: Bufo gargarizans; assembly: GCF_014858855.1. Lineage (NCBI taxonomy): Eukaryota > Metazoa > Chordata > Amphibia > Anura > Bufonidae > Bufo > Bufo gargarizans. The sequence continues at coordinate 219,464,478 of NC_058083.1, forward strand.
TCCTCTGTACAACTGTAAAAATCCCTGGATTCATTTTAGTCTTGGGCAACCATTTGAATCACTTCATAGGGTTAGTCATAGAAAATAAAACCCTACTTAGAATATTTATCTATAAGTGCTGCTTTACAGCTATAGTAAGTGTTAAAGCACTATCATGCTCATTGTAAATATATATATATATATATATATATATATACACACATACATATATATATATATATATATATATACATATTCATAAAAATAAATTTAATCTGTAAGGTACCATTATTCTCCTATTTATTTTGCTTATTTTATATATATAGTTTTAGAGAGGGAAAATAAGAAAACAAATATTTTTCATCAGACCTCAAATCAGACCCCCAAATCATCAGACCAGAATCAGACCACCCTTCCTCCTCAGACCTAAGATCAGAACCCAAAATGAGACCCCCATTGCTGATCAGACCTCAGGTCAGACCCCCAATCTTCATCAGACTTCAGGACAGACCTAAAAATTAGACCGCCATTCCTTTATCAGACCACAGATCAGACCACCATTCCTCATCAGACCTAAGATCAGACCCCAAAATCAGACCCCCATTGCTCATCAGACCTCAGGTCAGACCCCCATCAGACTTTAGATTAGACCCCCTTCAGAACTCAGATCATCAGACCTCAGATGAGACATAACATAAATAAATTAACTTACCTCTGGTCCTTCGGACGGCGGTGCTGCAGCTACTGCTGCTCCCTCTCCACTTTGGGGCCAGGCAATCATATATAACAGGGATGCTTAACCTGCGGCCCTCCAGCTGTTGTAAAACTACAACTCCCACTATGCCCTGCTGTAGGCTGATAGCTGTAGGCTGTCCGGGAATGATGGGAGTTGTAGTTTTTCAACAGCTGGAGGGCCGCAGGTTGAGCATGCCTGATATAAAACATAGGTACCACCATCAAGTCAGCAGGCATTTAAACCATACTTACCATCAAGTTGTGCAAAAGGAGAAGAGTCCGGGTGCAGGGAGAAAAGTCCACTGTGTGGCTTCATCCCACCCTGCTTGACTTGATTAACAGTCTTTCTCTGTTTGCATTTAGGAAACACCTGTCCATCAAGCCAAGCAGCAAAGAGCTCATTTTTAAACTATGTTTTCTTTGAAATACAGCAGCATCCATATATGGCCCTTTTCTCTCCATTTGAGGAATGTATCATTAGTATTCCACCAGCACTACATTAATGCAGTCTTGCAATATAGGGGTATTGCTTTAAAAGTAACCGTTGCAACTTGCAATATATGAAGTGGTTTTGTATGTTCTCTGTGCGTTGGCACTGGTTTCTTCCAGGTATTCCAGTTCCTTTCAACTAGGTCAGTTGTCTTGCCATGAAAATATCGTTAGCTTGTGTATGAGCATGAGATTAGAGAAACTGTTAGCCTCTCTGGGGACAGTTAGTGTAGGGACTGCATATATTATATCTACAGCACTGTGGAGTTCATGAGCACTACGTAAGCAGTGAATGAAAAATACATCATTATGTAATAATGATGAATATATCACTACTCATCTACAAAAGACATTACATTTCCTAAGTGATAGGATGCATGAAATATCCTTCTAATACATTCTCATCCGTTATTCCCTTGTTGAAGCATTCTCTACCCCTGTCCTTCCCAGAAGTTTCATTAACTGTGGCCAGATGACTGAACATCTGGAGAGCCCTAACATGCTCATCTTCGAGTCATGCATATTAAGGTTCTGATTAATTATGTAACTCATTAACTTACGGTTATTATCGCTATTATATTAAATCAGGTATCTAAATATGTTATATACAGTAGCTAAATATTTTGTCGGAGTATTTTGTCGGAGTTCTCAGACCATACACAGGATTTGTATATTATTTTTCCTAGCTATCAGGAAAATTGCTCGGCAGATTGCACATTTGCAGATATAATTCTCCTTCAAATCACATGTGAACAATGGGTAAGAAGGTACAAGAATTCATCATGTATAGTAGGTACGTGTCACCAAGGGTCCTGGCCTCGGTGGCGTAAGAGACAGTTTTCATGTGTCATCAGCAGTTGCTGTTTGACACTTTGCTATTTAGTATTGCTGTATAGCTGATCCGGGACGGCTCTTACTGGGAGTAGTCAAAGTGCTGGGTGGGTGACTACTCCCCATGTTCCAGGCCGGGTTTTGTCAGGCCTATAAAAAATAGCCAGCAGTGTCAGGTGTGGGGAATTGTATCTCTCTCTCTGACATTGAAGCTCTGGCAATCTCTGTGCCAGGATCTGAGCCTTGTGCCAGGCTGGAGGCCTGAAACCGGGAGAACTGCTCTGTTCTGAGCTATGCCGGTTGGGTGTGGATAGCTTTATTTGAGCTATCTGGGTGTGAACTAACACCAATACTGCAAATGAACTGTTATACTGTGTACTTGCAACAAGTGTGCATAAAGACTGACGTTTTGAGTTACTGGTCTTTGCCTCTATACTGAGTCCACTGGTCCTAACTACCAAAGCGAGTCCCCACATACAATATAAGGTCTTGAAGTGCTAGGATCACACAAAGCCATACTGTGGTGTGTGTATGGTGAGATGTGCAGCTTTTACATAGAAAGTGCCATGGGGCAGTCATTTAAAGGAACCTGCTAGCACTGTACTATGGACTATTGCAATGTGGCATTTCATATACAGTTCTATGATGAATTATTTTTCTGCCTGTAGACTTTTCCTTTAAGCTTCCCACTATTCGCTGCAGTTATCTATAGTCTTTTAGCACTTTGACACCCCCTCATATATTGACTTTGAAATGATGCCGAGTTTGTGAGAGTGACTGTATAAGCTGATACAAACCTAAGAAATTAATTAGGGTCCTATGTCAATGAGCAGCCTGCAGTCATTACATATCTAGAACTGCTCATTTTGAAAGGATTACCCAGCATTGTGCATTGTACCTTAGGGGTATGGCTGTCAGTACTTCTTCTAAAAATTACCAAATTTAACCTAAGGGGGGGGGGGGGGGGGGGGCGGCGAATCTATCAAAACTGGTGTAAAGAAAAACTGCGACTGAAAAATGGCAACCAATCAGATTCCACCTTTCATTTTCCAGAGCTCTTTTGGAAAATGAAAAATTTATCTGATTGGTTGCTATGGGCAACTCAGCCAGTTTTCCTTTACCCCAGTCTTGATAAATCTCCCCCTAAGTGCTTAGTTGCCAAATGACACTTGTGTTGTATAGCTTTAAAGAAAACCATCGGGGTCATTTATCAAACTGGTATAAAGTAGAACTGGCTTAGTTGCCCATAGCAACCAATTAGATTCCACCTTTCATGTTTGACAGCTCCTTGGAAAATGAAAGGTGCGATCTGATTGGTTGCTGTGGGCAACTAAACCAGTTCTACTTTACACCAGTTGTATAAATGACCCCATATGTTTTTTTTCCTGTGTACAAAATATCAAAACTGCCAGATCAATCAAAAATGCATTCTGTGACAGATCCTTGATGTGGTAGGCAACAGTGGGGCAAGCCATAAAGGAAGATTTATTAAACTGATGGAAATGAAAAGTGACTTACTTGCCCATAACAATCAATCAGATTGAACCTTTTATTTTCCAAAGGAGCTCTGAAAAATGAAAGGTGGAATCGGTTGCTATGAGCAACTAATTAAGTTCTCCATTACACAAGTTTTGATAAATCTAAGACTACTTTCACACTCGCGTTTTGGCTTTCCGTTTGTGAGATCCATTCAGGGCTCTCACAAGCGGTCCAAAACGGATCAGTTTTGCCCTAATGCATTCTGAATGGAAAAGGATCCGCTCAGAATGCATCAGTTTGGCTCCGTTGCGCCTCCATTCCGCTCTGGAGGCGGACATCAAAGGTTTTTGCTGTCCGCTTGACGAAACTGAGCCAAACGGGACGGATCTGTTTTCTCTGACACAATCTGGTACTTTATTCATAATACATAATACATTTATATAATGCAATTTCTAGTCTTTTGTTTTCTTTTCATGTCAATTAAAAGGGGTGAAATATTGATGACCTATCCTCATGGTAGGTCATCAATACCAGATCTGACTCCTGACACCCCCACCAATCAGCTGTTTGAGGGCTGGGGCCTTTTCCTAGGCCCCGTGATGTAACGGTCATTGGTCACATGGCCTATCTGCAGTTCATTCCCATTCTAGTGAATAGGTATGGGCCAGAATACCAAGCACAGCTACTATGCAATGTACAATGCTGCACTTGGCATGTCGTGAGGAGGTTGCAATGCTCATTTGAGCGCTACGGCTCTTTCAAACAGCTGATGACGTTAGTTGGACCCCCACCGATCTGATATTGATGACCTATCTTGAGGATACGTCATCAATACTGCACCCCCAGGAAAACCCTAACATCCCATACTCCTGACAATCTAGCATGCTTCACATCTAGAGGAAACTCAATTATTGGAATTTTGCTATGGTAACTTATAGATAGCTGATTATGAAAGACATTGCAGGCAGCGTTTACCATGATTAAAACCTAAATCACAAATAGCCACAAAAAAATATACAAAAAAAATGTTAATTCTCCATAGATCAAAAGGCAATACATTTCACTTCAATGATTTCTAGTTATTGGTCAATCCATCAACCTGAAAACTAATTTCAAGATGTGGTCTTAAGCGTCATTAACAGAAGATAGAATAACGCTTCATCACAATAGCAAAGAAAATTTGTAAATCAGCGGCGCACAACGTAAAACTGATGGGCCATAATTTCTCATTTTCTGCTTTGTAATCCTGCCATCTCATCTTTAACCACAGACTAATGCAGTAGATATTTGACAGGACAGTATTCAGACTGATGATATCTTGCATAAGGCAGTACTGAATATTGCAAAGTATCAGTATTGATCCTGCCGGTATTTGGGGCAATGCTCTATTGTGCACAGTGATGGTCAGTTCGCAGTGTTCGCCAGCGAACACATGCGGGCTGCCATCTTTAGTAAGGTAGACTCACCCGTCCAGCGATGCACAGGTAAGCCCTTGCCTGTGCCGGGAGCCGGTCTGAAATCAAATGCAGTCACCGGGAGCAGGCAGTTTTGAGAACAGCCACCGGGGGCCTTCATCGGGCTGTTCTCGGAACTGCCTGCTCCCGGTGACTGCATTTCATTTCAGACCGGCTGCCGACACAGGCACAGGTAGGGGCTTACCTGTGCATCGCCAGACGGGTGAGTCTACCTTACTAAAGATGGCAACCCGCATGTGTTCGCTGGCGAACACTGCGAACTGACCATCACTGCTTGTGTATACTGTCTCTGTCATACATTGTTGTGTTGTGCATTCCAGTTCACCAAATACTGCAAAAAAAGAATGAAAAGTTGACCCTTATGCTGCTAATAATATATAAACAATGTTCCACAGAAATTGCCATATACAGTACTGTATCTTATGTGACCTCTTTTTTTATTACAGCATGCAGGCAGGTCACCTTTTTTGACAGCACCCTCAGGTTCCGCTGTGTTATAGATCTGTTTCTTAAAATCTTCAGTTCTAGATTTTTGTATTATATTGATTTTTAAGTGTCTTATACCAATATGAAAAGAGGACTTTTGCACTGATCACCTTAGATTTTAATTAATATCAGTATAAGGGCTTGTTCACTCAACCGTATGGCTTTTTCAGTGTTTTGCGGACCATTTTTTACGGATCTGTTGTTCCGTTTTTTGGTTCCATTGTGTTTCTGTTCCGTTTTAATATTCAGTTTTTCCGTATGGCATATACAGTATACAGTAATTACATAGAAAAAATTGTGCTGGGCATAACATTTTCAATAGATGGTTCTGCAAAAAAACGGAGTGGATACAGAAGACATACAGATGCATTTCCATATGTGTTCTTTTTTTTTGCGGACCCACTGACTTGAATGTAGCCACGGAACGTGATTTGCGGACAACAATAGGACAAGACTCAAAATGTAGCGGAACGGAAATGCGGACATACGAAAACGGAATGCTCACAGAGTACATTCCGTTTTTTTTTGCGGACCTATAGAAATGAATGGTTCCATATACGGAACGCAATAAACGGCCCGTATACGGAACACAAAAGACGTTCGTGTGAACGAGCTCTAACATGATAATCACAGAGTAATGCCTCAGTCATACATCAGTGTTCGGTCAGTGATTTCCATCTGTGATTTTGAGCCAAAACCAAGTGCGGCTCTAAACACAGAACAGGAGCAGATCTTTCCCTTAGGCCTCATGCACACGACCGTTGTGTGCGTCCGTTCCGTCATTTTTCACAGTTTAGCGGAGGTCCCATTCATTTCTATGGAGCTGTGAAAAGAAACTGATAGTCCTCCGTTTTTTCTCCGTGTCCGTCATCCGTGATTCCAGTCCGTCCCAAAAATATAACCTGTCCTATTCTTGTCAGTGGAAAATGGAGGATGGACCCATTCAAGTCAATGGGTCTGTCAAAAAAAAACTATGCACAACTGGTATGCCATCCGTGTCCGCGTCTGTTTTTTTCTACAAGCCCTTGGTGCAACAAAATTACACTTTTCATTAACCTTCCTTTTTTTCCCCCTGTCAGCCCAAAAAAAGGAAGACACAAGGAAACACAACTGAAGCAAAATCGGACACGGACCACTGAAGCAAAATCACTGACAGGGAAAAAACTGTCTTTTTTGGGTCAATTACTTTTTCACCAATTTTCCCATAAACTTCTCTATAGGAGGAAAAATAAAAACGCATGTCAGAAAACACCAAAATAATGCGTGTAAAAAACATATGAATTTTATGGTATTTTTTTACAAGACCAAAAAAAAATATAACAAAAAAATATCCCTGATGTCAACTACTGGTCTACAGCAATAAATGACCTACAGTGGTGATCATCTTAAATCATAAGCTACTACAAGTTATTAAAGGGGTTGTCCAACCCTTTATACATGATTGCCTAGCCTGAGAATAGGCCATCATTATCTGATTAGCAAGGGTCTTCAGTGCCAGAACTACACTTCTCCTTCCATTGTGCAGTGGATGGAGCTAGTTATTGCAGCACTGCTCCCATTGAAGTGAATTTGAGGAACGTTGCAGAAATACCCAGCTCCATTCCCTGCACAATAGACAGGCAGTGTAGTTCAGGAGCTACTGCAGAACAGCGGACTGTCAGGGATGTGGGGTGTCAGACATAGGAACCCTGTTGATCAGATAGTCATCGGCTATACTGAGGATAGGCCATCGCTTGTACATGGTTGTACAGCCGCTTTTAATAAATTGTAAAGTGCTGAGTAGGGATGAGCGAACCCGAACTGTATAGTTCGGGTTCGTACCGAATTTTGGGGTGTCCGTGACACGGACCCGAACCCGGACATTTTCGTAAAAGTCCGGGTTCGGGTTCGGTGTTCGTCGCTTTCTTCGCGCTTTTGTGACGCTTTCTTGGCGCTTTTTGAAAGGCTGCAAAGCAGCCAATCAACAAGCGTCATACTACTTGCCCCAAGAGGCCATCACAGCCATGCCTACTATTGGCATGGCTGTGATTGGCCAGAGCACCATGTGACCCAGCCTCTATTTAAGCTGGAGTCACATAGCGCCGCCCGTCACTCTGCTCTGATTAGCGTAGGGAGAGGTTGCGGCTGCGACAGTAGGGCGAGATTAGGCAGATTAACTCCTCCAAAGGACTTGATTAACTGATCGATCTGCAGCTGTGGATCATTGAGCTGCTGATCCTCAATTGCTCACTGTTTTTAGGCTGCACAGACCGTTTGTCAGTCTCATTTTTCTGGGGTGATCGGCGGCCATTTTGTGTCTTGTGGTGCGCCAGCACAAGCTGCGACCAAGTGCATTTAACCCTCAATGGTGTGGTTGTTTTTTGGCTAAAGCCTACATCAGGGTGAAGCTGTGACACCAAGTGCATTTAACCAGCAATAGTCTGTTCATTTTTGGCCATATACAAAATCAGGGGCAAGCTGCGCCTGTCACCAAGTGCATTTAACCCTCAATGGTGTGGTTGTTTTTTGGCTAAAGCCTACATCAGGGTGAAGCTGTCACACCAAGTGCATTTAACCAGCAATAGTCTGTTCATTTTTTGGCCATATACAAAATCAGGGGCAAGCTGCACCTGTCACCAAGTGCATTTAACCCTCAATGGTGTGGTTGTTTTTTGGCTAAAGCCTACATCAGGGTGAAGCTGTCACACCAAGTGCATTTAACCAGCAATAGTCTGTTCATTTTTTGGCCATATACAAAATCAGGGGCAAGCTGCGCCTGTCACCAAGTGCATTTAACCCTCAATGGTGTGGTTGTTTTTTGGCTAAAGCCTACATCAGGGTGAAGCTGTCACACCAAGTGCATTTAACCAGCAATAGTCTGTTCATTTTTTGGCCATATCCCAGTCTAATTCTGTCACTAAATCCATACCGGTCACCCAGCGCCTAAATACTAGGCCTCAAATTTATATCCAGCTAAATCTGTCCCTAGTGCTGTAGCTGGGCGAGTTATTTAGTGTCCGTTCAAGCACATTTCTTGTTCTGGGTTGAAATACAATTCCCAATTTAGCAATTTCATAATTTAGTGGTTCCTGCTATATCAGAGCTCTTTGAAATCTATCCCAAAAAGGGTATATAATATTGAAGGTGCACATAGGGTCATTCAGAGTAACTTCACACACACCCGCTACTGTGTATTTCCAAGTCTAATTCTGTCACTAAATCCATACCGGTGACCCAGCGCCTAAATACTAGGCCTCAAATTTAATTCCCTCTAAATCTCTCGTTACCCACCGCTGTACTGTTGTTGCTGGGCAAGATATTTAGTGTCCGTCAAAGCACATTTTTTGTTCTGGGTTGAAGTACAATTCCCAATTTAGCAATTTCATAATTTAGTGGTTTCTGCTATATCAGAGCTATTTGAAATCTATCCCAAAAAGGGTATATAATATTGAAGGTGCACATAGGGTCATTCAGAATAACTTCACACACACCCGCTACTGTGTATTTCCAAGTCTAATTCTGTCACTAAACCCATACCTGTCACCCAGCGCCTAAATACTAGGCCTCAAATTTAAATCCCTCTAAATCTCTCGTTACCGTTGTCCTGTTGTAGCTGGGAAAGTTATTTAGTGCCCGTCAAAGCACATTTTTTGTTCTGGGTTGAAGTACAATTCCCAATTTAGCAATTTCATAATTTAGTGGTTCCTGCTATATCAGAGCTATTTGAAATCTATCCCAAAAAGGGTATATAATATTGAAGGTGCACATTGGGTCATTCAGAATAACTTCACACACACGCTTCTGTGCATTTCCAAGTCTAATTCTGTCACTAAATCCATACCGGTGACCCAGCGCCTAAATACTAGGCCTCAAATTTAATTCCCTCTAAATCTCTCGTTACCCACCGCTGTACTGTTGTTGCTGGGCAAGATATTTAGTGTCCGTCAAAGCACATTTTTTGTTCTGGGTTGAAGTACAATTCCCAATTTAGCAATTTCATAATTTAGTGGTTTCTGCTATATCAGAGCTATTTGAAATCTATCCCTAAAAGGGTATATAATATTCAAGGTGCACATTGGGTCATTCAGAATAACTTCACACACACACGCTTCTGTGCATTTCCAAGTCTAATTCTGTCACTAAATCCATACCGGTCACCCAGCGCCTAAATACTAGGCCTCAAATTTATATCCCGCTGAATTTGAATACAATACATTGGGCCAAATAATATATTTGTTGTTGTGGTGAACCATAACAATGAGAAAAACATCTAGTAAGGGACGCGGACGTGGACATGGTCGTGGTGGTGTTAGTGGACCCTCTGGTGCTGGGAGAGGACGTGGCCGTTCTGCCACATCCACACGTCCTAGTGTACCAACTACTTCAGGTCCCAGTAGCCGCCAGAATTTACAGCGATATATGGTGGGGCCCAATGCCGTTCTAAGGATGGTAAGGCCTGAGCAGGTACAGGCATTAGTCAATTGGGTGGCCGACAGTGGATCCAGCACGTTCACATTATCTCCCACCCAGTCTTCTGCAGAAAGCGCACAGATGGCGCCTGAAAACCAACCCCATCAGTCTGTCACATCACCCCCATGCATACCAGGGAAACTGTCTCAGCCTCAAGTTATGCAGCAGTCTCTTATGCTGTTTGAAGACTCCGCTGGCAGGGTTTCCCAAGGGCATCCACCTAGCCCTTCCCCAGCGGTGAAAGACATAGAATGCACTGACGCACAACCACTTATGTTTCCTGATGATGAGGACATGGGAATACCACCTCAGCATGTCTCTGATGATGACGAAACACAGGTGCCAACTGCTGCGTCTTTCTGCAGTGTGCAGACTGAACAGGAGGTCAGGGATCAGGACTGGGTGGAAGACGATGCAGGGGACGATGAGGTCCTAGACCCCACATGGAATGAAGGTCGTGCCACTGACTTTCACAGTTCGGAGGAAGAGGCAGTGGTGAGACCGAGCCAACAGCGTAGCAAAAGAGGGAGCAGTGGGCAAAAGCAGAACACCCGCCGCCAAGAGACTCCGCCTGCTACTGACCGCCGCCATCTGGGACCGAGCACCCCAAAGGCAGCTTCAAGGAGTTCCCTGGCATGGCACTTCTTCAAACAATGTGCTGACGACAAGACCCGAGTGGTTTGCACGCTGTGCCATCAGAGCCTGAAGCGAGGCATTAACGTTCTGAACCTGAGCACAACCTGCATGACCAGGCACCTGCATGCAAAGCATGAACTGCAGTGGAGTAAACACCTTAAAACCAAGGAAGTCACTCAGGCTCCCCCTGCTACCTCTTCTGCTGCTGCCGCCTCGGCCTATTCTGCTGCTGCCGCCTCGGCCTCTTCCTCCGCCTCTGGAGGAACGTTGGCACCTGCCGCCCAGCAAACAGGGGATGTACCACCAACACCACCACCACCACCTCCGTCACCAAGCGTCTCAACCATGTCACACGCCAGCGTTCAGCTCTCCATCTCACAAACATTTGATAGAAAGCGTAAATTCCCACCTAGCCACCCTCGATCCCTGGCCCTGAATGCCAGCATTTCTAAACTACTGGCCTATGAAATGCTGTCATTTAGGCTGGTGGACACAGACAGCTTCAAACAGCTCATGTCGCTTGCTGTCCCACAGTATGTTGTTCCCAGCCGGCACTACTTCTCCAAGAGAGCCGTGCCTTCCCTGCACAACCAAGTATCCGATAAAATCAAGTGTGCACTGCGCAACGCCATCTGTAGCAAGGTCCACCTAACCACAGATACGTGGACCAGTAAGCACGGCCAGGGACGCTATATCTCCCTAACTGCACACTGGGTAAATGTAGTGGCAGCTGGGCCCCAGGCGGAGAGCTGTTTGGCGCACGTCCTTCCGCCGCCAAGGATCGCAGGGCAACATTCTTTGCCTCCTGTTGCCACCTCCTCCTTCTCGGCTTCCTCCTCCTCTTCTTCCACCTGCTCATCCAGTCAGCCACACACCTTCACCACCAACTTCAGCACAGCCCGGGGTAAACGTCAGCAGGCCATTCTGAAACTCATATGTTTGGGGGACAGGCCCCACACCGCACAGGAGTTGTGGCGGGGTATAGAACAACAGACCGACGAGTGGTTGCTGCCGGTGAGCCTCAAGCCCGGCCTGGTGGTGTGTGATAATGGGCGAAATCTCGTTGCAGCTCTGGGACTAGCCAATTTGACGCACATCCCTTGCTTGGCGCATGTGCTGAATTTGGTGGTGCAGAAGTTCATTCACAACTACCCCGACATGTCAGAGCTGCTGCATAAAGTGCGGGCCGTCTGTTCGCGCTTCCGGCGTTCACATCCTGCTGCTGCTCGCCTGTCTGCGCTACAGCGTAACTTCGGCCTTCCCGCTCACCGCCTCATATGCGACGTGCCCACCAGGTGGAACTCCACCTTGCACATGCTGGACAGACTGTGCGAGCAGCAGCAGGCCATAGTGGAGTTTCAGCTGCAGCACGCACGGGTCAGTCGCACTACAGAACAGCACCACTTCACCACCAATGACTGGGCCTCCATGCGAGACCTGTGTGCCCTGTTGCGCTGTTTCGAGTACTCCACCAACATGGCCAGTGGCGATGACACCGTTATCAGCGTTACAATACCACTTCTATGTCTCCTTGAGAAAACACTTAGGGCGATGATGGAAGAGGAGGTGGCCCAGGAGGAGGAGGAGGAGGAGGAGGAAGAGGGGTCATTTTTAGCACTTTCAGGCCAGTCTCTTCGAAGTGACTCAGAGGGAGGTTTTTGGCAACAGCAGAGGCCAGGTACAAATGTGGCCAGCCAGGGCCCACTACTGGAGGACGAGGAGGACGAGGATGAGGAGGAGGTGGAGGAGGATGAGGATGAAGCATGGTCACAGCGGGGTGGCACCCAACGCAGCTCGGGTCCATCACTGGTGCGTGGCTGGGGGGAAAGGCAGGACGATGACGATACGCCTCCCACAGAGGACAGCTTGTCCTTACCCCTGGGCAGCCTGGCACACATGAGCGACTACATGCTGCAGTGCCTGCGCAACGACAGCAGAGTTGCCCACATTTTAACCTGTGCGGACTACTGGGTTGCCACCCTGCTGGATCCACGCTACAAAGACAATGTGCCCACCTTACTTCCTGCACTGGAGCGTGATAGGAAGATGCGCGAGTACAAGCGCACGTTGGTAGACGCGCTACTGAGAGCATTCCCAAATGTCACAGGGGAACAAGTGGAAGCCCAAGGCCAAGGCAGAGGAGGAGCAAGAGGTCGCCAAGGCAGCTGTGTCACGGCCAGCTCCTCTGAGGGCAGGGTTAGCATGGCAGAGATGTGGAAAACTTTTGTCAACACGCCACAGCTAACTGCACCACCACCTGATACGCAACGTGTTAGCAGGAGGCAACATTTTACTAACATGGTGGAACAGTACGTGTGCACACCCCTCCACGTACTGACTGATGGTTCGGCCCCATTCAACTTCTGGGTCTCTAAATTGTCCACGTGGCCAGAGCTAGCCTTTTATGCCTTGGAGGTGCTGGCCTGCCCGGCAGCCAGCGTTTTGTCTGAACGTGTATTCAGCACGGCAGGGGGCGTCATTACAGACAAACGCAGCCGCCTGTCTACAGCCAATGTGGACAAGCTGACGTTCATAAAAATGAACCAGGCATGGATCCCACAGGACCTGTCCGTCCCTTGTCCAGATTAGACATTAACTACCTCCCCATAACCATATATTATTGGACTCCAGGGCACTTCCTCATTCAATCCTATTTTTATTTTCATTTTACCATTATATTGCGATGCTACCCAAAGTTGAATGAACCTCTCCTCTGCCTGTGTGCTAGGCCTAAATATATGCCAATGGACTGTTGCAGTGGTGGCTGACATGAAGCCTGATTCTCTGCTATGACATGCAGACTAATTCTCTGCTGACATGAAGCCAGATTGTCTGTTACGGGACCTCTCTCCTCTGCCTGGGTGCTGGGCCTAAATTTATGACAATGGACTGTTGCAGTGGTGGCTGACGTGAAGCCTGATTCTCTGCTATGACATGCAGACTGATTCTCTGCTGTCATGAAGCCAGATTGTCTGTTACGGGACCTTTCTCCTCTACCTGGGTTCTGGGCCTAAATTTATGAAAATTGACTCTTACAGTGGTGGGTGACGTGAAGCCTGATTCTCTGCTATGATATGAAGACTGATTCTCTGCTGACATGAAGCCAGATTGTCTGTTACGGGACCTTTCTCCTCTGCCTGGGTTCTGGGCCTAAATTTATGAAAATTGACTCTTACAGTGGTGGGTGACGTGAAGCCTGATTCTCTGCTATGATATGAAGACTGATTCTCTGCTGACATGAAGCCAGATTGTCTGTTACGGGACCTTTCTCCTCTGCCTGGGTTCTGGGCCTAAATTTATGAAAATTGACTCTTACAGTGGTGGGTGACGTGAAGCCTGATTCTCTGCTATGATATGAAGACTGATTCTCTGCTGACATGAAGCCAGATTGTCTGTTACGGGACCTTTCTCCTCTGCCTGGGTTCTGGGCCTAAATTTATGAAAATTGACTCTTACAGTGGTGGGTGACGTGAAGCCTGATTCTCTGCTATGATATGAAGACTGATTCTCTGCTGACATGAAGCCAGATTGTCTGTTACGGGACCTCTCTCCTCTGCCTGGGTGCTGGGCCTAAATATATGCCAATGGACTGTTGCAGTGGTGGCTGACGTGAAGCCTCATTCTCTGCTATGACATGCAGACTAATTCTCTGCTGACATGAAGACAGATTCTCTGTTACGGGACCTCTCTCCTCTGCCTGGGTGCCGGGGCCTAAATATCTGAGAATGGACTGTTCCAGTGGTGGCTGACGTGAAGCCTCATTCTCTGCTATGACATGCAGACTAATTCTCTGCTGACATGAAGACAGATTCTCTGTTACGGGACCTCCCTCCTCTGCCTGGGTGCTGGGCCTAAATATATGCCAATGGACTGTTGCAGTGGTGGCTGACGTGAAGCCTCATTCTCTGCTATGACATGCAGACTAATTCTCTGCTGACATGAAGACAGATTCTCTGTTACGGGACCTCCCTCCTCTGCCTGGGTGCTGGGCCTAAATATATGCCAATGGACTGTTGCAGTGGTGGCTGACGTGAAGCCTCATTCTCTGCTATGACATGCAGACTGATTCTCTGCTGACATGAAGCCAGATTCTCTGTTACGGGACCTCTCTCCTCTGCCTGTGTGTGTGCTGGGCCTAAATATATGCCAATGGACTGTTGCAGTGGTGGCTGACGTGAAGCCTCATTCTCTGCTATGACATGCAGACTAATTCTCTGCTGACATGAAGACAGATTCTCTGTTACGGGACCTCCCTCCTCTGCCTGGGTGCTGGGCCTAAATATATGCCAATGGACTGTTGCAGTGGTGGCTGACGTGAAGCCTCATTCTCTGCTATGACATGCAGACTAATTCTCTGCTGACATGAAGACAGATTCTCTGTTACGGGACCTCTCTCCTCTGCCTGGGTGCCGGGGCCTAAATATCTGAGAATGGACTGTTCCAGTGGTGGGTGACGGGAAGCCAGATTCTCTGCTATGGAACCTCTCTCCAATTGATTTTGGTTAATTTTTATTTATTTAATTTTTATTTTAATTCATTTCCCTATCCACATTTGTTTGCAGGGGATTTACCTACATGTTGCTGCCTTTTGCAGCCCTCTAGCTCTTTCCTGGGCTGTTTTACAGCCTTTTTAGTGCCGAAAAGTTCGGGTCCCCATTGACTTCAATGGGGTTCGGGTTTGGGACGAAGTTCGGATCGGGTTCGGATCCCGAACCCGAACATTTCCGGGATGTTCGGCCGAACTTCTCGAACCCGAACATCCAGGTGTTCGCTCAACTCTAGTGCTGAGGAATATGCTGGCACTATATAAATAAAGATGATTATTATTATTGTACTTGTATGACCTGTCAGTTGAATATGAGGATCCGACTTGTGAGGCCACTATCATTATTTAGAATCAGGAGCCAAAAGGCCCCATTCGTGGTTGTAGAATGTGCAGGAAATGGAAGCAGCCAAGCATGCAGATATTTTTGACATTCCCATTCATTGTGATTGGGAGAGTCAGAATTTTTTTTAAGTTCACTTAGTTAAAAAAATGAAAAGATTTCAAAATAATCTAAAATTTACATTTTACCCAATTAGAACTGAGTCCTTGTTTTTACTATATATAGGGGGAAAAAAAAAGCTTGATTGTCCTTGCCAGGTGATATAAAAAAAAACACATCTAGAAAATAATCTATCTTTACCGTCCTAAGTCTCTCTATATGTTGTTGTTGGGTTAGTTATGGTCATATAAACCACGTAACACTGTTTCATGCCAAGCAAATTCCTTGTCAGTGGGCGTCAAAAGTATGTATTTGTTCCATGAGAACTTATTTAGCATTGTGCTTATATTTTATTTGCCATGAATTCTACCCATAGAGACATTTCATAATTATTTTTAATTCACTGTTTTTATGATGATGTATAGGAATTTTATTATGTTTTTGGTCCGTGATCAGCTGAAAATCAGTAAATTTTTATCAGAAAAATATAGACCATATAAAATATTTAAAAGAATTAGAAAAAACATTTACTAAAGTAATAAAGCAAATTAACTACTAAGCTTATTTTAAACTTTATTTTTTATTTTTTTTCAGCCGCCGATATGGATAACATGTGCTACTTGTTTTACTTCTTAACTTACTTGTTTGTGGTGTGTCTGCAATTCAGTTTACAACCAAAAACGACATTTCCCACAGTGCAATTTGCTTTATCATTCCCTTCTTCTCAGAACCCCCCCTCCCCAATTAAAGCTTCCCATAGTTAGCTGCACCATGTACATGACATCACTGCTGATGTCATATACATTTTTTTGAGATGACCTGCTAGGAGACATCACACAAACGATGCAAAGACCAAGACTGACTGCATGCTAAGAATAGCAGCATTGGGGGTCACATGATCCCGTGTGGAAACACCGAATGGCGGATTATAACATTGGAGGGTTGGGTGGTTGCCTGAGTTTCCTAGGGGGTTCATTTCTGCTCAATCTGCCCACCATCTTAATAATATACACCTCAGCTCCTCAACAAGTTAAATTACTGAGCCTGCACTTCAGTTTTAAATATTTAAAGTCTTACCCAACAATGAGCAAAAAACATGAGCCTCTGCGGTGAGAAGAGCAGAAGATCATCCTCTCCTCTTTCACTTCCCCCAGGCTAACCACACTTTCCTGGTCCCAGGTTGAGAAAACCCAACCTTTAAATTTACATCCACAGCCTATCAATTTATGATGCAGGTTTTACCTTCTGCTTTAAATGTTTGCAATTGTTAAAAGCAGCTGAGGACCAACCATGATTCCAGCAACGATATTGCTGTGAAAACCAACCCAGTTAGGGTGGATTGTCTCCCAATGTGCTGTGGATTTTACTCTGTGGATAATCTACTGTGGATTTGCCAAATTTGAACCAGCCCTTACTGTATATATGCAGTGTTAGAGCATTTCAAAACTTTAGATTGGTAGCGGCCCACATTCCTCATACAGCCCATGATAGCCTTAATGCACCACTGGACAGACCAAATGTGTCATTCGTATAAAGTAATGCAAGCATGTCGAAGGTTTAGACAACCACGATTTGAGTTTGTTCATGAAGGAAATGGTTGTCTTGGAAAAAACCTAAGTCAGACAACTTTGTGCTAGTATATGAAGTCTTGAAGAAAATGTTTTGGTGAAAGACACCATGAAGACAAAGTGATGACACTAGGTGAAGACATGTTGATTTTCTTCTCATGTATGCTGTCTAGAAAATTTGCAAAGATGCCATAATATTCTATGTGCCTGTGCTTCAGTGTTTCTTGTCTTTCTCAGACAGTAAGAAACACAATTGTGATTTACTTATGCCTATCAAACTGGTGTAGTGCTTAAAGGGAATATATAGGTACTGTGTGCTGAACTCAATAACCTGTTAAATGAAGAGCACTGAAATACCTGAAGTCATATTTGCTGAACTTCCTTGGCAGAGCTGAACGCTATTTTACACTTGCTGAGGATCAGGCCAATTATTGGGAATGAACAGTTGTTTGAATGCTCGTTCCCAATAATTGGCCCGTGTAAATGTGATGCTGAGTGCCCGACAGACAAGCATATCCTCATTTATTGGTAGCACATTGTCCTGTGTAAAGAGGGATGTGTTGCTGAGACGCAATGGAACTCCATGGGGATGAATGACCACTCATTCCCATACGGCAGCAGACCTTGCTGCATGTAAATATAGCCAATTACTGGGTAACAGTCCTCTTTCCCAATCCTTGACAACTCTATTGGCCCCTGCAAAAGGGTCCTGAGTGTTTCATGACTTTGATTAACTTCATCGTGGACCTTCCGCAGGTCCTGCAGCATGTTACAAATGCCAATTCTTGTCTGCAAAACGGACTAGAATAGTACATGCTCTATTTTTTTGCAGGTCTGCGGAACAGACATACAGATGCGGCCTCATTTAAATGAATGGGTCTGCATCCAGTCTGCAAAAAATGTGAATTGGATGCGGACCAAAACAACTGGTGTGCATATTAACCTGAAGCTGATTAAAATGAACGATTTCAAGTAAAATGACCATTTATTGGGTGAAATTTATTAATGAACGATGGTTCAGTCATTGTCTGAAAAGGATTTGGTTGTGTTGGAATTATTCATCTGATAGTTGGACTAAAGAGTTTTTGTTCAAAGACAGTTTGTTCAAGGATAAAGGACCTTTCTTGGAAAGAACATTCCCCAAAAGTTCTTTCTTCTATCACCAGGTTTCTTGGAACATGTATGGGCAGTTTAAACAACTGTAATGTCCAATATGAATTAAAATTTGTATCTCTGAAAAATGATCGTTCACCGCTTTTTTTTGTTCAACAGCTGTCCCACCACAAACCAACTTCTATGTCATGTGTAGGGCCACCTTTAGATATATCTAGGCTTGTTTCTTTACTGACTGCAACTGCTGAAACATATCTTCTTGCTTTGTCATCACTAAATCTTATGTTGCTATCCCTTACTAATTCTTAGATGTCATTTATACTGTAACTCAGCTAATACAGCTTTATATTACAACCCAGTATTCAGAGTAATACAGGGCGGTTTTGCAGCTTTGGGGGGGGGGGTTGGAGGAAACCACCCCTCTCCCCGAACAGACCTGAATAGACAAGCATACTTACCTGTTTATTGGCTCTGGCTCCCAACTCCTTCACTCCACGGCTGCTCCTTTTGGCTCTCTGCATGTGAACTTCCTGTTTGACATCACTGCAGCCAACCGCTGGCTGGAGTGGTGACCTGCTTCCCTTGTGACATGTTGCCATTTGTCATGGCTCCATGAGATAATAAAACTATAGATGTTTTATCAAGCAGAATTTTCTTAAGAAGCTAATAGTCAGGAGTATATCTATACCGGTTATTCATGAAAAAGATGTTTTCATCGTCGGCACATGCCATTTTTTTGACACCTGAACACTAAGGTGGTGGGAGTGTCAGTAATTTCAGCTTCATGGTCTGCATTCCTCTCGATTCTTTGGGCCTTGCTATCTCTATTGTAGTACAGGGCAAGCATTTGTTCTTGTGTACAATGTGTGGATACAGCTGTTGTGTCTCAGGTCCATGAATGCGCATTTCACACAGCACAATGGACCACCTCGAAACAGGATGCCATTGGTGGTGTTCCATCGATGAAGCATGTATTAGATACCTAGAGGATAAGTACCATAGATGGCACCAGATCACAACAGTTCTTCTCATAATGGGGGATGATTGTATAATGTAAGTTAATTACAAAGTTACCAGTTTGGTTAGTGTGAGATCATTGCCCACCAAAGTTGGATGCTGAAAAACCCCTTTAATTTTTGTCATTTTCTGTTGAAAAGTAGTAATGGCGTGACTATCAATTAAAGGACTTAAATCAAACCAAACATTTTTTGTGAATGAAATACGGCATAGTTCTTCCTGCTGAAATATATTCTCTGCCGGGGACAGGAAAGGTTCTGAAACTGTTACACCTGACCTTTGAAAAGTAAACATTTTGTCTTAGTTGTCATCGTTTCGCTTCAGCTTTGTGCGATATGTCAAGATAAGTGATGAACTGTAACATCTTATATTTGAAGAATGAAGACTACTGATATTTTCCTTTGAAACATGTTTTATGAAGTGCTCTTATCTGACCATATGTCTATGTTTTCACTTACATTCTGAAATATATCACTGTATATATTCTATATATAGGAGATACCACGGAATCAGATTTATGTGTGTGATGTATTTTAGATATCAGTTCATTTTCTGTCAAGCCTCATTTTTGATGTTGAATGTATTTATTTACTAAGATTTAACGTTTTGTTGCTAAAGTTTTATTAGTTTTAAAATTAACCGTTTTTCTTTAAGCGTTCCAAACTATATTTTTTTTTTTAGATCTTTAAAATCAACAACATAGGTTACATAGACAATAATATCCCCAGAATGGGCCGATTAGGAGCTCAGTAGTAAGGGTGCATTTCCACCAACAGATTATCTGACCAATTTCTGTCCAATTAGACCAATAGTTGGTGTGTATAACAAAAGATCTGTGTGTGTAAACGGCCATCTGACCAATGATTGGTCAGAAAATCTGTCAGATAATCTGTTGGTATAAATGCACCCTAAGATAGTATATATTAAGCATTTAAGCTCCCCATAGAGGGAGCTGTAGTAATGCAGATTTTTATCATTTAAAAGGGTTATAAAAAATTTTTTTTCATTGATGGCCTATTTTTCAGTTGGCCATTAATGCTAGATCAGGTGGGAATCCAACTCTCAGACCTCCCACTGATCAGATGTTTGAAGGGGCTGCGGCACTCTTCTTGTATACATTGAAATTTGTGCACTGGTTCGTACTGCACACAACATAACATAAAAAAAACTAGATTTAAACAATAGTTCATTTTTTCTAATGACACATTGCCTTTAAAGCAGCACCTCTAAAGACAACTAATACCTTGGAGGATTTATCACTATATTGGCTTTGCAAAGCTGTGTTTTCAAATACCCTACTGGTATATAAAGTATACAACTAGAGAAAAGTTATCATTTGCTGTAGTGTGTATATATATATATATATATATATATATATATATATATATATTACACAGTACTGTGCAAACATTTTAGTTAGGTGTGGAAACATGCTGCAAACTAAGAATGCTTTCAATATTAGAAGTAAGCCTGAAGTGTCTTTCTTGTGCTGCACTAAGTGTCCTTGGCTGACCCCTGCACCTACAGTCCTCAATGTTGCCAATTTTTTTGAGCTTCTTCAAAAGAGCTTGGCAGGCAGATACGTCAATCATGCATTACCATAAGGGAGGTGTCTGATTGGCTCCAAATTTATTCTTCACCAGAACAAAAACTCCAAACATACAGCCAAAATCTATCTTCAGCATAAAGATAAACCAGGAGTCCTGGAAGTGATGATATGTCCCGCATTGATCTCAACATCATCAAGTCTGTCTGGGATTACATGGAGAGACAAAGATTTGAGGAAGCCTATATCCACAAAAGAATGTGGTTAGTGCTCCAAGATGTTTGGAAAAACTTCCCTGTAGCATTCCTTCAAAAACTGTGTGTAAGCATACCTAGAAGAACTGATGTTTTGAACGGAAGCGATGGTCGCACCAAATATTGATTTGAATTAGATTTTTCTTGTTCATTCCCTTTTGTTAATTGATAAAAAATAAATGATTATTCTATATTCTTATTCTATTATTATATAAAAATAATAACTATTATTCCTTTTTTTTTTTTTTTTTTTTTTACATTATTACTTTGCAGTATTTGCTATAAAGAATAACAGAAAAAATTGATCAAAACTGGTGCAAAAGAACACTGGCTTAGTAACCCATAGCACCCAATTAGATTCCACTTTTCATTTGGAGAATGAAGGATGAAACCTGGTTGCTATGGGCAACTAAACCAGTTTTCCTTTGCACCAGTTTTGATAAATCTCCCTCTTATTGCTCATTATTTGGATTGCCACAATAGCATTATGAAGCCTTACGAGTTAAGAGTCACATCAGTCTGGTGAACATAGCTGTCTACAGTCCATCTCACGAAAGGCCAGTTAGTGGGGTGAGAGCTGTAATTTAATACTCTTCTACTGTACTACATCAAATAAAACAAATATGATAACTGTAAGCATGGCAGACAACAAATACAACTTTTTCGCCATCATAGTCCTTGCAATATTTTCACATATACCAGTAATATATTCACATGAGCAGTTACCAATTACAGTAAAATCCTTTGAACTTGCCATCAGTGGGACTTGTCAGGTATTAGATTATCAGATACTCTGGATTATCAGACTGTAATAGCACACAATGTAATTCACATGTTTTTGTCTACCAAATCTTGTGATCTAGTCTTGTGAAATTCAACATTACATTCGCATTTCTGAACTGGAAAAAAAAGAACTGAATTATCAGATTTTTGGGGTTTATTTCCAGAGTAAAGCAGTTCCACTGTAGAAGGATTTAGAGAATCTACTTTTAATCCACTCAACCTTCACGGTCGGAATTAGATCACCTTCTACTTTTGAGAGCCTGGAATGTCTCTGCATTTTAAGAGAAGCCCACTTGTTTCACTGGTAAACACGTCTTGCTTCATTTCCCCTGTGGTAGCGCCATAAGCAAATTGAACACTTGTAGCCAGGTTTCCAGATTAAAGTTGACGTCTGTGGTCTAAGTAGTGGCACACCCTATAATTGGCAATATTTTTGAGGGGCCTTCTTGCAAAAGGGATTGTCCAAAGCTTTTTAAGTCTCTAAGGAGAAAGTATATGATTTGAATTGAAGTTCCTTAAGGCATCTCAACAAAATAATTGTGAATACACATAATGTATCTCTTTATTTTTGAATATGTATAAGATTGCATTTTATTCTATTTAAAGTCTTTCAGCCCCAAAATGATTTCATTATTTTTATATTTTGCTTCTTTTCTTAAATTAACTATTTTTTTTATTTTATTTTTTTATAACAGCTTGTGTGTCAAACCATACATTTTATATAATTTTATGTTTACTTCTGGCATCTTTCAAAATATAAAGCTTCATTCTCTGTGGAAAATAATCAGCGGGGGTCCTAGCTGTAGGATCCCCACCAATCTGATAGGTATCCCCTGTCCTATGGCTAGATGATAACTTGAACCTATTGGAATACCCCTTTACTATACAGTATGTAGTATATGAATTACATGTGAAGAGGGTGAAAGTAAAGTTTCCAGTAATACCAATTACATTTAGAAAAATATAATTAGGAGTCCAGATACATTTCAGAATTAAAAAGGGTATTCCCACGATAGTAAGTTATTGCATATTATTAGGATGTGCCATAATAAAATGATTCTTACAGGGTCCTTATACTGGGATCCCCACCAATCACTTGATGAAGGACCTGCTGAACTAGAAAAGCATAATGCTAAAGAAAGTTAGACCAGCACCTCCAAACTATATATAACAGAAGTACAGGTGCACGCCACCATGGCTGCAATGCAAAAGCAAACAAGGACTACAAGTAGCAACACACTGCTTTATGCACAAAGACGCATGCAAACATTGCAAAACATGAATAAATGTAAACTGCATCACTGCTATACTTACTATATGAAAATTAAAAGCTCTTTGTGCATATTTTTGTCAGGCCCATCTACTAGCGACAAGGTGGATTCTATCAGACAGGACCTACACTAAAGGTTTTGCTTCTCCTGGGCTTTTGGCCCACAAAATTCAGGTCGATGTAGAATCCAGCTATGGGATACTCTGATTAAATGTACTAGGCCGATGGGTGGGAGTGCGTGGTTTAAAAAAACATAGTGGCTAATTTGGATTTTGCAAGAACAGTTCCACAGCTTCTGGTCAGCAGTGCAACTGTGCAGATAAAATCCAGGAGGAGCGAACATTTGTTCTAGAAATTAGTGGGGTGCCCCAGATGTCAGACTTTTTTTTTATCAATAATCAATGTGATGGCTTATGACAGTATTCCATTACTTACTGTGGTAGGAATGAACATTTAAGGCCTGTTTCACACTGGCGTTTACTCGTTCTGGCAGGGGAACAGCCTGCCGGATCAGTAACCACAGTGTACATCCATGAGCTACTGGAAGTCTGCCCAGCCCCATTCACTTTAATGGGGAGTGTCATGGATCCGGTCGCAGCACTCCAAATATGCAGAGAGGGGGCCAGACAAAAAACGCTGCGTCCAGGGTCTATATCACAGCGCAAAATAAGTTGCACCAAATTCACCATAAATATGCAACTCCTGTCTATATCCGATCTATAGAGTAAAATATACAGACCACTTCTCTAGTGATAATCATTACATGCTGCAGTTATAGCTATAAAAGTTTGATAGGAATATCTACTATCTTTCTGACAGTAGCCAAAAACAATCATTTTCAATTGCTGTAGCTTTTAAGTACAGTACTGTATACATATTTAACACATATGTGGATGACCATATATTGCATGGCTTGTGTTCCAGTGTTTTTAAGAGCACAAACTCTTATTGATTTATTTACTTGCCTTATATATGGGATTTGCACACCGTAATATATTTATATTGTTTTTATGTGTAAACTTCTGCTAGGATATGTGGTTTATGTTCAAATGTTTTTTTTGTTTTTTTTACTTTTTAAAATAATTCCTGGTTGTCACAATGTTAAGAAATATATAGGTTTTGAGGCTGCACTTACTTTTCAAGGACTGCAATCCCTGCATTTTACTGGATATGTTGTTACTATTTTTATATATTAATTTCCAAATTTTTGGTCTTTCCAATTCTGGCGATTTTCTGAAGATATGTGTAAGTACATTTAAGCCTAAGTGGCATATATGAACTCTGCACATGTTGAACTGTGTTTTTTAAGAGGTGTGGTCCATATAACGTTCTGCTTGGGTTACATTTTACCCAATAATATACATTTTTATGCAATTTTTTATGGAAAATGACACAAAATTGCATAAAGACACCTATGTATATAAAGTGCTGAGTGGCATTTTGACAACGTGCCTGGTGCCTATTTTCAGGAAATATATTGATACGGGAGGGAAGGGGGGAGTAAGTACGATTTGTTTTGTCATTTTTGTTTTATTTGTACATGTAAAAACTGTGAAAATTGCCGTGGCTACCAAATTTATGCAGCAGGGTACTATATTGAAGTTTAAGGACATAATAGGGAATTTAGGAGCCCTGGCCATTTGGAGCCAGACATAGTACCACTGGCCATTTATTATACCAGTGTCTTGTTATGTGGAAGAGGGACTTTTGGGCGCTGATAACTGGATGCCCTCATTGGCCAGATATGCAAAACTGCTCCCAAACTGTGCCCTCCGACCAAGCAGAGCTAATGTGGTTGTGAATCTTTTTATTATGTGAACCATGAATCACTTCAGTGTGTGTGGTATATCTTAAAAGTCTTGTGCTTGCTAAACCACATCGTGTCTCTTTCAATTTCTGGAATTCTTCTGCTATGACAGAATATTTATATCAGTTATTACATATTTATGTGATGGAAAATAAATTTACCATTAAGATCCTTAATATATGTTACTTTGAATGAGTTACTATGTAACTGTATTTTGAGCAGTGGCAACATTTCATAGCCCCAGTGAATATAATGGGTCATTTTTTACAAGGTTAGTGAAATGCCAATAATCATTTTTCAGCGTGTTACATGTGATTTATTCTGTAATAAACCGCCTAGTTGCCTCTGTGCAAGAGAAATTTCCTTGCCAGATTTGATTACGAGATTTGTGCTTATGTTGTTGAAGATCCTTATTGCAAAGCAAACATTGGTAACCCGCATTTACAATGTGTCATTCCAATAATCATTTTTTCTCACACACCAATAAATATTCTAACCAGAGTTTTACACTTTTAAACTTGTGTAGTCAAAGTAAGTTAACATAGAGACCATCAGAAATACCGCCCGGCTGCTTATATTCCCTGATACATATTGCATGTTTTATCTGGTGTTCAAGCTTGTTTTCTACTGAGCTACATATGTGTTAGTGCTTGAAAATGTTTGATACTTTGTTGATCACGCGGTGAGGCTCAAATGACTTTTAATGGATGCGATACCACTCTCTGATGTGATATGGAAAGATAATTTGATAATTAAAGAAGTTCTCTTGAAATATTCTTCTTCTTGACCTCCGCTGTACATGTACTGTGGAGGTTGGGTCATTAAAGTGAGCGCTATAGCCATTGGGTGCCTGCAGACACACAGCTGACACCTTGGGCTAATGTCTGCGATTGGCGATAATGCTATTGCCAGACATTCAACCCCTCAGATGCTGTGTTCAAATGTGACCATGACATCTGAAAGTTAAAAGACCTGGGAGCATGCACACCCTGATCCAGAACGCCTTCCCCTTGCTAAGATCGCGGAAGGCGTTCCTTAGTAGTAATAGGCCTAAGCCTCTACAACGCTTCAAGGCTTCCAGGCCTATTACTAGTATATTCCTATGCAGGCCTGCAGGTGGCAGCACTGAGTTAGAATATACTAAATTACAGAAAAAAATGTAAAAGTTTTACTTTTTACTTTGACTTACCCTGGAGTAAAAATAAATAAAAATAAACAATGAATAATTAGCACCATAGGCATCGCCATGTCTGAAAGCGCCCATACTATTAAAATATAAAAATATTTATGCCATACGGCGAACAGTGTAATAGAAAAAAATCTAAATGGCTGATTCACAATTTTTTTGTAACTTCACTTCCCAAATTAACTAAAAAGTGATTAAAAAGTCATGCACACCCTACAATGGTATCAGTAAAAACTAAAAAGTAAAAACTCTGTAGTTGTAACTTGGCAATCAATAGAAAATTTTATTTTTTCCAAAGTTTTTTTTCAGTGTCAAAACAGGGAAAACTATATCAATGTGTTATCACGGTAATTGTACTGACCCAGAGAATGAAGGTAACATGTCAGTTTTACTGCTTAGGGAATGTCGTAAAAACAAAACCCATAAAATGTTTCCCAATTCCATCCCATTTGAAATTGTTTTCTAGCTTCTCATTACATTGTATGCAATATTAAATGGTGCCATTAGAAAGTACAACTTGTCCCGCAAAAACAAGTTTCATACAGCTACGTGAAAGGAAAAGTAAAAAAGTTATGGCTCTGGGAAGGCAGGGAGGACAAAATTAAAACACAGCCTGAAAGGGTTAACAAACAACTTTAATGAGCAAAATATGCACATGTTATCTATGAGAGGGTAATCACTGTGGTAACTTAAAATGGTCACTGTCTTGTATAGTGTTGGGCGCGAATATTCGTATTGCAAATTTTATTCGCGAATATCGCCACTTAGAATATAGTGCTATATATTTGTATTCTCGAATATTCTAGATTTTTTGTCATTAATAACCTCCCTTTTTGCTTGTGGGCCAATGAGAAGGCTGCAATGTCTTTGTCTGAGCTTAGCAACATCCCCAGCAACCAATAGGAAAGTTGCCTACCCCTTACTATATAAGAACCTCCCCAGCAGCCATTTTCTGTAGTTTTATGGAGTTCTGAGAGATATAGCAGTGTTATTGCTGTGCTCTCTGCTTTCCTGTGTCATTACATTAGATAGTTAGTTAGTTAGCTTATATATATAATACAGATAGTTAGTGGGAGATAGTCAGTGTAGGTTAGATAGTGATATAGTGTAGCTGATAGGTTCTGCCGCCTATACATACATGCTACAGACATAGTGCTGTGATGTGTCACCACCAGACATCTGAGAAGCTCTGTCAGACGTTCTTCAGAACCTCCTGCTTGAGGTTTTTTTTTGTTATGCTTTCGTTTTCTCATCTCGTTAGCCTCTCTCAGCTGTCATGTAGTGCACTGATTGCATCCCTTTAAATCCCTTCCCATACTGCATCACTTTGCGGTTTATACAACTTCCTGGAGTGTGTGCATGTTGGATGCTACTACTGAGTCTTCTACAGATAAGTTTTGTTCATTCATTTGTATTTTCCTGTTTGCTGGATCTCAGGTGACCCTGACTCCCTCCGTATCAAGTGTAGGGAGCCGGTGGTCGTGTCCCCTCACTATTATAGGGTGTTCAGGTGTCATACAGTCGAGGAACGAGGATATGCAATCCTCTACCATAGAGATTTTTGTATAGGCTGAGCAGTAAGGGAGAGAGCCAGGTCTGTTACAGGGCTTACCCTCTGGTTCCTTAGTTTTGGATCCAGTCAGTCGGATCAGTCTTATAGTCTCTGTACACCTTCCGTGACATGATGTCACAAGTTCACAACAATAAATAGAGTGCCAATCAGGAATATGTAGTCAGACCTGCTAAAATGTGAAGTTGCACGTATTGCGCCAAAATATGCACATCATTCATTTCTGATTTGCGCAATTGCGAATATATTGGAGCACTCTATCTGCATATAAAGCTATTGTCATGTTCTGCCGTGCCAACCATTTTCTCCAGTCTCAGGAAACTTCTAGCATCTTTGAGAAATGTCGCAAAAGTGACCCACGCCTGCATTGCGCTTGCAATACGAGCATATTACATTGCCGATTTTTGCAATCAAGAAAATTATCGTGAATTCCCGAATTCCCGAATATATAAAGAATATTTGCCAAAATATTCACGAAATATTGCGAATTCAAATATTGCCCCTGCCGCTCATCACTAGTCCTGTAGATATACAGGATAGGTGCTTTACACCTCTGTGTGTGGGGGAAGGGACTGTTTCTCATCATTCCTGTCCAGGATGACTGGACATGACCAGGATTTTAGAGGAACTAAACTACAACTGCAGCATCACATAGCTGAGAAACAGCGGGGGAGAGATTTAGTGCCATTCCACAATCTGCTACTGAGATACAGCCGCCAAAATCCAGTTTGAGCACAAGGTTTAGGTCTTATGTCTAGTCAGCCTGAGCAGGAGAAATATTTCATATGTCCCTTCTCCCCCATAAATCTCAAGCACCATTTATAGTCACATTGTAGGACAAGGTTTCTCATTGTTTAACTGGATGGCGGCCATTTTAATTCCCTCTAGATAATATGAACACATTCTGCTAATTAGGGTTATTTATAAATTTATTTTTAAGGCCATGCTTCTTATTTATAATGACGCTATTTCTTGTAATTTTCTCAGAGAATCCCTTTAAAGTGGTCATTTTGAAGTTGATTTATGAATGCTTTTAAATAGGAGATACTAATGTCACATACAGTAGCCTTTATCTGATGGGAAAAGGATAAATGTCTATTTTACTATTCTTAATATATCAGTTGCAAACGTGGAGGTAATAGCAAATGTTAGATTCAGCAATTATTAATATGAAGGATATTTTTACCAAATTTTTTGATACTCTATTTTTGTTGGAATATTCCCCCCTTTCCTACCACAGTAAATGTAATTTACTGTATCATTTACCTCCATTAGAAATTGACTATGAAAAAACCTGAAATGCAGCATGAGTTGCTTAATGGGGTTTTCTGGTAAATATGAGTTTCTGCACCATGGCCCCTGAAACAGAAGATTGATACTTATCTACTCCACACCACTTTGGTCCTCTGTGCTGCCTCTGCTCTCTCCATTTTCTGGTCTCTACATTGTTTACTATAGGTAAGCTATAGGTTTGGTAAAATACACCGCTCCAGCCAATGACTGGCTTCTGCGGTGATGTGCTGCATGGCTGGAGTGGTGCATGTGACCAAGCCTAGTATTGGACTGTGGTGTCTAGGGCCCACCAGTGAAATTCATTCTGGGGGCCCACAGTACAGCTACATGCAGATATTACCCACTTACACAGCGGCAGCAGCAGCAACAAGATGCTACAAGGTGACACAGGTCACTGGGGAAAGAGGATACTGTCTGGCACACCTCTGTACATAGAAGTCATCTCAACCAACTGATGCCGCTGTAATAATAAACTGGGTAGTCTGTTAACCAACCCACTTTTTAATTCTTACATAGGCTGATTAAGATGCTGTATGCTGCCTATCTATACGTAGTTCATTCAGTCTACTGTGCCATGTTCTACTTGTGCAGGGGGTGGGGGACTAGAGGCCCATCTTGCTCAAGGGCCCACTGGGGGATTCACCTGTTACCCTGTGGGTCAGTCTGAGCCTAACCAAGCCGATAGGTAGCCGGTTGTAAGCAATGGTGGGACCAGAAGATAGAGAGAGCGGAGAGACCACCACAGCAGAGTAAGCAGGTAAGTATAAATCTTCTGTTTCAAGTGCCATGCTTCAGGAACTTGTTAAAAAATAATTTTTATTGGAAAATCTCTTTAACAAGTCTTGGGTGTTCCATTTATTTACTGGTGGCCACTAATCCTCTATTCCTTTATATGTTTTTTCATCTTCCCTGCCATTGCTAGGGCTGTCCCATCCAAATGCAGTTGCATACAGTCAACAGGGGACGTATACAACTGTATGGGGTTCAGATGCTCTAAAAGAGGAAGATTTTGGTGGTGGTGTGAGGTGTGGAGTATTTAGGCTTTGTAGTAAGAAAACACTATGTTAGCACGGAGGATATACTTCATACTATGCTTAGTTATTAGTTCACATATAATTAGGCTACAGAACTATTAGTCTACCACAGCTTTGTGAGCTCCATAATACCGTCGCCTGTCTGTAAAATAAGGACAGGATGAAAGTACCAATACTATTAATGATTCTGTTGCTTTGTCTTTATTTTCAGTAACAATTACATCATGTGAATACCATCTCACACCCCCGCACATTGACGCGGTTCAAACTATACCGTTCTTAGTCGTAACTGTGTGCACTTCCTGACCCTCGGGTTTAAATAGATCCATTCCCCCTGAAAAAGAGGGGGAGGGGAACCACACCCCCAGGGCGAGGCAAAGCACTTACTCTGTTCTGTGCTACACCCATTATCTACATTTGACATCATATTCAAAAGCAACACCTATAAATCCCACAAAAATGCAAAATATAAGGTACAAAATACAAAAACACCTATCTAGGTGTTTATATCTTGAGAACTTACCTGGTTCGTTCACGTGCATGGAGGATAAAGGATGCATGGTGAGCTGGATATTTTGTTTATTAACTTTATGAGTTGAAGGTTTTCCGTGCCTCACCTCCAACATTCCATGTTATAACAAGTTGCAAGTTATCACGGTTATCATTTATGATATTTGGTGGACCCCCTCACACTCTGTACCCTGTCCTGCAATGGCTTTCGCTTCAACTTCTGACCGCAGAACCTAAGCAGATCAGGTGTTTTCCATGCAAGATCAACATTCCCATGACCAGCTTGATATGAAAAGTCAAATGGAAAAACTTTTGATTCAAGAAACCAAAATTTGGTGGGATCACACAACGCTGGTGAAATATGTTGAAAAGTCTATTATTCCACATGGACTAAGAATTAAAAAGATACCGACCACCATCTTTTCAGATACCTTTGTCTCACAATGGAACAATTTATTAACTGAGTGCTCTTTGCAGCTTATGTCCTTGATCATTGAATATGAGAGTGAGAAACTCACAAGTATACAACATGAAATAGAGACATGCAAAAGCACTTTGAATAAATATGAGACTATACCTGAATATACTGTGATGGAAAAGAAAATTGTGGCTTTGGTCAAACAACTTGAGGAGAGCATAATTGAAACGAAGCACAACAAGTTCCAGAGGGATCTCTATAATTATAGTAACAACCAGATTTATGAATGGGGAAGATGCGATAATCTCTACCACCACCCCAAATCTATTTAAAAATAAAAATAAAAAAATCACAGCGAAAACCAGCAAAATCAAATATATCACGTAAAGTCAGCTTTAACTCATCGGAATTGGAGACATCGGAGATCACCAGTGACTCCCAGGAGTCAGCTGAGGACTATACTCTGGAAACACATGACAGTGCAACCAAAACCATCATATTATAAAAAAATCTAAGAAACAAGCGAGACAGGGAGACCCCCCGAAAAACGACCGAGAAGGGCCGGGCGCAAACACAAGAAGACCCCATGCTATGGCCACCCGATTAGAGAAAAAATAAAAAGGTGTGCGAACCAACAATTACTGCTAGATGTTATAAACCTGTCTGAACTCTGCCTTACTCATGACCAAAAAGATGTTCTGTCTCTGGGTCTGAACTTTGTGCCTACCACGGACTTTGATTTATTTTCTACCATTCTTGACATCAATAAGTTTGTGAGGAATTTAACCCTTAGAAGACACTTCCATGATGCAAATCTGGGGAGTTGGAGACAGACACAGAATTAACTGCTAATTTACATACCAGTTTTTCATTCCAGGAGCAGCAGTCTCTGGTCTGCCTTACGAATCTCGAGATAGAAAATACTGATTTTCCAGAGGCAGTAGGAGGACAGGATTTTATAGTCACTAATCCACACTATTACCCATTTAAATCTCACACTCAAGGTATGGACACCTTCCACGAGGTTAGAGAAAAAGAACTCACTGCAATACATGACCAAAAATCTCAAAATTACAAAAATCACAATCTAACTAGAAAACAACAGGATGCCCTGAGGGAGTTAGATGGTAAAACTGACCTTATAATCAAAATGGCAGATAAGGGGGGTTCAGTGGTGGTTTTAAATAAAGAAACATACTACCAACAAATGATGGATCTGTTGTCCGATGCCTCCACATACCAGAGACTGGATAAAAATCCTTTATTGGAATATCAAAAAGAATATACACTAATCTTCAATAAGGGGAGAGAACGAGGTTTTATTAACCACAGATAATACACATTTCTGAATGTGGAGGCACCAGTCACACCCATAACACATGCACTACCAAAAGTTCACAAAAATGTGAACCCCCCCTCCCTTGCACCCTATTGTCTCAGGCTGGAAAAGTTGGGAGATTGGCTGGACTCACTGTTACAGCCTTTAGGCCCCTTTCACACGGGCGAGAATTCCGCGTGGGTGCAATGCGTTAGGTGAACGCATTGCACCTGCACTAAATCCGGACCCATTTACTTCAATGGGGACTGTGTACATGAGCGGTGATTTTCACGCATCACTTGTGCATTGCGTGAAAATCGCAGCAAGCACTATATTGTCCGATTTTCACGCCCCATAGAAGTGAATGGGACTGCGTAAAAATCGCAAGTATCCGCAAGCAAGTGCGGATGCGGTGCGATTTTCACGCATGGTCGCTAGGAGACGATCTGGATGGGGACCCGATCTTTATTATTTTCCCTTATAACATGGTTATAAGGAAAAATAATAGCATTCTTAATACAGAATGCATAGTAGAAGGTCAATTGAGGGGTTAAAAATAATAAACAAATTTAACTCACCCCATCCACTTGGTCGCCTAGCAGATCTCCTCTTCTTTCTACTTTCTTCAGGACCTGGCTAAAGGACATTTGATGACGTCACTGCGCTCATCAGATGGTCCATCACCATGGTAATGGACCATGTGATGAGCGCAGGGACGTCACCACAGGTGCTTTAGCCAGGTCCTGAAGAAAGTAGAAAGAAGAGGAGATCCGCTACGCGACCAAGTGGATGGGGTGAGTTAAATTTGTTTATTAATTTTAACCCCTCAATGGATATTTTACTAAGCATTCTGTATTAAGAATGCTATTATTTTCCCTTATAACCGTGTTCTGTGAAGAAGTCTGGGTTCAGGTCTGGGTACCAAACATGCAGATTTTTCTCACGCGCGTGCAAAATGCATTAACCACCTCCGGACCGCCTAACGCGCCGATGCGTCCGGAAGGTGGTTGCTTTTCTCCTCCTGGACGCATCGGCGCGTCATCTCGCGAGACGCGAGATTTCCTGTGAACGCGCGCACACAGGCGTGCGCGCTCACAGGAACGGAAGGTAAGCGAGTGGATCTCCAGCCTGCCAGCGGCGATCGCTCGCTGGCAGGCTGGAGATCCGAATTTTTTAACCCCTAACAGGTATATTAGACGCTGTTTTCATAACAGCGTCTAATATACCTCCTACCTGGTCCTCTGGTGGTCCCTTTTGTTAGGATCGACCACCAGAGGACTCAGGTAGGTCAGTACAGTCCCACCAAACACCACACTACACTACACTACACCCCCCCCCCCCCCGGTCACTTATTAACCCCTTATAAACCCCTGATCACCCCATATAAACTCCCTGATCACCCCATATAAACTCCCTGATCACCCCCCTGTCATTGATCACCGCCCTGTCATTGATCACCCCCCTGTCAGGCTCCGTTCAGACGTCCGCATGATTTTTACGGATCCGATCCATGTATCCATGGATCCGTAAAAATCATGCGGACGTCTGAATGGAGCCTTACAGGGGGGTGATCAATGACAGGCGGGTGATCACCCATATACACTCCCTGATCACCCCCTGTCATTGATCACCGCCCTGTCAGGCTCCATTCAGACGTCCGCATGATTTTTACGGATCCGATCCATGTATCCATGGATCCGTAAAAATCATGCGGACGTCTGAATGGAGCCTTACAGGGGGGTGATCACCCATATACACTCCCTGATCACCCCCTGTCATTGATCACCCCCCTGTCAGGCTCCATTCAGACGTCCGCATGATTTTTACGGATCCGATCCATGGATCCATGGATCCGTAAAAATCATGCGGACGTCTGAATGGAGCCTTACAGGGGGGGTGATCAGTGACAGGGGGGTGATCACCCTGATTACCCTGATCACCCCCTGTCATTGATAACCCCCCTGTAAGGCTCCATTCAGACGTCCGCATGCGTTCTGTGGATCCGATCCATGTATCCATGGATCCGTAAAAAATCATGCGGATGTCTGAATGGAGCCTTACAGGGGGGGTGATCAGTGACAGGGGGGTGATCACCCTGATTACCCTGATCACCCCCTGTCATTGATAACCCCCCTGTAAGGCTCCATTCAGACGTCCGCATGCGTTCTGTGGATCCGATCCATGTATCCATGGATCCGTAAAAAATCATGCGGATGTCTGAATGGAGCCTTACAGGGGGGGTGATCAGTGACAGGGGGGTGATCACCCTGATTACCCTGATCACCCCCTGTCATTGATAACCCCCCTGTAAGGCTCCATTCAGACGTCCGCATGCGTTCTGTGGATCCGATCCATGTATCCATGGATCCGTAAAAAATCATGCGGATGTCTGAATGGAGCCTTACAGGGGGGTGATCAGTGACAGGGGGGTGATCACCCTGATTACCCTGATCACCCCCTGTCATTGATAACCCCCCTGTAAGGCTCCATTCAGACGTCCGCATGCGTTTTGTGGATCCGATCCATGTATCCATGGATCCGTAAAAAATCATGCGGATGTCTGAATGGAGCCTTACAGGGGGGGTGATCAGTGACAGGGGGGTGATCACCCTGATTACCCTGATCACCCCCTGTCATTGATAACCCCCCTGTAAGGCTCCATTCAGACGTCTGCATGCGTTCTGTGGATCCGATCCATGTATCCATGGATCCGTAAAAAATCATGCGGATGTCTGAATGGAGCCTTACAGGGGGGGTGATCAGTGACAGGGGGGTGATCACCCTGATTACCCTGATCACCCCCTGTCATTGATAACCCCCCTGTAAGGCTCCATTCAGACGTCCGCATGCGTTCTGTGGATCCGATCCATGTATCCATGGATCCGTAAAAAATCATGCGGATGTCTGAATGGAGCCTTACAGGGGGGTGATCAGTGACAGGGGGGTGATCACCCTGATTACCCTGATCACCCCCTGTCATTGATAACCCCCCTGTAAGGCTCCATTCAGACGTCCGCATGCGTTTTGTGGATCCGATCCATGTATCCATGGATCCGTAAAAAATCATGCGGATGTCTGAATGGAGCCTTACAGGGGGGGTGATCAGTGACAGGGGGGTGATCACCCTGATTACCCTGATCACCCCCTGTCATTGATAACCCCCCTGTAAGGCTCCATTCAGACGTCCGCATGCGTTCTGTGGATCCGATCCATGTATCCATGGATCCGTAAAAATCATGCGGACGTCTGAATGGAGCCTTACAGGGGGGGTGATCAGTGACAGGGGGGTGATTACCCTGATCACCCCCTGTCATTGATAACCCCCCTGTAAGGCTCCATTCAGACGTCCGCATGCGTTTTGTGGATCCGATCCATGTATCCATGGATCCGTAAAAAAATCATGCGGATGTCTGAATGGAGCCTTACAGGGGGGGGTGATCAATGACAGGGGGTGATCAGGGAGTCTATATGGGTGATCACCCCCCTGTCATTGATCACTCCCCCCCTGGTAAGGCTCCATTCAGCCATTTTTTTTGGCACAAGTTAGCGGAAATTTTTTGTTTGTTTTTGTTTTCGTTTTTTCTTACAAAGTCTCATATTCCACTAACTTGTGTCAAAAAATAAAATCTCACATGGACGCACCATACCCCTCACGGAATCCAAATGCGTAAACATTTTTAGACATTTATATTCCAGACTTCTCACGCTTTAGGGCCCCTAAAAAGCCAGGGCAGTATAAATACCCCACATGTGACCCCATTTCGGAAAGAAGACACCCCAAGGTATTCCGTGAGGGGCATATTGAGTCCATGAAAGATTGAAATTTTTGTCCTAAGTTAGCGGAAAGTGAGACTTTGTGAGAAAAAAAACAAAAAAAATCAATATCCGCTAACTTATGCAAAAAAAAAAAAAATTCTAGGAACTCGCCAGGCCCCTCATTGAATACCTCGGGGTGTCTTCTTTCCAAAGTGGGGTCACATGTGGGGTATTTATACTGCCCTGGCTTTTTAGGGGCCCGAAAGTGTGAGAAGAAGTCTGGGATCCAAATGTCTAAAAATGCCCTCCTAAAAGGAATTTTGGCCCCTTTACGCATCTAGGCTGCAAAAAAGTGTCACACATCTGGTATCGCCGTACTCAGGAGAAGTTGGGGAATGTGTTTTGGGGTGTCATTTTACATATACCCATGCTGGGTGAGAAAAGTATCTTGGTCAAATGCCAACTTTGTATAAAAAAAATGGGAAAAGTTGTCTTTTGCCAAGATATTTCTCTCACCCAGCATGGGTATATGTAAAATGACCCCCCAAAACACATTCCCCAACTTCTCCTGAGTACGGCGATACCAGATGTGTGACACTTTTTTGCAGCCAAGGTGGGCAAAGGGGCACCTTTCAGATTTCGCAGGCCATTTTTTACACATTTTGATTTCAAGGTACTTCTTACACATTTGGGCCCCTAAATTGCCAGGGCAGTATAACTACGCCACAAGTGACCCCATTTTGGAAAGAAGACACCCCAAGGTATTCCGTGGGGGGCACGGCGAGTTCCTAGAATTTTTTATTTTTTGTCACAATTTAGCGGAAAATGATGATTTTTCTTTTTTTTTTCTTTTTTCCTTACAAAGTCTCATATTCCACTAACTTGCGACAAAAAATAAAAAATTCTAGGAACTCGCAGTGCCCCTCACGGAATACCTTGGGGTGTCTTCTTTCCAAAATGGGGTCACTTGTGGCGTAGTTATACTGCCCTGGCAATTTAGGGGCCCAAATGTGTGAGAAGAACTTTGCAATCAAAATGTGTAAAAAATGCCCTGCAAAATCCGAAAGGTGCACTTTGGAATATGTGCCCCTTTGCCCACCTTGGCAGCAAAAAAGTGTGACACATCTGGTATCGCCGTACTCAGGAGAAGTTGGGCAATGTGTTTTGGGGTGTCATTTTACATATACCCATGCTGGGTGAGAAAAATATCTTGGTCAAATGCCAACTTTGTATAAAAAAATTGGAAAAGTTGTCTTTTGCCAAGATATTTCTCTCACCCAGCATGGGTATATGTAAAATGACAGCCCAAAACACATTCCCCAACTTCTCCTGAGTACGGCGATACCAGATGTGTGACACTTTTTTGATGCCAAGGTGGGCAAAGGGGCACATATTCCAAAGTGCACCTTTCGGATTTCACCGGTCATTTTTTACAGATTTTGATTGCAAAGTACTTCTCACACATTTGGGCCCCTAAATTGCCAGGGCAGTATAACTACGCCACAAGTGACCCCATTTTGGAAAGAAGACACCCCATGGTATTCCGTGAGGGGCATGGCGAGTTCCTAGAATTTTTTATTTTTTGTCGCAAGTTAGTGGAATATGAGACTTTGTAAGGAAAAAAGAGAAAAAAAAAAAAATCATCATTTTCCGCTAACTTGTGACAAAAAATAAAAAATTCTAGGAACTCGCAGTGCCCCTCACGGAATACCTTAGGGTGTCTTCTTTCCAAAATGGGGTCACTTGTGGCGTAGTTATACTGCCCTGGCAATTTAGGGGCCCAAATGTGTGAGAAGTACTTTGCAATCAAAATGTGTAAAAAATGCCCTGCAAAATCCGAAAGGTGCACTTTGGAATATGTGCCCCTTTGCCCACCTTGGCAGCAAAAAAGTGTGACACATCTGCTATCGCCGTACTCAGGAGAAGTTGGGCAATGTGTTTTGGGGTGTCATTTTACATATACCCATGCTGGGTGAGAAAAATATCTTGGTCAAATGCCAACTTTGTATAAAAAAATGGGAAAAGTTGTCTTTTGCCAAGATATTTCTCTCACCCAGCATGGGTATATGTAAAATGACACCCCAAAACACATTCCCCAACTTCTCCTGAGTACGGCGATACCACATGTGTGACACTTTTTTGCTGCCAAGGTGGGCAAAGGGGCGCATATTCCAAAGTGCACCTTTCAGATTTCACCGGTCATTTCTTACACATTTTGATTGCAAAGTTCTTCTCACACATTTGGGCCCCTAAATTGCCAGGGCAGTATAACTACGCCACAAGTGACCCCATTTTGGAAAGAAGACACCCCAAGGTATTCTGTGAGGGGCATGGTGAGTTCCTAGAATTTTTTATTTTTTGTCGCAAGTTAGTGGAATATGAGACTTTGTAAGAAAAAAAAAAAAAAAAAAAATCATCATCATTTTCCGCTAACTTGTGACAAAAAATAAAAAGTTCTATGAACTCACTATGCCCATCAGCGAATACCTTAGGGTGTCTACTTTCCGAAATGGGGTCATTTGTGGGGTTTTTCTACTGTTTGGGCATTGTAGAACCTCAGGAAACATGACAGGTGCTCAGAAAATCAGAGCCGTTTCAAAAAGCGGAAATTCACATTTTTGTACCATAGTTTGTAAATGCTATAACTTTTACCCAAACCATTTTTTTTTTGCCCAAACATTTTTTTTTTATCAAAGACATGTAGAACTATAAATTTAGCAAAAAATTTATATATGGATGTCGTTTTTTTTGCAAAATTTCACAGCTGAAAGTGAAAAATGTCATTTTTTTGCAAAAAAATCGTTACATTTTGATTAATAACAAAAAAAGTAAAAATGTCAGCAGCAATAAAATACCACCAAATGAAAGCTCCATTAGTGAGAAGAAAAGGAGGTAAAATTCATTTGGGTGGTAAGTTGCATGACCGAGCGATAAACGGTGAAAGTAGTGTAGTGCCGAAGTGTAAAAAGTGGCCTGGTCATGAAGGGGGTTTCACCTAGCGGGGCTGAAGTGGTTAAAACGCTTTGCACTTGCGCTGAAAAATTGCGCATTTTCCCGCAACGCACCCACATCTTGTCCGGCCCTCACACGCGACGCCCGAGTGAAAGAGGCCTTAGTGAGAAGAGTACGGGATATACCCTAGACACCACTGATGTACTCAGAAGTGTCTATAATAGACATTGGCATAGGTATTATGCATGGCTGACCTTAGATGTACTGTAGTTTCTCTTTATCCCTCCATTCCCCACAATGTAGCTATCCTTGCATTAGAATATCACCTCCACAGTTATAGTAAACATGTTCAAACATGTTCAAACAAGGGACGTGTCTATGGGAGCAAAATTCTCACCATCATT
This sequence comes from Bufo gargarizans, assembly GCF_014858855.1. Taxonomy (NCBI): domain Eukaryota; kingdom Metazoa; phylum Chordata; class Amphibia; order Anura; family Bufonidae; genus Bufo; species Bufo gargarizans. The sequence continues at coordinate 219,503,821 of NC_058083.1, forward strand.
GGCGAATTTAACCATGGCATATTGGGAAGAACGTTATTTAGTCTCTGAAAATAATCCCTTTTCGTGCATGGTGGTCTGGTATGGCAGATACGTCGATGACCTGATCCTTATATGGGATGCGATGTGTCTGCCATACCGAACTTCATTGATTACGTTAATAATAATCTGTACAATCTAAGATTTACTCATCACTTAGATGCACACACTACTAGCTTTTTGGACCTGAAACATGCCCAAATTATTTGTATGGAAACGTTCCGCAAAGAAGTTTCAGGAAATACAATATTAAAAGCCAACAGCCATCATCCTGTTCATGCACTTAAAGCAATCCCAGTTGGAGAATTTATACGTGCACGCAGAAATTGCAGTACAAGTGTTGCTTTTTCTAGTGAATCCCAGTCAATCTGGACACGCCTGACTAAAAGAGGTTATCAAGACTGGATGTTATCCAGAGGTTTGAACATAGCTAGGAATAAATCTAGAACAGAATTATTGTTCAAACCTTCAAGAAATAATACCATAAAAAAAAGATAAAATAACCTCTGAACAACCTACACTTGTCCTGACATATAGTCGCCAGTTCACACAAATATAACATGCGATTAAAAAATGTCTCCCAATTTTGTATGAAGATGACATACTATATGATACCTTGAAAAATGGATGCAGAATAGTGTCGAGACGACCCACTCATTGGCCAGTGTTCTTTCTCCATATATGTTTGTGCGTACCGCAAGTAAACCATCAGGTACTTGGTTAAAATATTTAGGCTTCACTAAATGTGGAGGACGTCCTTGTAAACATGCAGATATGCCCTACATACAAAATATTTTCACAGTTCGATACACACTGAAATGTTCCCGATAAAAAGTTACATTAATTGTAACACAATGGGTATTATGTGTACAATCTGTGATCTTATGTATGTGGGGAGTTCTAGCAGAAAATTCAAAACAAGGTTGCGGGAACATATCAATTATATTTCCAATCCCCGACGGGTATATCAATTGCAGCAAATCATTTTATTACAGAACATAATTGCGATTTAAATAGATTCTGTATGTTTGCGATTGTAAAAATAGTGGTCCCGCCCAGAGGTGGTAACATGAAGAAAAAGATTTTGCAGCGGGAGGCATATTGGATCTTCAGATTGAATACCAGATACCCTTTTGGTCTCAATCTGAAAAAAGAATTGATGTATTTTTACTAATATTGCGATGTTTTATTAAGTGTTATTAGAAGGTTTCCTATTCAATTAGGTTTTTCTTTTTATTTTATCTTCTCATTTGTATGCTTTTTATTACGCTGTGTTCGCATTATCCGATTTTTTTCTAGACAAAACTGCACATGATCAAGGTTCCGATCTGGAACTTATGAAGTGATCTTATTATGCGACCTTGTCCTAGATAGGTGTTTTTGTATTTTGTACCTTATATTTTGCATTTTTGTGGGATTTATAAGTGTTGTTTTTAATATCATGTCAAATGTAGATAACGGGTGTAGCACAGGACAGAGTAAGTGCTTTGCCTCGCCCTGGGGGTGTGGTTCCCCCCCCTCCTTTTCAGGGTGAATGGATCTATTTAAACCCGAGGGTCAGGCAGTGCACACAGTTACGACTAAGAACGGTATGGTTCGAAACGCGGTAATGTGCGGGGGTGTGAGATGGTGTCCACATAATGTAATTTGTTACCTACTTCTACCATGTGCAACAGTTAGGAAATTGTGTAGTAATTTGTGTTGGTCTTCAATGGAATAATAGATCAAAAAGGGTATATACACACAGTCTGTAATATGAACAAATCGTCTACGCAAAGTTTTGAGCAGAAAATCCGCAGCGTAATACAGTACCAGCTATGTAGACTTTAAAAATCTCATGTACAGGGTGCGGAAATTTTCTGCGTGGGCGGATCCGTCATGGATCTGCAAAAACTGATCCGTTACAATAATACAACCACATGCATCCTTCATGAACGGATCCGTATGTATTATCTGTAACATAGCCAAGACAGATCCGTCATGAACTCCATTGAAAGTCAATGGAGGACGGATCAGTTTTCTATTGTGCAAGATTGTGTCAGAGAAAACGTTTGGCTCAGTTTTATCAGACGGACTCCAAAACGCTGCAGGCAGGTGTCCGCCTCCAGAGCGGAATGGAGACTGATCGGAGGCAAACTGATCAGAATGCATTAGGGCAAAACTGATCCGTTTCGGACCGCTTGTGAGAGCCCTGAACGGATCTCACAAACGGAAAGCCAAAACGCGAGTGTGAAAATAACCTAAGTTGTATGAGTCCAGTAATACACACCTCCTACTGCATATCATAGCTGCCCTTAGCAACACAGAGCATTATCTTTTCATGGTTCATGAAAAATCTTTCACTCTTTTCACTTAGAAAATATGTTTTCATTTCAGGTATCTATTAACATAATGGATCCTTAAAGAATAAGTGCAGGGTTTTGAGAATCTTAAAGAAGATGCATGATTGAAAAGCTCCATACTACACATACAAAAGAGTCAATTTCTGTTCAACCAGAATGACAAATTGCTGCAAATAATAATCACAAATTAATAGAGGAAGATAAAGCAATCAACTAACCGCTATAAATTTCACATTTCCTGAGCGCCTAAAGACATAATTGGTTTAAAGGCAGTCTGTCACCGCAAACTCACAAATTAAACTGTTCCTGGTGCTCTGCCGTAGACATGTACAGTATCCCAAATATACCTTTATTACCTGTTTTTTGATATTCTGAATCCCTGTAAAACGTCTTTTATTCATATGCAAATGACCTGAAAAGAGCCGAAAGGGCATTCCCATTGCTAACGGTGCCCAGGAGCTCCCAACTGAATGGGGCCAGAGACCTCCCCTCCCAGCACTGAATGGAGTTGTAATAATTTCAAAGGCCTTGCCTATTACATTCCATCCCAGCCTTAGTATGACTTTCACATCCATGCACCTGACCTGATGATCACAGGGCTAAGAGACTTGTGAAGACCATACCCATTTCATAGCTGGTGTCCAGATGCTCATTCAGTAAACAGCTATCTCTACTGGCACCTACATATGTATATCCTGGACAAATGTACATGAGCCCTGTATATGAAGAGGGGAGAAAGTCGCTGCCATACTCCTCTGCCAGTAACTTATCTCAAGATCAGGCAGTTAAAATACAGAAGGGAGGAATGTTGGGAGTCTCCCATACACATTGGATGATCAGTCTGACTCTGTCCTGTCAAAATCAGTGGGTTTGGTCAAAATGTATCTAATGTGCATGACCAGCTTCATTCATGGCACAAAGCACTGTGAACATTATATCTACAGAGCACATTAAAATTTTCTCAGAATGACTTCTAATGATGGGATATATTGATGATAATTGATGAAAATCCCTTTCTAGTAGCTTTAGTAGGTACCAACAAAAGGATGAGATAAATAAGGCATATGAAACGGAACTCAACACAGCATATTCTTAATCATATTATTTCTAAGTACACATAGGCATGCCTGCTCGGGCTTTTATTAATAGTGGATAGATAGTTAATAGTGGATCAGCTTAATCTGATTCCATGATTCCAAGGCAATGATTTAAGGGAACCTGTCATGTGGATATTTGATTATAATCTAACTAATTATATACAATCATTAACTACTAAAAAGTGCCTTAGATGTATTCACTTACTGGTGTGACAGATGGTTACCTCATAATATACACACAAAGATGCCACATGCCGCATGCTAATGAGCTGATTTGAGTCCAGCGTGATGTCAGTGAGTCCAGCGTTTGTTTAATTAACAGCTATAGCCACTCCCATGCCCACCTGCTGCTGATTTATATGGAAAATAACTGTCATTCAGCAGCAGGTGGGCGGGGAGAGTCAGGAGCTTATAAATATTCAGGACTCATCATTATCAGCTGGAGCTTTTCAATACAAGATGTTGGCAGATTGACTGGGTCAATTAAAGAAAGTGACCCAGCATTTTGCTAAGAGAATCAGTCACTTATTTATGTTGTCCTTAGTTAGGACACCATAAAACTGGTCACAGGTTCCCTTTAAGGACTGCAAGTTTCAAAACGCGTAGGTGGGACATGCAGTTTTGTTGCAATTTTATCTTTTCAATAAAGCCAGTTCACTTGAGTGGTACAGTTTATAGGTCACATTAAAGGTGGAAAGCGTTCTGAAATGTTTTATCTTTGTTTAATCTTAGAAATAACACGATAGGGTAAACAGAAGAAGTAGTCTTTCTTACCTATGTCTGATAAAAGTGTACATATGGAGCTGGCATGTCCGCTATAATGGCGGTCTGGGTATAAGTGCAGATGCGCTATGCGCTATTGGTGTCCACGCTATAGTGGGCGGGGAACACGGGTTGTAGTGTTCCCTCTATTGGTCAACTGCACGGTCATTCAAAATAGCCCAGGCTGTGATGCCAAATGGGGCGATTCCGCAGGAGAATAGTTGGCGCTTGCACAGTAGAGAGGAGTGCATTAGTACCGGTAATTAAATTGCGCTTGTGCACTAGAGAGGAGTTGTTACACCGCGCATGCGTAAAAAGCAGTCAGCACTAACTTACAGGCTATGCGGGAAGGAGTCACTAATAGAATAGTGCGTATGCGCAAGCGCAGGGGTAATTCATAGTGGCCATATTGGAAAAAGGTAATTGCCCTTTCAAATTGCTTTTCAAAATGATGTAATGTCCGGCTGAATAAAAACACTAATGTTTCATGGTAGGGATGGTGTGTTCAGGGGAATGTGCAGTGTTAGTTTTCCACCACACACATAATTTTGCATTTAGGCCAAAAAGTTAAACTTTGGTCTCATCTGACCAGAGCACCTTCTTCTACATGGCTTGTGACAAACTGCTAATGGGACTTTATATGGGACTCTATTTACTAATTAAGTGACTTCTGAAAGCAATTGGTCATACTGGATTTTTTTATGGGTATCAGAGTACAGGAGGCTGAATACAAATGCACTCCACGTTTTACTTTTCGCTTCACACATACTTGCTACTTTGTGTTGGTCTATCACATAAGATCCCAATAAAATACATTTAAGTTTGTGGGTGTAATGTGAAAAAATGTGGAAACGTTCAAGGGGTATGAATACTTTTTTAAGGCATTTTAGGTCATCATTATTTGATTGGTGGTGGTCTGACACCCAGAACCCCTGCCGATCAGCTGTTTGAAGAGGAGGGGGCGTTCCAAATGAGCACTGCCTCCTCCTCATTACACTGTGCTTTGTATCCCCTGTAGCAGTGCTGCAGTGTAATTGAGCAAGTACTTGTAATTACACTGCACTTCTGAAGCGACGGGCAGTGTAATGGAGAGGAAGCCACTGCCTTGTCTTCAAACAGCTAATTGGCGGTGGTTCCGGGTGTCGGACGCCTGCCGATCCTGAAGATATGTCATCAATATGAACAGGCAGCACAACCCCTTTAACTGATTAAGTTGAAAAATGCACCTTTAATTTATATAAATATTATTTTCAAATGTGCGAATCAATATATAAAGTACATCTCTTTGCATTCCAAACCTACATCCCCCTGAGAGGTCCATTAAAATGCTTTCCCAATATGATGCTAATGGATTCTCAACATAGATTATATTGGTAATTTGTGAATAACAAGCTAGCTGGCATCTATTAATCCATGTGAACAGGTTTTGATACTGTCTTAATGAATTGTATTTCTGAGATAAGCACTATATCTCTTCCACATGTCCAAGCAGCCAATGTGTTGGCTCTGAAATCAGTGAAATATGAAGTTGTAATGGAAGTCGGAGCTGTACGCTAGTCTTGTGTGATGCTGTGATTTGCTTTGCTCTGTTTACCAGACTCTTTTAGAAATTCTCAAGTGATTTACTTCAGAGACTTTTAATTCTCTAGTAAACCATCCAACGACAATCTGTATGTAAAATTGCTTCAGGTATAGACACAATTAGAATTGTGTAGTATTATATAGTACTGGAAAGCCATACTCAGCATCCACATATTTGCATATTGCAGTGTTTGCAGTCCTGGGATCTCTGGCGCCTGGAGCACTCTAATTGGGTGTGTACACAATGAGGACAGTATGGTTACATGTTAGTACCATTAGTCATAATGAGCATATATTTTCATCATGAGAGACCATCAGTTCTGATGATTGGCAAGTTTCAGAGAGAAGGAGAACAGATGGCATAGTTGCTGCTGCTCAATATTTTCTGATAACTACATTTTATAGTACTGTATGTAGTCCTGTAAAAACTGCATATGTCCCTAAGCTCATTTTGAGAGCACACTGCCCCCTCACCAGTAAACAGTAGCGTATATAACAGAACAGTCATCCCCATAGCAAAGATAAAAGTTAGGCTCCTTTCTCAGGTGCTGCTTAAAGCGGTTGTCTCATCCTGGACAATGGGGGCATATCACTAGGATATGCCCCCATTGTCTTATAGGTGCGAGTCAAACCGCTGGGTCCCGCAAGTGAATGAGGGACATACTGCGCATGAGCAGCCGCCCTCCATTCATTTTCTACAATGCAGGCGAAAAATTTCCGTCTGGCCCATAGAAATAATTAGGAGCGGGGGCCGCTCATGCACGGTATGCTCCCATTCACTTCTATGGGGAGCCAGTTTGGTGGTGGCCAGACCGGAGTCCTCCAGCCACCACCTTGCGGGGTTCCGTTCTCGATATACAGGTGAAACTCCAAAAATTAGAATATCGTGCAAAGTTCATTTATTTGAGTAATGCAACTTAAAAGGTGAAACTAACATATGAGATAGACTCATTATATGTAATCCGAGATATTTCAAGGCTTTATTTGTTATAATTTGGATGATTACGGCTTACAGTTTATGAAACCCCAAAGTCCCAATTTTGAGGTACCCTTTTCTGAGGAGGTATGGATTAATTAGCTGACTAGAGTGTGACACTTTGAGCCTAGAATATTGAACCTTTTCACAAAATTCTAATTTTAAGCTGCATTAATGCAATTCCTTTTAAGTTGCATTACTGAAATAAATGAACATTTGCACAATATTCTAATTTTTCTAGTTTCACCTGTAGGTGCGGGTCCCAGCGGTGGGACCCGCACCTATAAGACAATGGGGGCATAGCCTAGCGATATGCCCCTGATGTCCATGATGAGACAACACCTTTAATGCTGCCACACTGTTTTCCACTATGAGCAGGAGAACCTGGTGTCTTCATCCTATTTCCATAACTTTGTTGCATGTTCCACGTTTCGTTATTTTTCCACAGATCTACCAATTCCCAGCCCCCGCTGCATTCATCTGCAATGACTGTGCCAGCTTCTCAGACTACCCTTGCACACTGTGCTTTTGTAGTCTGAGACACGCCCCGTTCCCAAATTTGCCACCACTGCCAACATCAATCGGAGAAGCTAGCCTCCATTGTAGATGTATACAGAAGGGATTGATAATTGGCATATCTGCAGAAGGACTTAAAAAGGGCACCAGGTACTTTAAACTATACATTCTCCATGTTATGCTAACATTTTATGGAGGACCAAGAGGCCAATTTAATGTCAAGCATGGCTACAATCAGACAATGAATTAGAAAAGGACATCTCCAACCTATCAACTACTTCATTGAGACATGACTTGGATATTAAATAAGCCAGCACCTCATCTGCAGACAGCTGTTTCGGGGTGATGGCTCTTCATCAGTGCAGAGCAGACAGTACTGGTTTAACTGGGTGAGAAGCCAGAAGTCAGGATTTGGGAGGTACTATCTGTCCTTGGGGAGAGAGCTCCTTAGTCGGCCTGAGGAGATTTATATCCGAGTCATGTCTCAAGCCCTATTTAAAGGTTCGAACATTGATTTATAGGATAGCTGCCTTACATCTGGTGGCATTAGAAGCAGAGATTGTTAAGAGCTCATTTC